>NC_133663.1:107438594-107776687 GCF_037893015.1 Macrotis lagotis | reverse complement strand
GTACATACGTAGCTGTGTTAAACATGTTTATAGATTAGTCATTTTTGGTATGAGGAATTAGGATTAAGGAAAAGAAATACATGAGATATTTTTTAAAACATGAATGTAGTGTTCATATGATTCTGAAGGATTTTTTTGTTTTGTTTTGTTTTTTTCCTCTGGAAGGGGAAAGCATTGTCCATAACCAGTTTAATAGGATTATTCTAGCTTTCTGTACTGCTGAAAGGAGCTGCATCTGTCAGGGTTGTTCATCCCAAAATGTTGTTGTTAATGGGTACATTGTTCACTTGGTTCTGCTCCCTTCACTCAGCATCAGTTGTGGTAAGTCATTTCATGCTTATCTAGAGTCTGATCATTTATGGTTTCTTATAGAACAATAATATTACATAGTATTCATGTACCATAACTTGTTTAGCCATTCACCAATTGAAGGGCATCCCCTCAATTTCCAATTCTTTGCCATTACAAAAAAGAGCTGCTAGGAATATTTTGGAACATATGGGACTTTTTCCATTTTTTATGATTTCTTCTGGATATAGACCTAGAATTGGAATTGTTGGATCAAAGGGTATGAACAGTTTTATTGCTCTTTGGGCATAGTTCCATATTGCCCTCTAGAATGGTTGGATCTGTTCACAACTCCACTAGCAATGCATCATTGTCGCAGTCCTCCCACAACCTCTCCAACATTGATCATTTTCATTTTTTGTCATCTTGGCCAATCTGATAGGTGTGAGATGATACCTCATAGTTGTTTTAATTTGCATTTCTCAAGGCAGCTAGGTGGTACAATGGAGTCAGAAGGACCAGAGTTCAAATCTAAAGTCTGACACTTAATAGTTGCCTATTTGTGTGGCCTTGGGCAAGTCACTTAAGCCCATTGCCTTAAGTAAATAATTTTTTTTAGGTTTTTTTTTGCAAGGCAAAAGGGGTTAAGTGGCTTGCCCAAGAAGGCCACACAGCTAGGTAATTATTAAGTGTCTAAGAGATTTGAACCCAGGTACTCCTGACTCCAGGGCTGGTGCTTTATCCACTATGCCACCTAGCCGCCCCCCCAATTTTTTTTTTGTAAATTGCATTTCTCTAATCAAAACTGATTTGGAGCATTTTTATTCATGATTAAATATAGTTTTAATTTCTTCATTTGAAAACTGTTTATTCATATTGTTTGCTCATTTATTAATTGGAGAATGACTTGCAACCTTATAAATTTGAAGTAGTTCACTATATATTTTAGAAATGAAACCATTAGAATTCCTAGTTGTGAAGATTGTTTCCCAGCTTTCTGCTTTCCTTCTAATTTTGGCAGCATTGATTTTATTAAAGCAACCCCTTTTTAATTTAATATCATAAAATTCATTCATTTTGTAGTTCATAAAGTACTCTATTTCTTGGTTGGTCATAAATTTTTCCCCTTTCCACAGATCTCATAGATAAAGTATTTCTTGTGCCATTAATTTATCTATGGTGTCGCCCTTTATACCTAAATCCTGTACCCATTTTGTTCTTATTTTAGTATAGGTATGAATATGAGACATGGTTTTATGCCTAGTTTTTGCCATACTATTTTCCAGTTTTCCCAACAATATTTGATTTCTTTACCCAAAAGTTAATGTCTTTGGGTTTGTCAAACACTAGATTACCGTAGTCATTTACTCCTGTTTCTTTTGAACCTCTCCTAATCCACTGATCCATTACTCTATTTCTTAACCAATAAGGTAGTTTTGATGACTGCTGCTTTATAGAATAATTTTAGATCTTGTAGAGCTAGGCCACCTTCCTTTTTTTTTTTATCAAATTCCTTGCGATTCTTGACCTTTTGTTGCTCCAGCTGAATATTGTTACTATTTTTCCTAGCTCAGTAAAATAGTTATTTGATATATTGATTGGTATGACACTGAATAAGTAATTTAATTTGGGTGGAGTTGTCATTTTTATTATATTAGCTCAACCTAGCCATGAGCAATTGACATTTTTCCAATTATTTAGATCTGACTTTATTAGATCTGACAATTATTTAGATGATTTTATTTGAGAAGTGCTTTATAATTGCATTCATACAGTTTCTGATTTTGTCTTGGGAGATAGATTCCCAAATATTTAATGTTGTCTAAAGTTTCTTTAAATGGAATTTCTCTATCTCTTGCTCTTAGGCTTGTTGTTCATATATAGAAATGCTAATGATGAATATTGATTTATTTTATATCCTGCTACTTTGCTGAATTTGTTAATTATTTCAAGTTTTTTAAATGATTTTTTTTTGGTTTTGATAAATTTACCATCAGCTCATCTGCAAAGAATTGAAGTTTTGCTTCTTCATTACCAATTCTGATTCCTTCAATTTCTTTTCCTTCTCTTATTGCTTAAGCTAACGTTTCTAATACTATATTGAATAATAATGGTGATAATGGGCATCCTTGTTTCACCCTGATATTATTGGAAATGCTCTGAGTTTATCCCCATTATATATAGTATTTGTTGATGGTTTTAGATAGATGCTACTTATTATTTGAAGGAAAACTCCATTTATTCCTAAACTTTCTAGTGTTTTTAGTGGATATTGTATTGTATTTTATCAAAAGGTTTTTCAGGATATATTGAGATAATCATATGATTTCTGTTAATTTTGCTATTGATATGTTCAAATATATTGAGTGCTTTCCTAATATTGAACAATCCCTGCCTACCTGGTATAAATCCTACCTAATCATGATGTATTAATAACTTGCCATAATTTCATTGCTAAATTTTTATTTAAGATTTTTGCTTCAATGTTCATTAGGAATATTAGCCTATAATTTTCTTTGTCTGTTTTGGTTCTTCCTGGTTGTTGGTGTTATAAATAAAAGGAATTTGATAGAACTCCTCCTTCTCTCTTTTTGAAAAATAATTTATGTAGAATAGGAATTAATTGTTCCTTAAATGTTTGGTAGAATTCACTTGTAAATTCATCTGGACCTGGAGACTTTTTCTTAGAGAGCTTGTTGATGGTTTCTTCAATTCCTTTTTCTGAAATGGGGTTATTTAAATATGTTATTTCCTCTTCTGTTAATCTGGGCAGTTTTAAATTTTGTAAATATTCATTCATATCATTCAGATTATCAAATTTATTGGCAAACAGTTCAGCAAGTAGCTCCGAATTATCTCTTTAATTTCCTCATTAGTGATTAGTTCACCCTTTTCAAATCTGAGTTCAACTCTGAGTTTTATTTATTAGATCAATCATTTTCTTGCTTTCAATTTTATTAATCTCTCTTCTAATTTTCAGAATTTCTCATATGGCATTTAATTGGGGAATCTTTAATTTGTTCTTTTTCTAGCTTTTTTAGTTGTATACCCAATTTATTGAACTCTCCTTTCTCTATTTTATTCATATAAGCAATTAGAAATAACGAGTTTCTCCTCAAAACTGCTTTGGTTGCATCCCATAAATTTGGTATGATATCTCATTATTATCATTTTCTTGGATAAAATATTGACTGTTTTTATGATTTGTTGTTTGAGCTATTCGTTATTTAAAATTAAGTTATTTAGTTTCCAATTAATTTTTGGTTTTCTTTCCATGACCCTTTATTATATGTAATTTTTTTGCATAATGGTCTGAGACATATGCATTTATTATTTCTGCCTCTCTGCATTTGATTATAAAATTTGTACGCACTAGCACATCTTCAATTTTGGTATAGGTGCCAGGTACTGCCAAGAAAAAGGAATATTCTTTTCTATCCCCATTAAGTTTTCTACAGAGGTCTATCATTTCTAAGTTTTCTAAGATTTCATTCATCTTCTTAACTTCCCTCATGTTTATTTTGTGGTTAGATTTATCTAGTTTTGAGAGAGGGGGAGGGGGAGGTCTCCCATTATTAAAGTTTTACTGTCCATGTCTCCTTGTAATTCACTCAACTTTTCCACTAGGAATTTGGTGCTAGGTTCATACATGTTTAATAATGATATATCTTCATTACCTATGGTGTCTTGCAAGAATATGTAGTTTCCTTTCTTATCCCTTTAAATGAGATCTATTTTTGCTTTTGCTTTATCTTAGATCAGGATTACTGCCCCTGATTTTTTAACTTCAGCTAAAGCATAGTACATTTTGCTCCATCCTTTTACCTTCACCCTGTGTGTATCTCTCTTCTTCAGATATATTTCTTGTAAAGAACATATTGTAGAATTCTGGATTTAATCCATTCTGCTATCAGCTTCCATTTTATGGGACAGTTCATCCTATTCACATTTACACTTAAGATCGCTAATTCTGAATTTCCATCCATGCTGTCTTTCTCCATTTACATTTTTCACTTTCCTTTCCTCTTATCCCTCCTCACCAAAGTTTTATTCCCTTTCCCTTTAACTTTTTTTAAAATTTAACTTTCAGTTTATTTCCACTTATACCTTCCCCTTCCCCTTTATCAGTCCCTTCTTCCTTTATCTTTCCCTTCCCCTGCCCCATCCCCCTTCCCTATAGAGTTGGTTAGATTTTTGAACCCACATGGGAATATATATTTTTCCCCCTCCCTGGGCCAAATCTATTGAGTAGAACTTACTCAGTTTTCACATCTTCCCTTCTTTCCCTCAAAAATTAAAAATCTTTGTGCCTCTTCACCTTGTGTTATTTATCACTCAAATTCTATTAATCGGGTATTATCAATCACAGCCTGATTAATGGATTGTTTGATAAGCTCAAAGTTGTCAAAGTAACATCACAGCTTGCAGTATTGCCTCAAAGTCACTAAGAACCCTCTCCTCTTCTGTTTCATTAGAAGTATACTTTTCAAGAATCTTGAATTACATCAAATTATAATAATTTTTTACCACATCTCCTTTTCAAGTACCCTCAAAAAACATAAAATCCTCATGAGTCAAAGTATCATCCAAAGCTAAATCATTTCATGAATTGTACCCTTCCCCCCAAGCATGCTTTCTCCCACACTCCCCCCCTCCATGCACCCTGGGTATTTAACCTTTGTTAAGTAAAGTATGATGAAGTCCAACCCTGATTTAATTAACTATAAGAATTTCAAAAGGTTCTAATTACTGGCAGCTCTTAATGCCTTACTTAAGAACTTTACAATTGATTGTAAATTCTGGGAGACATTGACTCAGTACTGTCCAGTTTATGATACCCTCATCAGAAAATGTGCTAAACTTTGTGATCACACCGGAATTAGAGCAGGTCAAAGGAAACTGAGACACTTAAGTTTAAAGTAAACACCCCTGGGGCAGATAGGTTGCACAGTGAATAGAGCACCTAACCCTGGAGTCAGGAGGACCTGAGTTCAAATCCAGCCTCAGACACTTAATAATTACCTAGCTGTGTGACCTTGGGCAAGTCACTTAACCCTACTGCCTTATAAAAACTTTTAAAAAAATGAAATAAATAAAGTAAAAACCCCTGCTTTTTATCAGGGTTTTTTAATCTCAAACATAGTGATGTCATCTTGAACCTCTTCAATGGAGAGACAAGATCCAACCATACCTATATCCTCAAGTTCTATCTCTTCAATAATAATTGATCTTTTAGTTATCCTAAGAGAAGTATAATTCTTAAGAGTTTTAAGTGTTTTATCTTCTCATTTTAGGGTTGTATATAATTTGATGGTCTTGATTTAACATTTGTTTTCTTTTGTTTTGTCCTTTCCCTTTTCATTTACCTTTTTATGCATCTCTTGAGTTCCTGTATTTGACGATTGAATTCTCTGTTCAGTTCTGGTCTTTTTGTCAGGAAATTTTGGAAGTTCTTTATTTCATTGAACAACCATCTTTTTCCCTGACAGTATATGCTGAATTTTGTAGGGTAGTAAATTCTTGGTTGTAATCCCAGGTCCTTTGCCCTCCAGTATATGGTATTACAGGCTGACAGGTCCTTCAATGTTGAGGCCAGTAAGGCCTGTGTAAATTTGATTGTGTTTCCCTTGTGTTTGAATTGTTTCCTTTTTGATACTTGTAGAATTTTCTCCTTTATTTTAGAGTTCTGGAATTTGGCTATATCAACCTTAGAGGTTTTATCCTGGGGTCTCTTGCTATATTATCTTCTTGTTCTAGGAGATTTGGATGGTTTTCCCTGATAATTTCCTACATGATATTTTCCACATTCTTTTTTTTTTTTGATCTAGGCTTTCTAGTAGTCCAATGATTTGCAAATTATCTTTTCTGGATCTGTTTTCCGGGTCATTTGTGTTTCCTAAAGGGTACTTTATATTTTCTTCAATTTTATCCCTTTTTATTTTGTTTGATGAAATCTTGTAGTCTCACAGATTCTCTCTCTCTCTCTCTCTCTCTCTCTCTCTCTCTAGCTAGCTAGCTAGCTAACTAGCTATCTCTATCTCTATCTCTCTTTCATCTCTATACTTTGTAAGATTTCTATAATAAATCCTGAGTGGTTTTAAAATCCCAGGGATTATGTGAATTCATTCATATATTCACTGACTCTCAATTTTCATTTGGAGCCCAAACTTTTCTCCTAAAGTACCCTTCATCTACCACCTTTTCCAACCAATTTTAGAAGGCAGAAGAAAAAAACTCCTAACACTTCCTCCTTCTTATACCTAAAATCCCCTTGTAAAAACTGTGGGGGATGAGATCTCTTTTGCAAACTTAGGGCTACCATTCCAGGTTCCTAATGATATTCTATTTCTACAGCTGCCCACCTAATATCTGGCATTAGGGTAAGGCATTTAAAACTGCAAAAGTATTCCTTTAAAGTATACTTTGATAAAGGTTTTTTTTATAGTGGTCTTAAATAGTATCAATTTAGAATGTTAGTAATTAATATTTAAGATGTGTGCTACTTTCAGGATTCCCTCTCTTTTTATTCCTCTTTTTTTTAACTATTAAAAGTCTCTCTATTTTCCAGATCTAAGACCCAGCAATCAAGTTGCATCCTTAGTTTGGCATAACAACAACTCTTTGTCCTCACTCTCTGGATCAACTCAGCCACAACAAAATCCCAGATTTGTTTCATATCAGCACCAGGTGGTCCCTTGATCTAGGACAAGTACCTGTAGTAGCCATACTCTGGTCATGAAGTCCTATTATAAATCAAACTTGCTCAGGTTTTACCCTTCATTGTCAAGGTTATAATTCACTGCATAGCCACTATATGTGTGTGTGTGTGTGTGTGTGTGTGTGTGTATGGAGAGAGACAGCATGAAAGAGAGAGAGAGAGAGAGAGGAGAGAGAGAGAGAGAGAGAGAAAGAGAGAGATTTGCCTATAATAAAATGGATCTGTTACTGGAAGAGACCCCAGCAAGTATTTCTAGTTTCCTTCCTCCAACCAAATAAAGAAAGCTTTTTGTTTATGACTATTGTTTCAATTTGGTTTTTATTTTATTTTTATAGTTAACTGTGGATGTAATAATTTGTGTGAGTTCTTTGGTATTTTTATAGCTAACAGTGGTTGCAAAATTTCTAAAACTGATAATTTTTTTTCAGGGCTAATATTACTATAGTGAGAACTATTTGTATAATAACTGTTAAGAATTGGAAAATGCAACTCTTTTGATTTGGAAATTAGAAAATATTAATTCTACATAGATTCTGAAAAGTGAAGAGTAAGTAAATGGTAAAGAAAAAAGAGTAAGCCTATTTTAATTAGCAAAAATGCTTTCTGACCTTGATAATTAATTGAGCAGTCCAGGTTGCCTTTTGTAAACTGTTAAGTATAGTTGGGAAAACCTAGAACTCCAACCCAGTACCTCAATAGAAATATCAGGCATTGCAGCTCTTCTTCCTTACTAAAGATAGCTTAACACAATTTAAAAAATTTGTCCCACAGCCTTCATCAATTTATTGGGATTAGGAATGGGCAGTGCAAGTTTAGGTCCTCAATTTATTTTGACCTGCTGGAAATAAATATGTGATAAACTTCCCCTAATTGGGGACAAACTTTAGCAGCTTAACCCTAAGAGAAAGTAAAACAGAATTAGCTAGAGAGCCAGGCCCCCAAATGGAAGCCTAATCCAGGTTTTAAATAGCTTTGGTTATAAAAAGGCAGGATCTGAAACACCAGCCCAAGATGGGGGGGGGGGGGGGGGGCATAACCGAGAAGTGGAGGTGGGAAGTGGAGGTCGGGGGAAGAGGGGGTAGAGGAGACCGGAAAAGGGGGAAAGGGGGGAGGGGAAAGAAACCTAACATCAAATATTCCAATATAAGAAGTTCTTTATCAGTTTTCATAAGGACCTTCAAAGAAATGATCTGACTTAAAAGGTGTATTTCTCCAATTCTGCTCTTAAAGCAGAAAATTAATTATATATATTTATTTCAGATATTTATACACACATATATACACACATACATACATTGCCGATTATTAAAGATTTAAAGACTGAAGACAGAAGATTTAACATCACTGAAAAGGCAAAGGAATTTGTATGCTCTCTGGGATGTTAAAACTACTCAGGATTTTATTATAGAATATAACAAAATAAACAAGTTAAAAAACTTCTCTCCAAGGGTCAGAAGCACTTAAGACAGAATGTATAGTAAAGACCTAGTAGACAGTGGTTACCAGGCTCCAGTATAGGTCTAATTCTGGTTTTATAGACTTATTGGGGCACTAAGGACAAAAAGGGAACTCCCTTTCCTCCCTAAGTGACCTGAATTAGGTAGAGAATGGTAGACTGAGGAGATCAGGATACACATTTTTCATTCAATAGTGAAACAAGGGGATTAAATTTACATCTCAAGAGTGGAACTTCCACCCATTTAACAAGATTTAACAGAATTTAAGATTATAGATTTGTTTCTGCTACATTCATAATTCTTTACATCTCACACACACACACACACACACACAAACAAAACACACATAATATATTCAATAATATGCAATAATTCAACAGTTTGGTTGTTATAGGAAAATACATAAAAAAAGTTAAGAGTTCTAGATTTTGTTAAAATAAGTAACAAAAGGAAGCTGGGAAAAGGGAATTCAAAGTTGTCCCACACCCAGGTTCCAATCTATCTCTCACCCTCAGAGTAAGCAGATGGGTGGAGATAAAGACCTAGTCTCCCTCTTTGGATGATTTGAAAGGAAAATAGAAAAAAAAAGATTTCAGAGAACTGGAAATGCTACCATGTGTCTTTATAAAAGAGTTTATTGATAAAGGTGATGATGCAGGGGAAGATGAAAAGAATTTGAATGTAACAGAAAAAATTTGGGTGGAAATGTAAATTGACTCTTGAGATGTAAACTTACTTGAAGTAGAGAATTATAACAGAAACAATTGTAATCTTAAAAGCTGCTTGGGGTAGAGACCCTCCCAATTTATAAGGTATCATTGATTCATAGTTTAATGTAAAATTTGTATGCTGATCTCCTTAGGCTTTACTCTCTATCTAATTCCAGGTCCAGTATAGGGAAAAGGAGTTCACATTTTGCCCTCTGGATGAGAGGCTGGACATAAAAACCTGGGTTGGAGTCCAGCTCAGGGCCAGCTTAGTCTTCTCTGACAATGGCCCAGGCAAGGCTACTTGGCTGTACTTTTATTTCTCTCTTTCTCTCTCTCTAGCCATTCCTTATGTCTTGTAACCTTTTTAATAAACTTTTGTTTTATTTCCACTCGTGCTTTCCCTAGTCTGAATAATGAGTCCTCATATGCACAACCGAATCCAAGTAGCCATCGGCTACAATAGTGAAGATTCCTTTTTTGAAACTCTTCGATAAATTGTGATTTAAATGCTACCTGTAGCAATTATTAACCCAGATTTGGTTTAATTTGAAACATATCCTCAAGCTAAGTCCCAATGTGGGCTTAGTGTACTCCATTATTAGGATAATTATGGTAGATTGGAACCTATAATTTCACTTTTAATTTTTTAACTGTGGATTAGCTGAAAATCATAGGCCCTATGAACTATTTGAGACAGGTTCTATAAAGAATAATACTAAATAATTTAAATTATTACTTAAATATTCTATATGATGCCATTTGGAAATAGACTGTTAATCTTTAAAATTATAAAAACCTTAAAACATAGGATTAAAATAACACAACAGCAATGACAAAAAAAAAATATGGATTAGATATGAAGTTTTATTCCATGGGATTTACCATTACTATTAGATGAGGTCATTCTAGATATGGCCACACTAGCTGAGGAAGATCAAAAAATTTATACAGTAAGGAGGGGAGGGGCACAGAATATACATAAAAAGAATAGATTAGACCTTAAACTTGCCTGGAGATCATTCTATTATTATGATATTAGAGAGAATCATCCTTCTACACTGCTATTTTGCCTGGGGGAAAGGGAAGTTAGGTTGCAAAGTGCTAGCCTTGGAGTCAGGAGAACTCAGTTCTGAATCCAGCCTAGGACACTTGTCATTTATCAGCTGTGTGTCTTGGGCCTGATTGCCTGACATCCAGAATCATCTCCAGTCACCCTGATACATTCCTGGCCACTGGACCCAGATGGCTATGGAGGAGAAGGTGAGGCTGGTGTTTTAGCACTGCCCTCTTCTCCCCTCTCCCCAACTCAAATCCAACTGATGTCATAGTGTTTTTAGAGAATGAAGGACAAATATCATCATGCCCTGAGTTTAAGTACCAGGAGGGCAGGGAAAGTACTCTTCTCAAATTATAAAGGATTCAATTCTTTTCTGGACAAAGGAGGGCAGAACAAGTCTTCCTCTCAGACTCTAAGGAGGACACATTTCATTCCTCACAATAGCTAAGAAACACTGACCTTTCACAAGGAATAATTGTAAATACTTAATGTATTTATTATACTTTGACAAG
Organism: Macrotis lagotis; assembly: GCF_037893015.1. Lineage (NCBI taxonomy): Eukaryota > Metazoa > Chordata > Mammalia > Peramelemorphia > Peramelidae > Macrotis > Macrotis lagotis. The sequence goes on along the minus strand of NC_133663.1, from coordinate 107,765,945 downwards.
ATGTAAGTGCAATTGAATTAATTCTGATGGGACAGTGAAATTTAATCTTACCATTTGGAACTGAAACAAAGTTTTGGGGAAATATATAAATTGAGAAATTTATTAATTGTGTAATCTTAAAATAAGTAAGCTCATGTTTTTTTTAAATTTATAATGTATATAAAGATAATGTATATAATGTATATAAAGATATAAATATAATATATATAAAGATATAAATAACAATTTGATAATTCATTGTACTGGACATATTAGAAGAGTGAATTCTTTGATTCTTTAAGGTTATAGATTTGTTCAAATACTGAGGGGAAATACCCTTAAAAACTCTTTAGAAATACAGAATAGATTGATAGTGGTTTTCTGTGAAGTTGGCATAGCAAGGATTCCTTAAAATGTCCTCATCTGTTAAAAAAGCAGAGTCCTAAAAATCTACCAGCTCTGTTAACAGTTTGAAGTAATTAAATTTGGGAAATAGTGCTATAGGCTGGTCTTTTGTGGCAGACTGACAACAGAATAGTGTCAATTTTTTAAAACTTCAAGATCTAGTCTCATGCTCAGATTTAAGTACAGTGAATTAATTTTGAGAATTAGAAATTACAAAGAGAAGAAATTCAATTCATATCCCTAACCATTATACACCACTGCCTTAAGGATTTTTTTTTTGGAAGCTTTAATTTCTTAGACTGCTACAAATAAAGTTAGATTAGCATCTGCTAATGGTCTCACCCACCTTTTTAGGATAGTTTTTAAGAAGTTTTAGTTTATAGAGTATTTTAACATCTATTAAAAACACTGTAAATGTTGGCTATTATGATCTTCAGTCTTTCTTTCTATTTTAGTCCTACTACAAAGTAGAAACTCTTCAGTGTCACCTGAATACTCTCAAGGACAGGTCATACTCTGACAGCATTAGATCTAACTCAGCTTTTTACCTAAGCTAAAAACCAGTCCTCTACCTAGAATTTTAGAGTCACAAATTTTAATAACATTGGCTTATAATCCATAAGATTATGTTGAACTAAGCTAGTAATAACAGTTGTGAATCTAAACTGGTAATACCTTATGCATATTTATAAGTACTATTAATGCAAAATTACTTACATGTTTATGCAGTGAAAATTGGTAACAATAACAGAAAATGACTTCTCTTGTAATTTAGATACTGTAAGGCTATAAACTCAGCTATTACAGAATTGTTTAAAAACTGCCATTTTGTTAGGAGTATTTTATATCATTAGGAATAGAATAATGACTTCAAAAATCTCCATTGTTTTATCCGATAAGATGTTTGAAGATTTTTTTTTATCTGGACATGGTTATCAGTTTCAGCTCTGCAGATAGTATGGTTTAAGTTCTATAATGCTTAAATCTGAGAGCTATGAGATTCAGAGGTAAAAGCTAGCTTCATACATTGCTAGAATAGGAAAATGAACTAACATTAAAAATCAGCTTGTATTAAGTAAGTTAAGTTCCACCTAAATTTGTTTATTTCTATTAAAGACATATATGATAGGATAAATGATTTTCCATTTAAGGTAATTTGGAAATACATCTGGCTGAATGAGCATATGATTAGTACTGTTTTGTTACATGCAGTTAAATTCATGATATTGTGAATATTATTGTCATATTTCTAAATTTTCTTATATTGTAAAATTTGGCAAACTTCTTTATCAGATATTCTATTAAGAAAACAACTTACCTTTTAATCTGTATGTTATGAACTGATTTTTAAAAGAAAGAAAAAATAATAGTTGAAAACATACTATTTTATCAATCCTGTTGACCATAATTTGTAATATTCTGAAGTTCTATAATGTAAGAAACTGGAAACCTCCAATAACAATAAGGAAGTTTCATCTAAAATTATTTGGCTATCACTTATAAAACTTGTGAGATTATTGGTTGAATTATTATGATAAAGCTAAAATCTATGAAGAATTTAATTGGGCATCATTTTAAAAGCAAAGAATAATACTTGCTTATTTAATGGATAAGTGAATGTGAGAGGGAGAAAGAGATCTTGTATAAATCTCCTTATTTGTAAACCTGCCAGATCTTTTGAAATAGTTTGCCTGAGCTGTATCAATGCTGTGAAATAATTCTGGCATTGCTTCAATTAGAAAAGTGAATCCCTACCCTCCATTGCAATTCATGAGAACAGTGAACCAAATAGGAATTTGTTTATAGTACTGTTTATTATGAATTATGAAAATACATCTAGAATGGTCTATACCTAAATTATAATTAAGTTAATTTACAGATTAGTCTTACCAAATTCTAGTCTTAGAGATTTTATTTTGAGATATGTTTTGCAGAAGATTTTAACAGAAAAGGGATCACTATAAGTGATCTGAACTGGAGAAGCAGATCTATTCAAAGTTACCATTCAGAGAACTGTTCTATTCCAGAATGCATAGGAGATGAAGTTTCCAGAATAAATTACTATAGTAGATTTTCCCAGATACCAGGCAACTGCATGAGACTTTCAAGCTCTAGGATGAAAAAATATACAGTGAAAATGGGTTGCTAACAAAGATACTGAATGTTTACTCTTCCTTCTGTGCTATTGTTCTATGTAAGGTCTGCTGGTTTTGAAAGCAGTGGTCTATGTAGCCATAATATATATCTATATATATATCTATATATATATATATATATATATATATATATATATATATATATGGATGCTAAGTAAACATGTTTTACTATAGATAACACTGAAATCATTTACTTAGTCTATTAAGATAATCCATCACCGTTCTTTATTACAATTAGATTAAAATAAACATCTCTTATCTAAATTCATTTCTATGGTCATTAAACTTAGACATAGGGGTCACTTAATTACAAAGAGGAGTAAGGCTATTGTAATAGCACTTTCAAATACAAAACACAAGAGAAGCATAAAAAGTTAAAAAGGAAAGAGAAATCATAAGGGTCTGTTGAACAAAGAGGAATGTCCCAGCTATTCCTGTCAATGCCTCAGTCAATGCCTTTCCTTTGCCTTTACACTGTTCCCATCTTGTAAAACATTTAAGCCACATGGTTTAAAAAAAAAAAAAAACCCTGCTGAAATGTTTAGTATCTTCAGACCTTTTTATATCCTGGGGAGTAATTTCTGAAATTTGTAATTTTCATATCAGTTAGTGTTTCATTGTGGTGACTGTGTCTAGATGAATCAAAGTAAAGAATGAAGAAAATTACTGATGAATTGGATAATTTATTATGTGTATCCATACATTTCCTCAGATCCTTATTTTTGAAAGTCTGACAGTTTCTGAAGGATGTAACTGAATAAGATAATTATTCCTTGCCCCCAAGCTTTCACTATTAGCTTGAGCAGGGTCCTCTGCTTCTGTCTACCCAATAAACAGAAGTCAGTTTGAGCTAAGACTTTACCCAGGGGATGCCCTAGCTTTCCCAAACCTTCTCACTCATCTCAGAATGGAAAACAGGAAGGAACTGAGAATTCTTAGCTTGCCTCCTCAATAAAAAGTCCCACAAACTGAATTGCCTTTTGTTTACCGGGGAGGTCCAAAAGATATAGTCAGACCAATCAGCAAGAAGAAATACCTATACAAGATACTATCAGTCCTCCCTCCAGGGGTCTTTTAGCAAAAATGGAGACCAGCCATATGACCCTTTTGTTACAAAGCTAAGATCTCTTGGGAAAACTACTTTAAAGAAAACTCCCATAAGAAAGGTGCTCACACAATGGTCAGAAGAAGTTATAAAAGAACACACTTGGGAGCATTTAGGTGGCACAATGGATAGTGCACCAACCCTGAAGTCAAGAGGACCTGAGTTCAAATCCAATCTAGCTAATTACCTAGCTGTGTGGCCTTGGGCAAGTCACTTAACCCCACTGCCTTGCAAAAACAAAACCAAACCAAAACACACACACACACACACACACACACACACACAAAAGGTCTCTCTGAAGAACTTTATTGCCTAGCATAGAAGATAATGGCAAAGGATTGTCCAATGTGGCATGCCCACCTCAAACAAGGTACTGTGTTTTATAAGAAAAACAGAATTGTGGTAGCTCAAAAGAAATATGAGATGTACAAATTTGGAGACATTTCCACCCCAAATATTATGAACTATTTCTGCCTAATCTGTGGTAGAGCATTCTGAGCTCATATTGGTCTGATCAGTCACAATTCAACACACTGTGACTTAATTCCAATATAGTATTATCATTTTGATCTTCTTCCACAACAAAGGACAGCAACCAACAATTCTATAACAATCATATACTACAACTTGTTCAACCATTCTCCAACTGATAGTGAGCATTCTCTCAATTTCTAGTTCTTTACTACCACAAAAAAAGAGCTGCTGGAATTTTTTTTATAACTAAGTCCTTTTCTTTTTTAAAAACTGTTTTGAGATACATACCTAGTGTTAGTTTTGCTGGGACAAAGAGAATAGTTTTACAGTTCTTTGGGCATAGTTCTAAATTGCTCTTTAGAATGATTAAATCAGTTTATAACTCTACTAATAGTACTTTGGTGTCCCAAATTTTCTGTCATATCAGACAGTCTGAAGTGGTCTTCAGAGTTGTTATATTTTGCATAGCTCTAATCAATAGTGTTTTAGAGCATTTTTTCATATGACTATAGATAGCTTTGATTTCTTCCATCTTAAAACTACTTCATATCCTTTGACCATTTATTAATTGGAGAGTGACTTACATTTTTATTAATCTGATGCTATTCTCTATATTTTTGAGAAATGAGACCCTTATCACAGAAATTTGTTAAATTTTTCTAGCTCTGATTAGTGTACTTCCCTTCATTCTATTTTCTCATTTCTCTCTCTCTCTCTGTCTCTCTGTCTCTCTCTCTCTCTGTCTCTCTCTCTCACTCTCTCTCTCTATCCTAAAAAGAAAAAAAACTATTTTGCTTCGGACCACCATCTCCTACAATCTATCTTCCTTCTAGCAGTGCCTTCCCCACCCCCTTTATCCCTTTTCCTCCTATTTCACCATAGGGCAAGATAGATTTCTATACCAAACTATGTTATGTTATTACCTCTTTGAGTCAATTCCAATGAAAGTAAGGTTCAAGTGTTGTCTGATACCATCCCCCCCAAGCTTTCCCTCCTTTATAAAAGTTCTTCCATGCCTCTTTTATGTAAGATGATTTACCCCAATCTAACCTCTCCCTTGCCCCTTCTTCTAATGGCTTACCTTTCTCATCCTTTAATTTTATTTTTTCAGATATCATCCTATCGTAGTCAACTTATATCCCCTACCCTCCACCTGAATATATTGCTTCTAACTGCCCTAATAATGATATTCAAATATCATCTTCCCTTCTAGGAAAAGTTAACCTTATTGGAACCCTTGTGATTTCTCTTTCCTTTTTAATTTATTATGCTTCTCTTGCGTTTTATATTTGAAAGTCAAATTTTTCTATTTAACTTTGGACTTTTCATTAGGAATGCTTGAACATCTTCTATTTCATTAACTATCCATTTTTCCCTCTAATGGATCATGCTCAGTTTTGCTAAATGAGTGATTCTTGGTTGTATTCCTAGAATCTTTGCCCTCTAATTCTATAATGTTGTTGCTGTCCATTCATTTTTCAATTGTATCCAACTCTTGGAGACTCTTTTTTTATTGTTGTTAGGTTGGTTTTTTTAAAAACAAAGATACTGAAAGTGGTTTGCCATTTCCTTCTCCAGCTCACTTTAAAGATGACCAACTGAGACAACTGTGACTCTCACAGTTACCTAGAAAATTTCTGAGACTGCATTTGAACTCAGCATCTCCCTGCCTCCAAATCTAGCACTCATTTCCTATTTCACCTAGTTGTCCCTATGGATATGGAAAAATTAATAAATTTTGTGGTGTCCTTATTATGGCTTTACAATATCCAAAGTGTTTTCTTGTTACTGACTGCTTGCAATATTTTTCTTTGACCTTGAAGTTCTGGAATTTGACTACAATATTCCTTTGAAATTCATTCTTTCAGGAGGTGATCAAAAAGTTCTTTCAATTTTTATTTCACATTCTGGTGCTAGGTTATCAGGGCAGTTTTCTTAAAGACTTCTTAAAATATAATGTCAAGGCTTCTTCTTCTTTTTTTTTTACCTGAAGACTTGAGTCAGGACTTGAAATGTATTGTCTTGATGCACATAAATGTCCTGATGATTTATCCTTAGATTATCAATTTGTTTCTTGAAAACAGTGATCCAAAAATCTTGTCAAATTAGCTTCATGATAGTTAATTTGACCTTGAAGCTTGCAATATGCTTTGTAAGCCTATCAATCCTTGACCCATTTAAAATTCAGTTTCCCCAGCTTAATAATGTATCTTCCATTTTCTATCTCCCCCTACTCCCTGGACTTGAAAACATTGGTCACCACTTCACAGTGGAGAAGCAAAAAACCACCTGTCATTTCTTGTTTCTTCTGGGTCGGGGAGGGGCAGGAGTTGGCTGTAAAATGGAGGTCAAGGAGAGAGTAGCAGCACATGGATAGCTCTTTCAGGTCCTCTAGGATCACCCACTCCACTGTTCCATGGTACCCAGGTACCATGAGCACCTAGGGTAAGACTTTACCACATCTTCTGAGGCACCGACACTTGCTGGATAGTCCAAGGGCAGTCTCATTCTAGATCCAAAGCACAGTAGAAACTGTTCCCATACTAGCCAACAGATATTGTCCCAAAGAGAACCACTTCCATTATCTCTAGCCTCACGTCCCCTGGATCTATGGTGTGTGACAGCATAACCTTGCTTTCCATTCCTCAATAGCTAATTTTTCTTTTTTATTATTCCAATCAACATGCATTATTTTCTCCCCTTCCTCATTGGTATTGAATGTGTGTGTGTGTTTGCGTGTGTATGTGTGTGTGTGTGTGTGTGTGTGTGTGTGAGAGAGAGAGAGAGAGAGAGAGAGAGAGAGAGAGAGAGAGAGAGAGGCAAAGACAGAGAGAGAGACTCACTGCCATTGCCATTGAACTGTTTGTATGACTCTGGCCAAGTCACTTTACCTCTCTAAGTCTCTATTTCCTATCTATAATATGAGCACTATTAAATGCTTTCCTCTCTCTACATTTTCAGGGCTCTGCTTTCTCCTGGTTCTCTTCCTACCATCTTGCGCTACACTTTTAAAACTGTTCTCTGATAGCCAGATATTACATTCATCACTTTGTATAAATTTTAAATCACTTCTCTGACAGTGCATTTAGTAAGTTATTATTGTTTTGTGTTATGCACTGAGGGAGACTTAAAATTTTAAAAATAATTTAAAAAAATTAACTGTCCTGGTAAATAGAAATTTTAATCCAGTAGGGAAAGGGATAATTAACTACAATACATAATTGAATGTTCTAAATTATATAAGAAAACTGCAAATGTCAGAAGGGAGAGATAATTTTTTTTCCCATTAGGGGAAAAGAAAATTGGAATCAGTAAGAATTTCATGGAGAAGATGAAATTTGAGTTGGACTATGGAAGTCAGTTTTTAATAGAGATAGAAAGTAGGAATGGTCCCTTCAGATTTAAGAAACCATGCAAGGAAAGACATGAAAACAACAAAAGAGAAGACAATGTTGGGAAATTTATGAATACTATAATTTGATTGGATTAGAGATCAAGTTTATTATGATTGAATGAATGACTTTATAAATGTTTATTATACAAAGCAATATATACTAATGTCTAGGGATACAAATAAAAATGAGTAATATCCTTTCCTTCAGGAACCTGCATTTTAAAAATAGAAGACAACACATATAGAGAAGTCATAAAGTCTTTTGTTCTGTTAGGAGATGATGAATAGAAAAATATTTCATATTTGAAAGCAATTGCTACTGAGTATTTGAGAGATATTAAAATATTTGCATATATAAAACAGATGAGGAAATATCTAAGAAGACACCCATTGTAAGTAAAATATATTTTTAGAATTACAGTTCTATAGTTAGACATTGACAAAAAGATTATTTTAATTTTTCATAGCTTAACTATGACTCACTAAATTTTTGGATGGACCAAAAGTTTTAGTCATATTGGATGGTGCCAAAGTAGCTCAGAAGGATAATTGCTAACACATAAATTTTAAACTTAAAATAGTTAGTAGAATTCACAATTTAAATAGTCTTATAAATTCCAGAACATTGTGAAAAGTCTTTGCTGTTAACTTAATCATTGGGTTAAATTCTCATTCCATGAGTTAAAGAGACTTTGATCAGGATAGGGTATAATAGTCTTCATATTCTCTTATAGGATATCAAAGATCAACATCTACAACACTATCATTCTGATACCATTATTTAGAAACACTGCTGTCTTTCAGGCACTGGGATTCTATTGAAACCATCTAGAGTCCTTTATTTTTATTTGACTCCTTGTGAGAAGCATTAGAACTCTTTCTTGAGTCCAGAGGTTGGGAGTCTATAGATAAATGGGCATAATGTAAACAAAAAATATAGCTCTACAGTAAATTGTTTCCTCTCCTTTTTTCTAACTCTTGCCCCCCCCACTTCTAAAAAGATCTAAATCCTTAAGAAATAACCTTTAATATAAGCATTGCAACCAGCTATATCCTTGAACATTTTATTAGGCTTTATAATATGAAAACATGATCATAATCATGCTTACTCTTCTAACATCAGGCTTAGAATCATAGAAGACAATCTTTAAAGGATATCACATTGGAAATAAATAGCAGGAGACCCAACAGAGTCCACAAAATGTTATACTGGCCCTAAAAGTTTCTCTTTTGGTTCAGTAAGATTGTCATACAATGTGAAATTTGAGTTTATTGCATACAGTCTATATTTGTACATATGGAAAATAATGACAGTTGTTTCATGTATTTCACTTAAAAATTACAGGACATAATGCTTTGTAATCAACAAATTGGTTTTGTTTGTTTGTTTTTCCCTAAACAACATTTATTCATTTAATACTATTTAACAAGCTAGAGAGGAAATGTTTTACTTATCATGTAAAAATCAGGACTAGAATCAGGTCTTTGCTAATGGTTACTAGCTATTAAGTTTAGAAAGACAGCAAAACTTTTAGGGATCTTAACCCATGATACTGAATGACAATTGCCTGGCCGAGGCAGCAATTCAGCATCCTATAATAGAATTCCAAATTCAAAGCTAGAAATTTGAAAAATACAAGATCTAGGGTTCAATGCCAGAAAACTTGATGTGGATTGGGGAGAAAAAGCTAAGATGACAAGTCAGCAATGAATAGGCTCAGAAGAATAGCATAGTGAGAGTAGCATAGTGGTTCAACTATTGGTGAATTGTTCAGAGAAGAGGCAGAAGGAAATATCCTTACTTGACTGAATATTAACTAGTTATGGAATTCACATAATTTAGTTGGGGGAAAAAATCCATAAAATCAGTAAAACAACAGCAAAAAAGATAATCAGAATAGAATATAATTAACTGCTAAATTGCATGGAAGAGACCATAAGTCATATTAATGGAGTTGTAAGGAAGGATATCAATGAAAGCAGTAGTAATGAGACTCAGGAAGTGTCTTGGAAAATTTCATGAGCTGGATTTTAAAGGTTAGATTGTATTTGGAGAGGCTAAAGTTAAAAACTTACCAGGTGAGGTGAAGAAGCAAAGATTTTCAGGCAAGAAATGAGTTTGGCTTGTTTATGTGAGGAGACCATCTAACTAGAGCATAGGGAACAATACAGGATAAAATTATATAAGGTTTTAAAAGCCAAGCAGAAAAGTTTAGGGAGCTGTTGAGAAGGGAAAATATAGTCAAATGATTTCTATTAACCAATTTTCCTTCATCTCTCAGTAGTAAATATAATGGGGCTTTGCCTATGAAACTCTTCAAATATGAGTTGCATCAGTGTATTTCAACTATAAAAGGCATGCTCAAATTATGTTTTTATAGAAACTCACAATTAACCTGTAATCCAGGGAAATTTATATATTAATTCTAGGGGGTGCCACTAAATACTATGAAAGCTGCAATGTTTATTATTACATTCTACTCAAAGTATATTTTACCAGTTACTTCTAAGATACTTCTAAGATTACATTTAGTGGTTTGATTATAAACTTGAATAATTTGTATGATGATATTCTTTAATTTGGTGCCCCTTGAGATACAAGAAGTAGGACATGGATTTATTTCAGATAAAGATCTTTAGAGTTTGTTCCACACAAGTTTTCATCTAAAATAAGATATAATTTAAAAGTATTACTGTTTTGCATTTATAACTAGTGTTTTAGGCTATAAACTATAGACGAGATCTGCTCTGATTCTCTTAACCAACTTGTTAAGTAGATAATCCTAAGTATCATTATATCCATTTTTCATATATGGAAACCATTTTCATAGATTATATTCTCACTAATCCTTTGTTAGTTTCATTTTTGTATACCGTTTAAGTACACAACTGTGGTACAATGGAGAGAACTTTGGATTTTTCATTAAAATCCTGACTTCAAATTCTAGCCTTCTCATTTATTAGTTGTGAAATTTAGAGTAAGCCATCTAATCTTGGTTTCTGAATTGTAAAATGAATGCAATGATACTAGGATTTTCTACCTCACAGGTTTTTAGATATATAAAAATAAAATACTTTGATTCACAAAGGAATATATTGTAATAAATTTATATTTTTTTCTAAAGTTCTCTGGCCCTAGACTAAGTAAATTCTCAATTGGGGAAAGTGGGAATAGTAATTAATCAGGATAGATTATCCATATCCATTGCTATTTTCCTCACTTTCCTAGTATTTGTTTTTTTCCTTTGTTTTAGAATTTGTGTCAAAAGATGCATATATACATAATAAATGTAGCTCCTTATAAAGTATATGATCATCTATCACCAAACTCTTATTCCAATGATTCCTATTCAGTGACTCCAGTTTCTGAAATGGTATATTTGTGAATTCAAAGACCTTCCAATCCTGTCAACCTGGAAAGGTTTTGAAGGTGAGGCCATTGACGACGATGTATATGTCAGTCATTCAAGAACTAGCTTAAATAAGTGAGGAGAGGGTTATCAGCACATAACTGATCAAAATTGGTTGGTAATGATTTTTCAAACATAAGAGTAGCTCAAAAAGACCATCTATTCCTTATCTACATCCTGGTAAACATTCATACTTATGAAGTCATAGGTCATTGACATTACTAAATTTTTAGAAAACACCAAATAAGTGGATCAGTCTTATTTGGGAAAACTCATTCAACTTTCTACCATATGTAATGTGTCATTATGACAATTTTTGTAAGAATAATGACTAACCAGAAAGTTGTTGTAGTAGTCATTGTTTTGTCTCAGCATTTAGAGAAGTAGCTTCTTTCCATGAATTTGCCTTGAAGCAAATGGCCAGGATCATGGTGATTGATAAATACGCTTGAGCCCTTCCTTTTTTCAATGCAGGAAAATATAACCAATGAGTGACAGAAGGAGGAGTGGGATCAAAATGGCTAACAATCTTTAAAGGAATGCTTCCAGTTTTCTAGAGATATGAGAAAATTCAACATCATAAAAGGAAATATAATTTTCTGCCTCATTTTAAGACAAAAAGAAAGTAGCCTGTGAATACATGTTGAAAATGAATTTTCAGTTTAGCTTTTAAAGTTTATCCCTTCCTATTAAGCTATAAGTGCCTCATAAATCTAAACCTTTAAAGCATTGTATAAATGTCAATTATTATTATTATTGTTCAAGAAGTGATGAATTAGCTCTCCTTGAAAATTTCCACAATGACAATCATTGCAAATTCAAATTCTCAAAAAGGAATGTTAATAATAATAATGATGATGATGATGATGATAATGATAGCCAACATTGCTGTAATGCTTACTATGGGTCAGGCAAGTGATTAAAAATTATTTTCATTTGATCCACACAATGACTCTGTGAGGTAGGTGTTATTATCCCCATTTTACAGATGAAATAATCCATTAAAGGTTAAGTGACTTTTCCAGAGCCACAGAACTAATAAATGTCTCTGAACAGATTTGACCTTGACTAGCTGACTTCAGAAGCAGTGCTCTATCCTCTTCACCCAAGTACTTATTTACTTATGAGTATTACTTACAACAGTGACTATATCCATATTTTCTTCTCCTGTGGGACTTTTGTGGAAAGAGAAGAGATTAAACAGCCACAATATATTTACTATGTAGCAGATACTATACTAAGCCCTTTTACAAATATAATCTCACTTGATTTCTTTTTGGGGGGGGCAGAGGAGAAGGGGGGGGTCTATGTCTTCTTATATATCTGACATAAGGAATACATTTAGTGTCTGGGGCCCATCTTCCAGGTCTCTAAGCATCACATGGCTAAGCATTCTCTCATTTCTCATTAATTCTCTTTGGAGAGTTAAATTATATAAATTATAATCAATTAAGTGAGTAATTACACAAAGCACTTTATAACAAAAAATGCCATATAAATGTTAGTTATGATTATTATTATTATTTTATTATAATATTAGATTTCAGTATATATATGATGAGAATTTCCAAAAATACCACTTGAGTTTATGCATCATCATCATCTCTTTCAGGGAATAAGAAAAGTAAAAGAACATTCCGAAGTACTCAATATGACCATCATCTCCTGCAGGTCACCTTTGCACATATTCAACATCAAAATAAAGTTTAAAATGGAGTAATTCAGACCAACTCGGTACCAGTAACTGATTTTGCACGTATAGATAGCTGGACCCAGTTAGAAAAAAAACTTTTTTCTTAGTTCTGCTTCTATCACATACTACCTGTGAGGGAATGAGCAACACCCTAAGACTCCAAGATGATTTACTCTGGTAGAGCAGTCTCCTAGAGACATACCCCCACAATTATGATAACACCCTTATTTTCCCACGACACTTTGTGCTCGTTTGTCTTTTATAACAGATCAAAATTGATCATAATTATTTCCAGAAGGGACATTATAGAGCATTTTACAAGTCACTGGATCATCTATTTGTAACTATAAGGAAATTTTAAAAACAACTAAGACAACCTACTCATTTTTCAGATAAAGAAACCGAGACCCAGAGAATTTAAGACATTTATTCAGGATCAGACAACTATTAAAGCCAGAAGCACGATGAGGAAATTGAGATGAAGTGATTTACCAAAGCTTACACAGTATTAAAGCCAAGAATAGATCCAACTCTGAGAGTGAAGCTATTTTCTTGCTCTGTCTCACTTAAATACAATTCACTCAAAAGCCAAGACATTCTCATGATGCCATAGGTTTTCTTCAAGGATGAAGGAAAAACAGCAACAACAATGTTAGGGTCAGATACAATGTGTCTGACTGTGACTGATCATTCTAACATGAGCTCAAAAGGCTCTATCATAGGTTAGACACAAATAGTTCATGTAAACATTTGGGGTGCAGTTGTATCTAAATTTACACATACCAATGTTTCCTTGAAGTTTCTGCAATTCTGTTTTGTTCATAAAGTATAGCACCTTCTTTGATGTGGGCATGTCCTGCATGAAGTCCTATGACAATGTAGATTCCAGAGTTCTTCAGACAGTGTCCTTGTGTTGCTTCTGATAATCCCCATGAAAGCACTTGACTTGTATGAGCTCTCTATAAAACATACCTCTCTATAGAGTTTGAATTTTTGGTAGTAGCTGAAAAAAGGACCTCAATGTCTAGTATTTTGTCTTGCCAGATCATCTTCAGAATCTTTGTAAGATAATTCAGATGGAAGTGATTGCACTGAGACATTACACAAGCAAACAATAATGAAGTCAATACAACAGCTATGTAGACCTTCAGTTTGATAGACAGTCTTATACTACTTCTTTCCTGCACTTTTCTTTGGAATCTTCCAAACACTTGAATTAGCTCTGGCAATGTGTGTGTCATCCTCACTATCTATGTGTTTATACCTGGAAAATATACTGCCAAGGTGACTGGACTTAGCATTCAGAATTTCTCTATTTGCTATAACTAATGGTTTCATGAAAGGATGAAATTAGTTCTGGCTAGCAGAGAACCTCTGAATTCTTGGTATTGATTGTTAGTCCATAATATTTTTTTTTTGAAGAACAGTCTGCTGTGGGGAAGGGTCATCCCCAAAGCTCTCCTGTCCCTATGTCCTTCTCTACTATTTATTTTGTCTACTACTGATGCTGCTTGTTATGTTGTGAAGCTGGTCTGCTCTGGGGAGTATAATTTCTTCAAATTCTTTTATTCTCTTCTTACATCTACTGAAACTCCTTGTCTTACTACTTCTCCAAAGAACTTAACCTGTAAACTTTATGCAGTAACTTTTGAGAATATTCTTAGATGTAAATGGATTTTTTACAAAAATCTTTTATTATGATATATTAAAAATGTAGATGAATTTGCTTATGAATGAATATATTTGTTATACTTATTGGACATTCCTTATTCTCTCAAATAAACCAAGATTTATTTTTTCCCTTTACTAACCCAGAAACCCATATGAAGAGATGAAATATGTTTGGTGGAAAATTTCACTTTCCCTGAAATATTTTTTTCTGCATTTTAATAGATTTCTAAAGTCAGATGCTGCTGGCCAAGAATTTTCATCAGAAATGTGGTTCTCTCTTCCCATAAATGATCTTTTCCTCCCTAGCAAATGCCATATGGCTTGAAAATGACTAAACTCTTTTTTTTTCTCTTTTACTGTACATTTGCCACAGGCTGAAATCTACTGATTACTTTCCAGGTATGTGGAAAGCAATTTCAGGAGGTGTTATACTGACCAGACTTCATCCCCATTCAGTTTTGACAAGTCTGAAAACATGTTTCATCTTTTCTGATTTAAAACTATTGGAGTTGAATTTGTATTTTTCTAGCAGTGCTTTGGAGGTTTTTGTTTTCAAATTCTGAAGAAAAAATTAGACACCAGTATTTCATAAAATCCAATACTTGTAGGATACCACAAATGCCATAATAACTTTTTCTGACCACTAGGTTATGTAACTCACAGTTTACGTTCAAACTGAGTTCCTGGTTCCTATCACTTAATGAGACAGGAGAGACCCAATATATCTAAGGCTTTATTTCCTTCCTACCAGCTTCCCGCTCCACAAAGAGTGCATGTAGCAAATAGCAAATAAATCTATTTATCCAAACCAATAATATAAATCAGGGGGAAAACATGAGAATATAGCAGAAAATACACAGAGTGAATGTGCTTTTCTATTGGGAGTGAGATTTCTCATCTCTCTACTAAAGTCCCAGATCTTACTCACAGGAAAATTCCACAAAATCTCTAATATAGTAAGTTTGTGATAGAGAAAATGAATGAGGGACCCTAAATTTTGGGTTCTTCCCCAAGTCCTTCTCTCTTTTCAAACATCTCTCTCTAAAAATATTCTTGAATTATATGTCTTCTCTTTTGAAGATAGGAACCAGAAGACCAGGATCTCTTTTTTCTCCAACTCTTGTTAACCCATCTTGGCCCTTTGTGAAGGCTTGGAAGATTAAATAATCAAGCTCCACCAATGAGGATAATCTTATTCAAATCCCTTCCTTCATTCCAAATTCCCTTTTACTATCCAGGACAATGTGATTCCCCCAGTCCTTCAGGCTTAAAACCTAGTTGTCATTCTCAACTCATTATCTCACAACTACTATATCTAATCTATTGCCAAGATCTGACAATTTGTCTATAGTCTTTTTTCCTATGGAGGGGAGAAGGGTAGGTAGGTGTCTTTTAAGATCTATACTTTGACTGTTCTAGGTACCATCTTTAATTCTTTTGTACTAGTCAGAGAAGTCTTTACAAATTTTTAAAATTTATTTTGACTTCATCTCTTCTTGTTCTTTCAGTATAATTCTTAACTGAGTTGTGATTACAACATTTATTTTAACTGCCCTCATATTCCTGTCCAAGTAAAATAATTTCATGTGTTCTATTTACCAAAAGAACAAAAAAGTTTTGTTAAAAAGCTATGGTAAGCAAAATCTTTTCACATCACCACTATCTACAATACTTCTCATTTTCTATACAAATCATAGAAATGGGACTGAGAGGAGACAATCTATCAAAATCATT
The DNA here is from genome assembly GCF_037893015.1 of Macrotis lagotis. Taxonomy (NCBI): domain Eukaryota; kingdom Metazoa; phylum Chordata; class Mammalia; order Peramelemorphia; family Peramelidae; genus Macrotis; species Macrotis lagotis. Next base: position 107,749,924 of record NC_133663.1, on the reverse strand, counting down.
GCTTATCTTCTTGCTATTTTTTTAAACAAAATCTCTTTTGTTCTGTGTATACCAATTCTCAAATTGGTTCTGCCAAATTTACTTCTTTTATGAGAACTGAATATGCTACATTCTTTCATTTTATTACTATCTATTTCTGAGGAAGGGTACTTACATATTTTGTTTTGTTTTTATTTTACATAACTTATAAAATTATTTTTAATTAAACTAATCTAGTTTTATAGTCAAGTTGTTTCATATTCCCAATCCTAAAGCATTGCTGGAATACAAATGGGAGAAGGTCAACCTGTCCAGTTCATCCTTTCCCCTCCAGAATACCAAATAACTAAAGTTTCTGGCAGAACCAGAGGTTCAGGGTCAAGGCCAAGGCCAGCTTTCAAAGCTGCTGCAAACACCTGCAATTCACTTAAACAAGCTTAAATTAGGATGGCAACAAGACATTGTCAAATTCACAAACTTATCCATGATTGTTGCAAACAATCAGAGACAGACTTCAATTTCCAAAATGCCCAATAGAATGCCAAACAGGTGGCAACCATGACTGAGGATCATAAAAACAGTAAACAAGTGACTTTTTTTCTTTAGCAAAAAAATTAGAAGATGGCTCTGTACTGTATGAGATGGAGAGGCTCTGTTTAAGCCCATGACAATGTGCTATTGAAAACCTCCAAGGTCCCCTAATTTTTATGACCCAAGGAAAAGTAAATAAAAATGAATCTTCACTATGCTGAGTTTTCTGAATTGTCCTCGATTAAGTATTGACTAAAGTGAGCTTTCATTTAACTGTCCTAACCATGAAACACAGGAGTAATGGCTTTATTTTAGCATTGAGGAAAATTAAATTCTATTAGAAACACTCAAGGACAAAATTGGTTCATGAGGCTACCTTAGCTACCTACTAAAAAGAAGACAGCATCTTTTGTTACATGCACTGGGCACATCTAGGTTTGCTCCACTAAACGATTTATCCAAAAATAAAGAGAGGCTATAGCATACACTAGAAAATATATTTCTTTGAACTCCATTCTTCCTCTTACTGTGGCTGTCATTGCTTACCATTTCACCTTTTTTTTGTGTTTCATCTTAAGGACTTTCATCATTCATCCCTTATGAAAAGGAAATTTCATAATGATAATGAAAAAGCTTAATGTTGATCTCCATTTCATTCTGTTGACTCATAATACCCTTTGACATATGCACAAATATTATTTCAATAATACTGCTATTGCAGAACATAACCTTATACCCATAAATTCAGAGGTATCACTACACATAGGGTTTTTGTGTGTCTTTTGTGCTTACTCTTAACTTAGGAAACGTTTCAATAATAGACAATTTAAATTGATTTAAAATCTAGTTTTAATATCTTAAAGTAAAAATAATATCTTACATTTATATAATGCCTGACATATAAAGTTCTCCCCTCATATGTTACTTCATTTGATCTTTTAAATATTTATGAAGGTCAGTAAGAAATAGCAATCAAGCCTTGAAGTCAGGAAGGCAACACTGACACTTAAACCTCTTAGTATGCCAACAACTCTCTTAAAATTATACATTACAAAGTGAGGCTTTGGTTTGGACCACTGGAGAGTGTTTCTTGATTCTGATGAACAAAGTAAGGTGAGAATTTCTATCTACATTTCAGAAGTGAGAAAAAAAAAGTTTAACAATCTTAAAAGACTTATCTAAGATTTCATGGACAAATGAAAAAAGAATTAAAACTGGTCAGATCATAGGATCACAGAATTTCAGAGATGAAAAGCACTTCTCCAATCTTCTACTCCAACCCTTACTTAAAAAATAATTCATGTTACAATAATTCCAATGAGTAGTTAGCTAGACTCTTTTTGAAGACCTCTAATAAATAGGAACCCATTTACACCCAGAACAATCCATTTTACCTTTGAATCACTAAAATCGAGTCTGTGAAAAATTCATCCAGCTCCTTCTAGCCCTGAATTCAGATGCTTACTAGCTATGTGATCTTGGACAAGTCACTTAGCCTCTGCCTCACAAAGCTGTTGCAAAAATCAAATGAGATAATATTTATAAGATGCATTTTGCATGGTGCCTAGAATAAACTGGGTACTAGGTAAATGCTTATTCCCCTCCCCATCCTTCCCTACCTCTTGCTCTTATTTCTGCCTTCTGGAGCCAAACAGAACAATCCAAACCCCTATTCCACATTTCATCATTTTAAATAATGGAAGAGGGCTACTGTGTTCCACTTTCTCCCTAAGCAAGATATTCACTTTTATATGGGATAAATCTTATCACCAACATCTGAACACTCTCCAGCTGTGAAACATTTTCCTTCTCAAACTGTGATAATCAAAAAGGAACACAATACTCCAGATATAGTCTGAACAAGGCAGGTATCATGTGTGATAAATCATCTTCTTCCTGAGAGTTATATCTGTCAGTACAGCCTAAGATCAGGTTCACTTTTTAAAAACTCCTTATCACAATTTTGATTCATAGTGACAATAGCTTGCTGTTCAGGAACCCCCCCACTTCTTTTTCACCAGTGCCTCTTCCATCTTATATTTAAGTTTTTGAACCCATATAGAAGATCTAATTCCTATAAATCTTCATTTTATTTCAATAGATTCAGCCTAGGGTTCTAGACTGTCAAGACCTTTGGGATTCCTCAAATAGTCATTGAATGTATTATTATCTTATCAATGTTCTTTCCACTTTATGAAATTTTCTCCATGATAAAGCTATCCACATATGTTTTTTTTAAAAAAACTTCATATAACTTTTGAAGTTTATAAAGTGTTTTCCCATCTGTTAACTCACTTGACCCTTATAACAACTATATGGAGTGGGTTGCAACAATTTTATAGATGAGAAAACTAAGACTGAAAAATTGTGCTCTGACCCAAATCATCCAGTTAATACGCAATAGAGTCAGGAAAATCAGATCCCTCTCGTCTAGTGTTCTGACAAGACCCACAAGACCCCAAAATTAAAATTGATTCCAAATCAATGGAATTGTAAAGATTAGAGGTAGAAAAGGCCTATTAGAAAATCTATTGTATCCCCCTAGAGATTCTGGCAAATTACTCCCAATAGTGAATTTGGGGATGCTTTTATGTCTTGACAAAAACAGCATGTTAGATATAGAATAGTAGTCACCAGTGAAATTGAGTTGAGGAGCTGTCAAAAATACAGAGCAGCTCAAAAAAGATTATCTTCAAATCAAGGGCATCAGCTATTTTTAGTATCTTAAAGTAATTCTGCAAATTAACATAAGACAAGGTTCTTCACAAAGGTTCTCTTTTCTAGCAAGCATATTATATTTTTTCAACAAAGCAACACATTTATCATACTCTGTGAAAAACAGTGACAATATGTTTAATCAGCATAATTGATTGTAAATTAAAATAAAGGCAGGTAAAGCATGGCCCTAAGCAGCAGTGAATCTCTGGGATAGAAATGAAATGATGACTACATATTATATTGTCCTTCATAAAAATTATAAGTAATTATTTTCAGGAAAGGCAAATTTGCCAAAAATAAAAAGTACCCTCTTTAGTGCTCACAGAATTCACTCATTACTTTTATTTTTGAATGGGGGATTTTCATAAAGACATGAAAACTTTATGAAATTATCTACAGAGTTATTGTCATTCCTTTCTTAGCCAAAATAAAAAAAATATTCTTTGTCCAATGTTTTTCCTTTACAAAATGTTACATTTACTTTAGAAAGACAAGAAGTCATTTCAGATTGAATGAGTTGCAGTCACTTGTTCACAAGTAGTAAATCATATTCAAATTTGCAAATAAAGCCAAAGAAAATGAAAATGATCAGAAGGACTTAAGATTTTTTTTCTAGAACTCCTCTTAAAGCCTCTAGATACCAAAAGATCTCAAGAAAGTAAAAGATTGAGCAAATATGTTAAGATGAATTTAGATTATATTTAGGTTCAAATAATCAATATTCACAAACACAATATGAGTGAGCCAGGAAGACAGCATTTAATCTGACAAAAAGTCATGATAATTTTACTAAACTCAAAAATAAGTCTACAGTAAGACATAATAGACCAAAGGCTAATGAAACTTTGGCCTATAGAACCCAAGACTTTATTCTGGTCATATAACTTCTGGAATAGATATGTTGTTTGTGGCACCACATTTTTAGAAGGATATGAAGAAGGAGACAAGTTTATGCCCTATAAATACCAGTGGAAGGACTTGTTTACCCTGCAGAAGAAAAGATTTTGTGTAGACACGATCATTGTTTTCTGGAATTTCAGGATCTATCACAAAGTAGAGAATTTAGATTTTTTTTAATTGTGCTTTACTTCAAAACTAGGAGAAATGGGTCAGAGTTTCAAAGAGGTGAATTGAAGCTTTTAAAAAAAGAAAAATCTGCAAGTAGTGGAGTAGTTAAGGGATTCAGTCAGTATATTGGGTAGGACCCTCCCAATATTTTTACTGGACAAATATGGGCCAAGGGAAATGAAAAATAAACAAAATTTTCTACTTCCAGTTATGTCCCTGACATGAGTTACAACAACGATCTTCAGATGCCCATGAAGAAAGTTCTCCATTTTCCTATGACTTCAGAAAATAATAGAAGTCTTACTTCCCCAGAGCTCCATACAAAAAATATAAATTCCCAGATTAACAGAACAAGAAATAGAGTTTAAATGGCTCAATCTTAGAAAAAGAAATTAAGGAAATAGATGATCTCCTGAAGAAAAAGAAAAAGAAAAACCAAATCTTGCATCCAGAGGATTTACAAACAAATTCTATCAAAAAGTTAAAGAATAATATTACTTAAAATGTTTCCAAAAATAGAAAAATAGGGTACTATCTAATTTCTTCTATGTCACAATTATGTTTTCACTACCTTAATCTATGCAAATGGTCCTTATTATTACAATTTCACATGCTGTAGTTTTGTGTCCTACCTCTCTATTGGTGACCTTTACTTATTTCAACAAGAAGGGAAACAGAAAATATTCCACATCTGCATTGACTGAGAAGCAAAGAAATGACCTGATAGAAGTTTGGGTCTCATTCTTCTATAAAGATGAGGGAAAACAATTTTAAAGGGGAAATTAAGACATTCTGAAGTTAAGGCCTGTATGTGCAGGCCTCCCTATGGGACTGGGAACAAATGGATCCATTCTGTGGAGAATGAAAGAGGACTCAGGACATCATACTCCCCCTAGAACCAAATCCAGTTGTGATAGATACCACTTATGAAGTGGACTTTATCTCCTTTTCACAGCCAAGGGTATACAGCATTAGTACTTCTCCTGAAATTGGAAAGGGACTAGATCTGAATGCCTAAATATAGCCTGGTGCATTGGATTAAAGGAAACAGAACTAGATAAACATGCTGTCATAGGTAATAGGCATTAGATGAAAGGCTGCAAACAAAGGGTAATGATAAGACTGACAATCTCCAATTGGAAAAAACTCTTTGATGATAAGCCCAGTAGCATTCTCCATCCAGGTCAATGCTGCCAAAATTAAACAAATGGTTGGACCACTATATGGAGCAGCTATTTCATGGATAGGGAGAGAGTCATCCAAAATATTCTAAGTTTCTATACTCTAAATGGCAAATGGTAGATATATTTTTGGATCTAAAAGTGATTTTAAAGTAAATAATCAATATGATCTGGTAAAAAAAAACTATTTTGAGTCTAAAAAAATGGCATTCTACACTACCTCCTTTCTTTTGCAGATGAAATTAAGAAAACTGGTCCAGTTCCATGACTTGTCTATAGTCATACAACTGGTTAATAGTTGAACTAATACTGGAACCTACATCTAGTTCAGTGTTTGTTACATGCAAAATGATTAATACTTTTCATTCATTCATATCAACGGGCATTTCATAATCACATTTCCTATTATGTGACAGAGAACACTTTTGTCTCCCAATCCAGTGTTCTTTCCATTACAATTCTATTGCAAGTTTAGGTAGTTCCCCAGGAGGGAAAAAAAGAAGAAATTTTTAGATTTAAACAGCATTGTTAAACATTTCCTCCATTTTTAAAGCCTAGACAATCAGTAATATAATAAATCAATGCTTTATTAATAAGTTGCTGATTTTCAAGGTGTAAATGCTCACACTGAAAATTTAACAATCTGCTCTCCTTAGCTGATTAGCAGGCTTTAGCACACCACTAAAATTTAGATTACACAATTTTTACCTAAAGAAGCCATATTGAGAATTCACCTAGGGGCAGCTAGGTGGAGCAGTGGATAGAGCACCAGCCCTACAGTCAGGAGTACCTGAGTTCAAATCCAACCTCAAACACTTAATAATTACCTAGCTGTGTGACCTTGGGCAAGCCACTTAACCCCATTGCCTTGCAAAAAACTTTAAAAAAAAGAAAGGGAAAAAAAAAGAGAATTTACCTGCTAAGTGAAATCCTAAACGGCAGGTATATAAATTGGGTTGTAAGAATTGAACCAGAAATTTAGAGCATACCAATCATCATCACCATACAGGTACTTCTTCTTCCAGTAGCCTAGACATTCATAGTATGCCTTCAATTGCTTCTTCCACTTACCAGAAGGTGAGGATGAAAAGCAAGCCAGGTTCTAGTTCAAATTTTGACTCTTGTTCCTGTATGATCTGTACAACCTTGGGCAATTATGCAACCTCTCTAGACCTAAGTTCCTCAACTAGTTCCTTCTAGCTCTAAATTTCTGATCCTGAGATCCAACTCCTTATTACCACTTGCCTAGATGAAGAAATTACTCCAAAGAAAAGGGATCTCCTGTAATACTGATTGCATAATACTTTTCTAATTTTTATTATTATTTTTTCAGGCTTATTAATCTTGCTTCTCCAATAAAATGATCAGTACCTGCAACTCTCTCTATCTACATGCATGTATATATACATGCATGTATAGATGAGTGCATACACAGATGGATAGATGTGTATATATTTGTATGTCTATATGATATATAAATACTAAAATAAACAAGCAGCTGCTGCTGATCTGCTGCCTATGAATTGTCCTGCAAGGATATACTGATCTTCAAAAAACAAGATTTTCTGAGGATACTTAGTAAATGCATGTTTCTTAACTCAGAAGAAGGAATTTTCACAAATATAGCATTATTTAGCTAGGTTCTTCCTGACCATTTGTCCTCTTCAGCCAAATTGACAGGAAGGAATAATGACTGGAAGAAAGGATAGTCATATAAACTGTAGATATACTAACATGGTTTATTAAAGGTTTGGGGTTCAATTCCAGATTATGCAGTCTTTAGTCAGGCAAAGCTCTCATTATCTGAAAGCTTGTAAATAGCCATCATAAAACTGTCCCCACTGCTATACTGTTTTTCTATTTATAATAACATCTCTCTCATTCTAGACTCAGGGTTCATCACATGTGATTATTTATATCCTTTCCCTCTGAAATGCTAGAGGATTATACTGAACTCAGGCTCCTTCTCCTTAAGTTTCAGTGAAATGAAAGTTTCGTTTTGCTATTACCTTTTACTCTGAGTGACATAAAAGAGAAACTAATTTTTAAGGTAAACATAATATAACTATGGCAGTATTAAGAAAAAATCTTTAGGAATGTTAATGGAATATGAAGTATTCTGTATTCAAGGACAATACTGTAGTTATACCCGTCTTAGCAATCAACTTTAATTGTGACACAAATTTTCATGTTATGAAATTAATCTTAACAAAGGGAGGAATGCTGCCTTGTATATGTGAACTAAATAAAATAAATATACCTCATGTCTATGCCGCTACAAGCATAGATTTAGAAATGGAAAAGACTATACAACTTCTGAATTCAATCCCCCATATTATTGTTGATTAACTTGAGACCCGGAAAAGTTAATTGAATCACACAATTTGAACCAGCATCCTCCTTTCTCTGCTATGCCAAGTTGACTTTTTTGAAACAAGTCAAACAACTGGACTGATGGGTTGAGGGAATCAATCAAAAAGCATAAGCTCCTATATCTACTCTGTGATGAACAGTGTGCTAGATACTAGATATACAAAGGAAAAATAAGTAAGTCCCTGTCCTCAAGAGACCCACATTCAATCTAGGGAAACATGTAAACATATAAGTAAATATAGCACATATGTAGTAGATATGAGGTAATTTTGAGATGAGCTAGATTCTAGAAATTGGGAAGATGAAGAAAGTTCTCATGTACAAAGTAATATATAAGCTGACATTTGAAGAATTTCATGAGGCATATGTGATATAAGAGTTCATTCAGAACATAGTGGTCAGCCCATGTGCAAAAGCAAAGAGACAAAATCCTACGCATGATATTCCTGGATTGGAAAAGAATTGAAATTCTAGTAGATGATACTACAGTTAGGTGGACCAGAAGCTGATTGAATGATTAGACTCAAAGAGCAACTATTAATGTTTGATGTCAACTTGAAATGATGTCTCTCCTGGTGTGCTCCCGAGATATGTCCTTGGTCCTGTGCTATTCAACATTTTTATCAATCACTTGTATTAAAAGATTGAAAGCACAGTTATAAAATATTTTTAAGAGGTACACATCTTGGTGAGAAAACTAATCTGTTCACAAAATCATTTTTAAAATATTGTAATAGACTAAAATGATGGGTCAAGTATAAATGGGCATAGGCATTAGACTTGCCATTTCTAATGAAATATATATATATATATATATATTACATATAGCGAACTCCCAGAAGAGGACATCAGATTCCTGCCTCCAAAACCAGCTCTCTACCATACTGCTTCTCTTGGTGAGAATTTGTATTCCATAAAATTATAACTGAATAAACTTTAGACAGTTTCAATATCACTTCAGGTTTCTGGAGGCAGATAGTATGCTTCATCATTAGGTTTAGGGGAATTATCTTAGGTTATTATATTTATGAGAATAGTTAAGTCATTCACACTGCACAATACTGTGGATACTGTGTACAATATTCTCTGGTTCAATTCACTTCACTATATATTAGTTCTTGTAAGTCTTTTCAGGATTTTTTGGAAATCATCCTGCATGCTATTTCTTAAAACACAATAATATTCAATTTTAATTATATACCATAGCTTGTTTAGTAATTTCCCAATTGAGAGACAGACCTTTGATGTCTAATCTTAAGCACTACAAAAAGAACACAAAATATTTTATACAATTTGTATAATATTTTTGTATAAATAGGTCCTTTCCCCCTTTTTTGGGATGTCTGTGGAATATGGACTTAGCAGTGGTATTGCTACACAATTTTACACCCACTTTGGCATAGTTCCAAATTGCTCTGAAAATGGTTTAGTTCACAACTCAACCATCAATGCATTAGTGCACCAGTTTCCCCACATCCCTTCCAACATTTATCATTTCCCTATTCTAGCATATTAGCCACTCTGATAGTTTTGAAGTAATACCTCAGAGTTCTTCTAATTTGCATTTTTCTGATCAATAATGATTTAGAGCATTTTTTCATATGACTGTTGATAGTTTTAATTTCTTTGTCTGAAAACTGCCTCGTCATATGACATGTATTTTTATAAATTTGACTCAGTTCTCTATATATTTGAGAAATGAGAACTTTATCAAAGATAATTGTTGCATAAAAATTTCCAAGTTTTCTTATTTCCTTATAATTTTGGTTGCCCTGGCTTTGTGCAAAAAATTTTTTATTTTATATAATCAAAATTATTTATTTTACAGTTTATAATGTTCTCTATATCTTTAGTCCTAAATTCTTTTCTTATCCATAAATCTGACGATGTTTGTATAAATCATGCTCCCATTTTTATCTTATATTGGTATATTATATGAGGTTGTCTATACCTAGTTTCTGCCATTCTATTTTCCACTTTTTCTTGCAGTTTTTGTCAGATAATGAGGGGTTTTTTGGTTCTAAAAGTTTGGGTCTTTGAATTTATAATATAGTAGATTACTATGTTCATTTATTATAATGCAATTCATACCTAAGCTATTCCACTGATCCAAAATTCTTATTTCTTAGCCAGTACCAGATTGTTTTGATAATTACTACTTTATAATACAATTTTATATCTGGTATGTCTAGACCATCTACATTCATGTTTTTTTTATTGATTCCTTTGATTATTCTTTTTTTTAGGTTTTTGCAAGGCAAATGGGGTTAAGTGGCTTGCCCAAGGCCACACAGCTAGGTAATAATTAAGTGTCTGAGACCGGATTTGAACCCAGGTACTCCTGACTCCAAGGCTGTTGCTTTATCCACTATGCCACCTAGATGCCCCTCCTTTGATTATTCTTGAGAGTTTGTTCTTCCAGATAAATTTTGTAATTATTTTTCTAGCTCTATAATATAATTTTTTATATTTAATTGATATGACACAGAATACATAGATTTATTTGGATGGAACTGTCATTTTAATTATGTTGGATTAGCCTATCTAGGAGCAAATAGTATTTTTTCAATTATTTAGATCTGACTTTATTTGTGTGAAAGGTATTTGATAGTTGTATTGATATAATTCTAGTTTTGTCTTGGTAGGTTGACTTCCAAGTATTTTATATTGTTTACATTTATTTTAAATATGATTTCTCTTTCTATCTCTTGCTATTGGACATTGTTGGTAATATACGGAAATGATAATGATTTATGTGGGCTTATTTTGAATCCTGCAAATTTGCTAAAGTTGTTAACAATTTCACATAATTTTTAATTCATCCTCTAGTATTTTCTAAGTATAACATCATATCATATCCAAAGAATAACAGTTTTGTCTCCTCACTTCCTATTCTGATTCCTTTAATTTCCTTCTCTTATTACCATAGCTAACATTTCCAGAATAATATTGAATAATAGAGATGAAATTTTTTTTAACCCTGAAAAAGTTTGTAGTTTATCCCCATTAAATATAGTGATGGTTTTAGATAAATATTACTTAGCATTTTAAGGTAAGATCCATTTATTTCTATGTTTTTTTACTATATCATTTGAGATAAGCATATGATCTCATTAGTTCTATTATCAACATGGTCAATTATGTTAATAGTTTTTGAAATATTGAACCAACCCTGTATTCCTGATATAGATCCTACTTGGTCATAGTATATTATCCTTTTGCTATATTGCTGTAATCTTTTTGCTATTGTTTTATTTAAAACATTTTCAGCAATACTCATTAGAGTAATTGGTCTGGAATTGTCTTTTCTCTGTTATGTCCCTCCCTGGTTTGGGTATCAGTGACATACTTGAGTCACAAAAGGAAATTGTCCTGGATTCCTTCTTTGTCTATTTTTTCCAAATACCTTATTTAGTAATTGGATTAATTGTTATTCAGATCATTAGCAGAATCCACTTATGAATCTATCTGATCCTGGAGATTTTTTCTTAAGGAATTTACTGAGTGCTTGTTCAAGTTATTTTTCTAGAATAAGGTTATTTTAGAATTTCATTTCTTCTGTTAATCTGGGGAAATTTAGATTTTTTTCTGTTCCAATTATTTAATTTGACAAGCACTTTTTATTTTTTTCTTAGAAAGATTTTATTAATTTTGAGTTTTACAATTTTTCCCCTAATTTGGCTTCCCTCCCCCTACCCCCTACAGAAGGCAGTCTGTTAGTCTTTACATTGTTTCCATGGTATACATTGATCTAAGTTGAATGTGATGAGAGAGAAATCATATCCTTAAGGGGAAAAAAATAAAGTATAAGAAATAGCAAAATTACATAATACGGTGTTGGGTTGCTTTTTTAAAAATTAAAGGTAATAGTCTTTGGTCTTTGTTCAAACTCCACAATTCTTTCTCTGGATACAGATAGCATTCTTCATCACAGATAGCCCAAAATTGTCCCTGATTGTTGCACTGAAAAGATGAGCAAGTCCATCAAGATTGACCATGATCCCCATGTTGCTGTTAGTGTGTAAAGTGTTTTTCTGGATCTGTTCATCTCGCTCAGCATCAGTTCATGAAAATCATTCCAGGCTTCCCTGAATTCCTATCCCTCCTGGTTTCTAATAGATCAATAGTGTTCCATGACATATGTATACCACAGTTGGCTAAGCCATTCCCCAATTGAAGGACATTTACTTGATTTCTAATTCTTTGCCACCACAAACAGGGCTGCTATGAATAATTTTGTACAAGTGATGTTTTTACCATTTTTCATTATCTCTTAAGGGTATACACCCAGTAGTGGTATTGCTGGATCAAAGGGTGTGCACATTTTTGTTGCCCTTTGAGCATAGTTCCAAATTGCTCTCCAGAAAGATTGAATGAGTTCACAGCTCCACCAGCAATGTAATAGTGTCCCAGATTTCCCACAACCCATTCAAAAATGATCATTGTCCTTTCTTGTTATATTGCCCTGTCTGAGAGACTTGAGGTGGTATCTCAGAGATGCTTTAATTTGCATTTCTCTAATAAGTAATGATTGAGAGCAATTTTTCATATTACTATGGATTGCTTTAATTTCCTCATCTGTAAATTGCCTTTGCATATCCTTTGACCATTTGCCAATTGGGAAATGGCTTGGGTTTTTTTGAAAGTTTGATTCAGTTCTCTATATTTTAGAAATGAGTCCTTTGTCAGAAATACTAGTTATGAAAATAATTTCCCAGTTTACTATATTTCTTTTGATCTTGGTTACAGTGGTTTTTCTATGCAAAAGCTTTTTAATTTAATGTAATCAAAATTATCTAGATTGTTTTTAATGATATTCTCCATCTCTTTCTTTATCATAAACTGCTTCCCTTTCCATAGATCTGACAGGTAAACTACTTCTTGATCTTCCAGTTTGGTGATATTGTTTTTTTATGTCTAAACCCTGTATCCATTTTGATCTTATCTTGGTATAGGGTGTGAGGTTTTGGTCTAATAATCTAAGTTTCTCCCATACTAACTTCCAATTTTCCCAACAGTTTTTATCAAAGAGAGAGTTTTTAATCCCAATATCTGGATTCTTTGGTTTTATCAAACAGCAGATTCCTATAATCATTTCCTGCTATTGCACCTAGTCTATTCCACTGATGCACCACTCTATTTCTTAGCCAATACCAGACAATTTTGTTGACTGATGCTTTATAATGCAATTTTAGATTTGGTGAGGCTAAGCCACCTTCTTTTGCACTTTTTTTATTGAATCCCTGTAAATTCTTGACTTTTAATTTTTCCATATAAATTTACTTGCAACTTTTTCTAACTCATTAAAGTAATTTTTTTGGAATTTTGATTGGTAGGGCACTAAACAGGTAGTTTAGTTTTAGAATTGTCATTTTTATTAAATTAGCTCAACCTATCTATTAGCAGTTGATGTTTGCCCAGTTATTTAAATCTGATTTTATTTGTGTGAGAAGTGTTTTGTAATTTTTTACTAAAGGTTTTTGAGCCTGCCTTGGCAGATAGACTTCTAGGTATTTTATATCATCTGAGGTTACTTTGAATGAGATTTCTCTTTCTACTCTTTTTTGCTATATCTGGCTAGTCATATATAGAAATGTTGAGAATTTATGAGGCTTTATTTTATATTCTGTGACTCTGCTAAAGTTGCTAATTATTTCTAGTAGTTTTTAGATAATTTGGGGGGATTGTCTAGGTATATCATCATGTCATCTGCAGAGTGAGAGTTTTATCTCTTCCTTCCCAAATTCCAATTCCTTCCATTTCTTTTTCTTCTCTTATTGCAGAAGCTAACATTTCTAATACAATATTAAATAGTAGTGGTGATAATGGACATCCTTGTTTTACCACTGACCTTATTGGGAATGCCTCTAAACTATCCCATTATATATAATGCTTCTTGATGGTTTCAGATAGATACTGCTTATTATTCTAAGGAACAATCCATTTATTCCTACACTCTCTATTGTTTTTAGTAGGAATGGTGCTGTATTTTGTCAAAAGTTTTTTCAGCATCTATTGATATAATCATGTGATTTCTGATAGGTTTGTTATTGATGCATACTGTTTTCCTAATATTGAACCAACCCTGCATTCCTGGCATAAATCTTGTACTTGATCATAATGTATTATCCTAGTGATAACTTGTAATTGTTCTGTTAAGATTTTATTTAAGATTTTTCATCTATATTCATCAGGGAGATAGGTCTATAATTTTCTTTCTCTGTTTTAAATCTTCCTGGTTTAGTTATCAGTCACAGAAAGAGTTAGGCAGAGTTCTGCCTTTACCTATTTTTCCAAAGACTTTATATAGAATTAGAACCAATTGTTCCTTAAATGTTTGATAGAATTCACCTGTGAATCCATCTGGCCCTGGAGATTTTTTCTTATGGAGTTCAATATTGGCTTGTTGTATTTCTTTTACTGAGAAAGGGTTATTTAGGTATTTAATTTCCTCTTCATTTAATCTGGGAAATTTATATTTTTGTAAATATTCATCCATTTCACTAAGATTATCAAATTTATTGGCATAGAGTTGGATAAAATAATTCAAAATTATTACTTTAATTTCCTCCTCATTGGTGGTGAGTTCACTTTTTCATTTATAATGCCAGCAATTTGGTTTTCTTCTTTCTTTTCTTTAATCAAATTGATCAGAGCTTTATCAATTTTATTGATTTTTTTTCAAAAAAAGCAACTCTTGGTTATATTGATTAGTTAATAGTTTTCTTGCTTTTGATTTTATTAATTTCTCCTTTAATATTTAGAATTTCTAATTTGGCATTTAATTGGGGGGATTTTAATTTGTTCTTCCTCTAATTTTTTTTAGTTGTATATTTAGTTCATTGATTTCCTCTTTCTTCATGTAAGCATTTAAAGATAAAATCTATCCCCTGACAGCCTACTTGAGTGTATCCCATAGATTTTGCTATGTTGTTTCATTATTGTCATTATCTAGGATGAAACCATTAATTCTTTCTATAATTTGTTGTTTGATGTACTCATTTTTTTAAATGAGGTTATTTAGTTTCCAATTAGTTTTGGGTCTATATCTCCCTGGCCCAATATTGTATATGATTTTTATTGCATCATGATCTGAGAAAGATGTTTTCACTATTTCTCCCTCTCTGCAATTGATCATTAGGTTTTTATGCCCTAGAACATCGTCAATTTTTGTGTAAGTGCCATGTACTGCAGAAAAAAAGTATATCCCTTTCTATCCCCATTCAATTTCTTCCATAAGTCTATCACATCTAAGTTTTCTAGCAATCTATTTACCTCTTTAACTTCCTTCTTCTTTATTTTATGATTAGATTTATCTAAATCTGAGAAATGGGGGTTGAGGTCTCCCACTAGTACAGTTTTGTTATCTGTGTCTTCCTGTAGCTCTTTCAACTTCTTCTCTAAGAATTTTGATGTTATACTATTGGGTGCATACATATTTAGTATTGAAATTACTTTATAATCTATGGTACCTTTTAGGAGGATATAATTTCCTTCCTTATCTCTTTTAATGCTATTTTTGCAGCTGCTTTGTCTGAGATAAGGATTACAAACCCTTATTTTTTCACTTCAGCTGAAGCAAAATTTATTTGCTCCAACCTTTTCCTTTTACTCTATATGTATCTCTCTGCTTCAAATGAGTTTCTTATAAACATCATATTGTAGGATTCTGGTTTTTAATACACTGTACTATTCACTTAAGTTTTAAGGGAGAGTTCTTCCCCTTCCCATTCAAAATTATATTTAATAACTCCTTATTGCCCTCCATGCTATCTTCCCTCTGTATTTTCCCCTTTATCCATATTCCCCAGTATTTTGTTTCTGAATATTGCCACCTTCAGTGTGTTTGCCCTCCTATAACAACCCCCTCCCCTTTCTTTCTCCTCTCCCTTTATCCCCTTCCTGTTTACCTTCCTTTTGTTTGTTCCCCTTTTTGCTCACCTTCCTGTCCTTCTCTCCCCTTTTGCCCTTTCAATACTAGAAAGGTAAGTTTTTATTAACTTAACTGAGTGTGTGTAAATTAAGTTTAAGCCAATGAGAAGAAGATTCAAGTGGTTCTAACCTGCTCCTTTTTTCCCTTCTATTACAATAGGTATTTTGTACCTCTTATTGTAATATTATTTACACCATTCAATCTCCTCCATCCTCCCATCTCCTTACTGTCCCCCTTTTTAAGGAAATATTGGTTTTAAATCATCCTGAGTTACAGAAAAGTCATGAGTGTCCATCACTTCTGGCTAAGTATATTCTCTCTAATAGAGTTACAATTCTCAAGAGTTATTAGAGTCTTTCTCCCATGTAGGGATGTAGCGAGTTTTATCTTATCAGATAGTAGGGCTTTTTCCCATTACCTTTTTTAATACCTTTTCATATATCTCTTGAGCCTCCTGTTTGATCTTCAAATTTTCTATTTAGCTCTGGTCTTTTCATCAGGAAATGCTGGAACTCTCCCATTTCATTAAATGTTCATCTTTTCCCCTGGAAGAGAAGGCTCAGCTTTGCCAGATAATGGATTCTTCACTGCATTTCAAGCTCCTTTGCTCTTCAGAATATCCAATTCTAGGCCCTTTGATTCCTTAATGTTGATGCACCTAGGTCCTATGTAATCCTTACCATGGCCACTTGGTATTTAAATTGTTTCTTTCTGGCTGCTTGCAGGATTTTCTCTTTTATCTGATAATTCTGGAATTTGGTCACAGCATTTCTTGGTGTTTTCATTTTAGAATCTCTTTCTGGAGGGGATTGATGTATTCTTTCAATAACTATTTTGACCTCTGGTTCTGATTTCCAGTCATGCAGACCTCCCTTCCCCCCAGACAAAGGCTCTGCTGCTAAAATTGGTTAAGCCTCTGCAGATGAGGTCAGTCCTCTGGTTTTCCCCAGCTGCTATCCCTTTGCCCACCCTCTGGTCTCTGCTCTGAGTTCACCCATGGTCCCCTGATTGAGACCTTGTTGCTAGGTGTTCTCCTAGCTTCTTTTTCTAAGTTTTGTAGATCAAGTTTCTGTTAAGAGGTTTCTTTCATGTTATTGTTGAGAGGACACCAGGAGCACTTAACACAGTACCTGTCTTTTCTCTGCCATCTTGGCCAGAAGGGGAAAGTTAGATTTTTAAAGATATTTACCTATTTCATTTAGATTGTCCAATTTATTGTCAAATAATTGAACAAAATAACTTCTACCAATTGTTTAAATTTCATCTTCATTAGTGACAAGTTCACTCCATTCATTTTTGAAATTAGTCATTTGACTTTCTTCTTTCCTTTTTTAAATCCTTAACCAAAGGTTTATATATTTTATTGGATTTTTTCCATAAAAAGCAACTTCTAGTTTTATTTATTACTTCAATGGTTTCCTTACATTTAATTTTATTAATCTCCTTTGCTTTCCAATTTGGTGTTTAATTGGGGATTTTTAATTTATTTTTCTTTTTTTTTATTCATATGATTCATTCATTGATCTGCTTTTTCTCAATTAGAGAAATTAAGTTCTACTTTGCAACCCATAAATTTTGGTATGTTCTGTCATTGTCATTTTCTTTAATGAAATTATCAATTGTTTCCATGATTTGTTCTTTGACCCACTTGTTTTTTAGGATTCAGTTATTTAATTTCTAATCAATTTTTAACTTTTCTTTCTATTGTTCATTATTAAATGTAATTTTTACTGCTTATGATATGAAAAGCATGACTTTACCATTTCTGCTTTACGCAATTTGGTTGTGAGGGTTTTTTATCTAATCCATGATTGTATATTTTGTATAAGCACCATATACTGAGAAAAGATATATTACTTTCTTATTCTCATTCAATTTTCCACAGAGATCCATCAAATCTAACTTTTCTAGAATTTTATTAACCTCATTAATTTTTTGTTCAATTTTTGGTTATATTTAACTATTTTTGGAGAGGGGAAAGCCCTCACTATGATAGTTTTATTATAAATTTTCCCTTATAACTCATTCATTTTCCCCTTCAAAAATTTAGATACTATGCCTTTTGTATATATATATACATATATATATATGCATATACATGTATATACATATATATATATTTTTTAATATGACATGACTTCATTGTCTACAGTACCTTTCAGCAAGATGTAGCCTCTTTCCTTATCTCTTTTAAATATATCTGTTTTGCTTTTGCTTTGTCTGAGATTATGATTGCTATCCTAGCTTTCTCTGCTTCAGCTGCTAAATAGTAGATTCTGCTCCAGTTCCTTACCTCTGTTTACCCTGTATGTATCTCTCTGCTTTAAATGTGTTATTTAAAAACAACACATTGTACAATTCATTCTTCTATACCCTTTCATTTTATGGGTGAGTTCATCTTACTTATATTTATAGTTAAGATAACTGTGTATTTCCCTGCATGCTGTTTTACACTTGTTTACCCCCTTCCTCTCTCTACTCCTTCCCTTCTCACAAGGGTTTTTGGTTTTGTTTTTAATTCTGATCATTACCTTCCCCAATATACCCTTCATTTCTTTATAGGGTAAGATGGATTTCTATATCCAGTGGAGTGGGTTTAGAGCCAATCTTATTGAGAGTAAGATTTAAGCTTTGCTCACCTCCCCCATCTTTCCCTCCCTCAAAATGGCTTTTTCATGCCTCTTTTATACTATTCAATCTCCTCCTTCTTTCAGTGTGATTTTATTCTCACCACTTTATTTTAGTTTTTTGGGGTATCATCCTCTCAAAGTAACCTTACATCCATACCCTCTGTCTGCATATAATCCTTATAATTGCTCTTAAATTAATAAAGTTAAAAGTGTTAAGTGTCTTGCCATACAGAAATATAAAGTTTAACCTTATGGAATTTCTTATTTTTCTCTTGTTTTCTTTTTAAACCTTTCTTAAGTTTTCATTGAGTCTTATATTTGGAAGTCAAATTTTTATTCAGTTGTGGGGTTTTTTTTATTTAAAAAATGTCTTTAAGTGCTCTATTTCATTGAATAACCATTTTTTTCCCCTTGAAAGATTTTTTTCAGTTTTGTTGGGTAGGTGATTCATGTTACTCTATCCACTTGCCTTCTGTTGTATCATATTCCAAGCCTTTGAGTTCTTTAATAAAGAAGCTGTCAAAACCTGTGTAATCTTGACTCTTGATATTTAAATATTTATTTTTTTACTATTTACACTACTTTCTCCTTGATCTGTGAGCTCTGGAAATTGACTATGATGTTACTAGGAGTTTTCAATTCAGAATTCTTTCAGGCAGAGATTAGTAGATCCTTTCAATATTTTTTTAATTTTATGCATGTTTCCAGGTTACAAAATTTCCCCCACCCTTCCTTCCCACCCACCCCCATCCCCAGTAAGGAGCAATCAGGCTAGCATTTTCCATATATATATTTTGTTAAAAAAATTTACAAATTAGTAATTTTTGGCATGAGGAATTAAGATTAAGGGGAAAAGATGTATAAGAAATAATTTTTTTTATGTGTTCAACAGATTCTGTAGGAATTTGTTTTTTCTGTGTGTGTGTGTGTGTGTGTGTGTGTGTGTGTGTGTGTGTGTGTATGTGTGTGTGTTTTGTTTTGTTTTGTTTTTCTTCTTCTGGTTGGGGATAATATAGACCATTACGAGTCTAATACAGTTGTCCTAGCTCTCTGGACTGTCAAGAGGAGTTGCTTTCATCAAGGTGGTTCATCTCATAATGTTGATGATATGAATATTGTTCTCTTGGCCCTACTCCCTTTGCTCAGCATCAGATCCTGTAAGTCATTCCATACTTCTCTAGAGTCCGACTATTTATGGTTTGGGTTTTTTTTATATAGAACAATAACATTCCATAGTATTCATGTACCATAACTTGTTTAGCTATTCCCCAATTTATGGGCATATCCTCAATTTCCAGTTCTTCACCACTACAAAAAGAACTGCTATGAATATTTTGGAACATGTAGGACTTTTCGCATTTTTTTACAATTTCTTCTGGATATAGTCCTAGAATTGGAATTGCTAGGTCAAAGGGTATGAACAGTTTTATTGCTCTTTGGGCATAGTTGCATATTGCTCTCCAGAAAGGTTGGATCTTTTCACCAGCAATGTATCCACCAACAATATATCAATATTACAATCCTCTCATATTGATCATCTTCCCTTTTTCTCATCTGGGCTAATCTAATAGGTGTGAGATGAAATACAGTTTCCTTTAATATAGTTTTTGAAAGATGTTGCCCAAACATTTTTTATTTTATTTTGTTTTGTTTGATCATGGCTTTCAAATTGTCTAATAATTTTTCTATTATCTCTCAATTTTCTTGTTCAGTTGTTTTTTCCAATGAGAAATTTCACATTTTCTTCTACTTTTTTTTTTTACTGTTTTTGATTTACTTTTATATCTTAATGCCTCATAAAATCATTAATTTCCATTTGTTCAATTTTAATTTTTTAAGAAATTGTTTTCTTCAGTAAGCTTTTGTGCTTTCTTTTCCATTTGGTCCATTCTAATTTTTAAGAAGTCATTTTCTTCAGTAAATTATTTTATATATCTTTTCCCATACTATTGACTCTTTTGATTTTCCTGTATTGCTCTCATTTCTTTTCTCAATATTTCTTCTACTTTATTACTTTACTTTTTAAAATCCTTTTTATGCTCTTCTGGGAATTTTTTTTTTGCATCTGATACCAAATTATTTTTTTCTTTAAGGCTACACATGTGGCCATTTTGATATAATTATCCTCTTCTAAATTTAAGTCTTCATCTTCCCTGTTACCATAGTAACTTTCTATAATCAAGTTCTTTTTTGGTTTTTGCTCATTTTTTTCTGCCTTTTTGGGACTTCTTGTTTTTATGTGAGGCTTGAGCTCTGGTCCTGCACTGTCCCAGGCCGTAGGTCTTACTTTTGGCTTTCCCTGGGCTTCAGAACTTAGCTGCTTGCTTTATTTTGAGGGTAGGATTCCCTTTTGACTTGTACTGGGGAGTGGGGTCTCCCCACTGGTTTACCTTAGGTGTAGGGTCTAACTGCTGCCCTGATCCTGGGATGGGGTCTTGCTGTTGGGTAACAGTAACAATGTTTTTGGTGACTGGCTCTGGAGGAGAGATCTTGCTGGTGGTCAACCCTAGAGGTAGGGCTCTGCTACTAGACTGTTATGGAAACAGGGTTTCTCTACTTGTGTAGACCACAGGGATAGGGTCTCCTTGTTGGTCCATCTGGTCAGCAGTGAGGTCAGGATCTTGCTGATGACTTTTGCTAGGATGACTTTTGTTATGCTGCACAAGATTGCTCACTAATCTAGAAGTCTGGTTTGTAGGAGGGTAGAGCCTCACAGATAGATAGCCCCAGGCTAGAAACCCTGCTGCAGGCCCCCTGCTGTGAGGCTGGCTACTACTGCTACTATTATTATTATTATTACTTCTGCTGCTATTGCTGCCCTGCTAGAGCTTTTTCTTCAGGACCTTGCTACCCTCCTATCCCAATGGGACAGACCTTTCTGCTGATGAACTACTTTACTCTTCCTGGATCAATTCTGAAATGGCTTTCCTAGCTATTTGGAGGTATATTTTAGAGGGTTCAGAGGGTCCCTTTCTCACTCCATCATCTTGGCACAGGAAGTAGCTCTCAACACATTATTAAGCTACTCATATTCAAAATACTTAGTAAAATAGGCTTTTTCGTCAAAAGCACAGTACTCAGAAACCAACGAACTCTATGGACTTTTCAGACAGGGTAGAGCACAATAGCAGACTTTCACTTTGGAAAGGATGCCTTCTGGAGGAAGATTAAACTCATTATTTTGGTAGAATCAGGAATTTCAAAGGTCAATTACTCCTCAACATAATAAATTTTATGCTCATTAGAGATGACTGAAAACAGTCATAAATTACCTGTAATAAGTATAATAATAATAATAATAATAGTAAAGATGGTGATAGAAAACTAGAAATCTGAGGTTTCTACCTCTGAAATTCTGTGATTAAGTGAAGCTCTTTATTCTCTTATATCAAAAGTGGATCCAGCTCTTATCTTTTCTCTGAAAGCTAGTTATATAGATGGCAATCAATTGATCAATCAGCAAACACTTGTTGTCTAATATTAGGTGCCAAGCAGCAGTTTGCAGATGGTATTGCTTGTTGTTTCTGATGAAATTATCATTGTTCTCCTCAAATTAAAATATTCTTCTCTGTAAGGGAGAAATAAAAGGAAACAGAGCACCTGTGCAGCACTCAAATGAAGAGGAAGAGTCTAGGGAGCAGACTGAGTGAGGATGAAAACATGAGACCCTTTGCTTCAGTGAACACACACACACACACACATACACACACACACGGTGCTAGGTGACAAGAGCATGAAAAATCCACACGTGGATTATTTAGAAATATAAATAACACTTCAAGGACATGATTTTGGTGTGTGAGAATAACTCTTCAATGAAAGTTTCAATAAAACTCTTTTATAAATTTCTGCAGCCAAAAACAATGTATTAGCCTGAGACCAACCTTCTGTTTTGATTTTCTCCAAAACTGATCCCCAGACAATATACACAATCTGTTCTTATGCCTCTTCTAGAAACTTCTTCATCTTGGTAGGACATACCTAAATTGGGGGTTTTCTGTCACAGTCTTTGAGAACCTGAATACTTTTCCATATCACACTAAGAAATCAGAGGAAGACTTTCATGAACGATAAAAATGAAAGTGAGTAAAATATCTGGGACCAAGAGCTTTCTGAAATTACATATAGATTTAATAAAGCATTGTCAAAAAAAGGAAAGCCATGTCTAAATAACAAATTGTTGATAGAGATAGAGTAGTTACCTGAAGTATAAAATCAAGTAAGACTAGAATAACAAACTCTTTTCAAGAACAAGAATCAATGTGATGTGATCAATTTGATCAACATAATAATGAAAAATCCAACCAAAATAAGCAGCACAGACAAAAGAGTGACTGTTTGATAGATGTCATTTCTCAACATTGTACTAGATCTATTGCCCTGTGGTTTTCCATTCCTAATTTTCTGTAGCTTTATTCTGATGTTGTAAAAAGAGTCAAGGTTTCACATTAACTCAGACTAAAACTGTGTTATCTTTTGGAATTTTGAAAAAGAAACACCACTTAATTTAAAATTAACTTTTCATTTCCAGTGGCTTTATTCAGTTATCAAGTGTTTATAAGTTCAGATGCTTAAAAGTAAGGAAAACTTAGATAAGGAAATTTTCTTGCAGTTATTAGAAATATTAGAAAAGGTTCTGTTTTAGTTTGGGGGCAACTGAACTGACTTCAACTAATAGACTCACCAATATAATGTCAACTGCTTAAGAGCAGTGACTGTTTTGTTTTGTTTGTTTATTTATTTTTTCTTTTGTGCCTGGGTTCTGGGCACAAAGTAAGCATTTCATAAATGTTTGTTGATTGACATATAGCAATCAAGAGTCTTTACTGAATTCTTATTTGTTTCAGGTAAAACTATTTATAATGCATTTATAATACTTATTTAGGGACACTTGAAGCTTATTAAACAATGATTTTTTTTTTCAAAATAACCTAAAAGGAAATAATTTATTTTTTCAAAATATTTATTTATTTACTTTGTACAATACTCCATTCAGATGAGTTTAATTACTTGAGTAATTCAGTCATTTTTTTAGGCTTTTTTTTTCAAGGCAATGGGGTTAAGTGGCTTGCCCAAGTCCACATGGCTAGGTAATTATTAAGTGTCTGAGGTCGGATTTGAACCCAGGTACTCCTGACTCTAAGGCCTGTGCTCTATTCACTGCACCACCTAGCAGCCCCTAATTCAATCATTTTACTATGTGCTTTGACCCTAAGCCACAAACTATATAGATAAATGTTATGATCCCTGCTCTCAAAGAACTTATAATCTATTAAAGCAGATGAAATATATTCACAAATAATATAAAATAGGGTATAATAAATGCACAGCAGTATTGAAGGATATTTAGAATATACCTTAGCTGTGTGAATCTTGGAAGATGACAAGAATCAGGTGGTATTCAACCTAAACACTGAAGGATAAGCAAAATTTCAATAAATGGTGGAGGGCAAGGAAGGGAGGCAAGGTCTTTCAAGTTTAGGCAATGATATGAGCAAGGTATAGAAATAAGTAGATTTGGGAACTAGGAGTCAATATAAGTCTTCTTTGTCAGGAAGAGGAATAATACAAATCTATCATCATCAACAACAACATAATCACCTTCATCAACATCAAAAACAAAACATCTATTAAGTGACTACTGGGTTCCTGGTCCTATGTTAATAGATGGGGTACAAAGAAAGACAAAAACATAGGCCTTACCATCAAGGAACTGACATTTTAAAGAGAGAGACATCTTGCAAACAGTGTACCTAAAATTCTATATAAAGCAAATGAGAGGTAATCTCAGAATAATAAGACACTAGTCATGGGGTTAGGAGTAGAAGTGGAATGAAGTACAAAAGGGCTCTTTCAGTAGATTGGGTTTGAGTTGAGTCTTGAAGAAAGTCAGCTACAAGGGTCTATTGAATCCAACTTCTGTTAGGTCAATATAGCAATATTAAGTATTTTATGGGGACCCAGTGAATATTTTGAGCAGAAAAATATGATTAAAGTTGTTCATCCAATACAGTAATCTGTCAATACTATGTAGGACAAACTAAATTTGGGAATAAAGAGTGATTGAGAAACAGAGAATGAAAAATTCAGAAATATTAATGAAAACTGTCAAGAAATATCTAAGATATTTACATTTTCACTGAGAAAATTATTTTGTTAGTTCTCCCTCTTTAAAAAATGACATAATATAAATATATACACACAGATATCTTCACACAAAAGTTTTCTAGTCTTTGATGAAAATCTGATCCTCTCTTTATGTATCTAACAATATTCCCCACAATTCAAATCATTAGTAACTCTAACTTTTAAGATAATTAGTCTATGGAATGATTCACTTGGAGTACTTAACTCCTATAGTTTCACTCTTTTTTCTTTAAGTATCACTGTACCTTTGGGAAAAAATTGTAGGCATACTACTTTTATTGACATTTTTATGAGAATATATTCTGTTCAGAAAAATGTAAAGTATATTGTCTATTTAAGGTCCTTTTCATAAGGGATAGTTGATGAAAAAGCAGAAAGTATGTTTTTGTGGAGAGATTTACATTTATTGTCAAAGGATATAAGGTATTGCCACTATTATGGATGCACATTTTGATACCTGATTTGAGTAGGAAAAGAACTTTGTTCTAATATGAACTGCTAAAATACAAGAATGAAAAAGATTTCAGATGAGATTTTGTGCATTTTGGAGAGAAATAATCTGTGGTATATATTTGAGGATTTAGATTGCTTTGTCAAGAGAGTGGAGTGATATTTAGCTTTTGTGGGAACAGTTCGATGTTATACAGAAGCAGAGAAGGAGCTTTTATTTATCTAAATCTAAATATTTTATTTATTTAAATCTAGAACATTGAGGCTTTAAAAGAAATATGATTTTAAGGGAACCAAAGAGAAATGCCATTTTGTTGGAAACTTTAGAAATAACACATGATAGGTACCTCCCCTAATTTGCATGTGTATGTTTTGCAATTAAAAGGTATAAAATTTTAAAAAATGAAAATTATTTGAAAAAGAATATTTAATTAAAAAAAAAGAAATGTTAATTTGAGAAATTTGGGCAAGTGTGACTATATAGAGAAAGGTAAATCCCTGAATCAGAAGATTCTTTTAAACCACTCACAGCAAACCTAAGTAGCAACAGCAGGAGAGGAAAAGGAATTTAAGATGAGTGGAAAACTGTTAGTAAAAGGAAGCTGTTAGTAAAAAAAATGATCCTTTACTAGAATCATGGAAGACAGAAGCAATGAGCTGAAATAAGGCTTCAATTGGATATTCTTGTTTGATTGGAGAGAACTTGCCAAGAATTCTAGAGACTACAATTGCCCTTCAATGCCACCTATAAAGGAGAAAAGGTGAAACTTTCCATGAAGACTGATCGCTCTCTTCTAGTTTTGGCAACCATGTTGCTGTGAGTTCCATTCTGATTTGACAGCACATCATCCAGGTAAATAAAAAAATCTAGTTGCGCTGAACAGGACTGTATAACCCAGGGGTAGCTGATTTGATAAGCTACCTAGGGTCTGCCATGTTATTCAAGAGAGATCCCTTTCTCATTAACATTTTTCTGTGTGACCTTGGGGAAGTCAATTAACCCCTTTGCCTTGCAGAAACCAAAGGAAAAAAATACTTTTAAAATGCCCTTTTAAGGATTATGGCTAGAGGAAGGAGTTTATATAGACTTTCTTCAGATACAAAAAATGATTTTGCCAATTTAGGAGTAGTGGTGATAAAATGTCAGACAGAAAATGGACCATTTACATGAAAGCCCACAAGCTAGACTTTCAAGTTAGCCTGATCACATGAATTTTCTTCTGTCTTCTGTTTCCCTGCCAGGTTCCTTTAAGTCTGTGCCCACCTGTCACAAATGCTATTGAGACTACAATAAGAGACTATAATCTGAGTTTATTTATATGTGTTTCAAGTGGTATGTGTTTTCATAGATTGATGTCTATAACATTATTTCTTTTCTTTAATTAAATAAATGGTCACATTTAATATCTAAAAGTTTTAGTATTGTGAATTAATGGTAGTATAAATAATGATGTGGATATTTTGGGTGTAAGGGTTAATTAGCTAGAAGATACATTAAATAGTGGGTAAAGGGGTAAAGTGTTGAGAAAGAAAAGTATATTTCCACTTAATAGTGTTACCCCAAGGAATCAATCAATCAATCAATAAACATATAAAAACAAATAGTGCCTACTATGTTGTCAGACCCTAGGCTAAATGGTAAAGATATTTAGACAGTTCCCTCCAAGGAGTTTATAGTCTAATGAGGAGACAACATACAAACAAATATATATAAAGAATGCTTTTTATAAGCTAAATAGAAAATAGCAGAGTAAAGGCACTGGAATTAAGAGGGGTTGGATAAGGCTTCCTCTAGAATAAGGCTGGGAACCTTTATTCTGCTAAGAGCTGTTTGGATATTTATATCATTCAAGGGCATAACTTAAAATACTTTAAAAAATGTCGTGGATGAAATATTTAATTAATTCATGCCTGAAAAGCTCCTAGATTTGTTGAATTTTGCCCAGTCAGTGCTTTGGAAGCATCAGACCAAATGATTTCTCCAGTCTTATCAGGTCCAGCTGTTCCCTGCCCCTGGCCTTGAAGGTGGGGTTTTAGTTGGGACTTAGGGAAAGCCAAGAGGGTCAGTAGTCAGAGTGGAGGCCGTAGAACCTTCCAGACATGAGCGACAGTCAGAAAAGTGTTTGTTTTGTGGAATAGCCAGGAGGTCAGTGTCATTGGATCAAAGAGTACATGTTAGAAAGTAAAATGCAAGAGGACAGGAGATTTAGGAGGGGGCTGAGTTATGGGGGACTTGGAATACTAAACACAACATTGTATAATTGTTCCCAGGGGCAATCAACAAAACTTACTGAGAAGGTGTGACATAATCAGATCTACATCTTAAGATCATCTTCATGACTAAATATAGGATGGATTGGAGTGGGGATTCAGGCTGCCTCACCAGCCAGATATTTCAATAGTTCATACTTGAGGTGATGAGGACCTGCACTAGAATGGTGGTGGTATCACTTGGGCCAAATTGTTGCTGGTATCCTCCTTATTTTAGAAAATTCCCTTTAAATCATTAGATCCAGGAGTGGTTGGGGTGAGAAGAGAATTGAGATAGAGAGACTAGTTAGAAGGTTCTGGCATTTGTCCAGCTGAGAGGTGATGAAGACATGAACTAGGGTGATGGCTTTATGAGGAGAAAGTAGTGGACAGGTGCAAGAAATGATTTGAAAGTAGAATTGAAAAGTTTAACATTTGATTGGATATATGGGATAAGAGAAAATGGGTAATAAAGGGTGACTGTTTGGAAGGATGGTGATATAAATGGGCAAAAAGGAAATCTGCCAAAAAGTTGCCCTTTCTTTTTATGTCATTGTCTTTACCACTTTTGGTAAAGACCTTCAAGAAGAATTTAAATCAGGTAGCCAAGTCTTCCTTACAATTCAATGGAAACCAGCTTTTATGCATAAAACTGTGTTGCTGTTAATAAGATTGATGGACTCCAAGTAAAAGTCCTTCTTTCAAGTACTTTAAGTAAGTATCCCTTTCAGCTATGCTAAAAAAAAAATCAGCTTATTGTAGGGACTTTATTTGTCAGAACTGTCAAACTAAATCCCTCCTGGACTTGTACTATTCATTGTGTTACCAATAGGACAACAATAACACCCAAAACTTGTAGATACTTGTATCTTTAAACTTTTAATTATAGTGCTTAGAGTATTTCTTTTCATCAAATACATTTTAGAAAAGTAAATCACTTTTGAAAGATAAAAGGACTGCACAGTAATGCCAGCAGTTTCCATATTAATAACAACCTCCCTTCAATCAGAGACATGAATCAGACACATGACAAAATACAGTGTGCTAAATGAATACAAAATACTAGAACTGAACTGGTGGGCTGCAGCAATTACCAGACCAGTGAAATAAAATTGTGCTACTAAACAATTTATAATCACCTTCATCAGTCCCCTTTCTAATAGGTATGGAGAGATGTCTTTGAACAAATGCCTAATATTAGTACCTGATTTCCCAGTCTTATTGAATATATTTAAAATGCACTAAGAGCACAGACCCAAACTTTTCCTACTGAATTTCTAAAATGATCTTTCAAAGAGAAGAAAGAACAGTGTCTATTTTGTCTTCCAACATCCTGCATAAAGTTTGCCACTGTTCAAGCCCCTTGTGGACTTTAGAATTTTGGAAAATGAAAATCCAGTAAACGATTCTCAACCAACCTCATATGTTTATATGGAAAAAATGATGTGTGATGTGACTGTCACATGTTGTGTCAATCTTTTAGGCAGAAACAAGATGTTTACGTAGGAAAGAATTGTGACCTTGGTTCTTGGCCCCCTACAATTGAATTTAATAAATATTTATGTATTTCTTATGTTCACAGAGACATGAAGATAGACACAATATAAATTTGATTCATTGGTAATTTGCTATATATTCAAAAGGGAAAAGGCATTCTCAAACATAATTATGAAATCTCAATCCTTTCAATGACTCAGAACTTGAATAGGTCTTGTTTTGTTTTCAAAGTGAAAGTGCAAAATTGGTGTCATCAACATGTTTATGCTTTCCATAGTCTAACCCTTACCACAAAAGTTGATGGTTGCTTATGTGGAACAGAAGACTATAATTCATTTAGATATTCTATTTCTGTTTCTTGTAAATGAGAGTATTGCCTCTTGTCCAATTAATGTTTAATAAGTGCAAAGGAGCCACATGATAATGTTGTACCTATTATACAGAAAGTAAAGAAGAACCTAATCACTTTGCCCTTGTTTCTAGCAATGGCTAGGCTTGATCTGATGAGTAAGAAGTGAAAAGCATGGTTTGAACTAATATTCTTTAGGATAGTCAAATATCAATTTTGTACACAGCAAAAATCCCAATTTGTCACTTTAAGAATGAAGCCCCTGACTTCACTAACTTAATCTAGACTAATGTTATTCCTATAGCAAGACAAAATTTGGCATCTTCTAGAGAGTTAAACATTGATATTTCCAAGTGTAAAATGTCAGGCTGGTTTGTTTGGTTACAATGAGAGTGATAAATTGCCAGTTAGCACAAGTAATTCCTATAAGCAGATATAAATGAACTGTGGTTTAAAAATATTGTTTAGGGAATTTTGTATTTGTGTATATTAATTGCCTTGGTTTTCAAGGATGACTTGTGCATTATAATTCAAACTTCAGATGCCCTTCAAATTAGCCTCTTGTGGGTGAATTTAAATCCTTTTAGAGATATGTCCCTGAAAGCTTTAGCTTTCACTGTGAGACTCTCTAGGAATGTAAATTTTTGTTTAAACAAAACGCTATTTTTCCAGATAAAATTTAAAACACAATTAATGATCCTTTATTTATTAGGCTTAATATAATATATTCCCTCTGAAAAAAATAAGGTGTTTATGTTTTAGACAAAGTAAATCTTAAGGCATTTTAGGAGGAGAGGGGCCAAAGGTTGTGAATAAATAAAAGATGCTTATCCCTAACTTTAAAAAGTTCTTCCTTCCAAGGAATGGATGAACCAATGATGGAACTTATAAGATTGGCAGTTTCCTACTTTCCTGGCATATAATGCTTACAGTGAACAAATGGAATATATGACAATCTATTGCAGCTGCTGTTTTGAAGGACTTGGAAATTTTTACAGGGGCTTAATAACACATTGTCTCCATCAAAAGAAGGAGAATTTGGGGGTGGGGCTGGTTGGAAGGAGATATGAAGCAATCAATCAACAAATATTTATTAAATGCTTACATGAGCCAGGGAATCTGCTAAGTACAAAGGTTAAAAAAATTAAAAGAAAAGCAAAATAGGTACCTGCTTTTATATAATTTACATTCTAACTAGAACCACAAGAAGAGGAGTAGAGGAACAAGGATACAACCTGAACTTTATAGAGAAGAGGAAATACAAGATCCTAACTTTAGGTCCTTGGCTTCAGTGACCTTTAAGATCCAGAGAGAAGAAGATGATATATAAACCAAATGAGGAGCATGCTTCTCCAAAAACTAGCTTAATTCAGACTTTCTGGTTACTCCTTCAGTTCTTCCATAAAAGACACCCGGACCCTCCCATATATTGAGTTCATCCCTCTATAAAGAAGAGGGTTGAGCTTTATAGGGAAAGGTGGGTCCTTATTGTAGCTTATTGGATTTTCTACCTCTGATGTCACAGGTATGGGACCATCAATTAGCAAAGATCATGGAAGATGGAAATTTCCATCATCAAAGAGCCTATATCAGGCATTCCTAATCTAGGGTTCATGAATTTGGAACTTTTAATATTTTGATAACTGCATTTCAATATAATTGGTTTCCTTTGCAATCCTATGTGCTTTGTTTAATGAATTTAAAACACAATTTTGAGAAGTCTATAATCTTTCCTAGACTGTCCAAATGGTCCATGACCCAAAAAAAAGATCAGTAACTCCTAGATTTCAGTCAGAAGTTTCCAGAAGAAGACCAGGGCAAAGGAACAGGCAGGAACAAGGAATATCTTTATTATATTAATACCTTTCAGAAAAAAGGATCATTTCACTCAAAAAATTTCAGACTATTGTAGAATAGCATGTATTTATGCTATTAAATAAGAGTTTCTTGATTATTTGAAATTACTATTGTTAAAATACAGCTAAAATATTTTTTAGTTAAGTCATAAAAGCAGCATGATATAGTAGTTAGAATACTGGGCTTGAAATCAGGAAAACCTAGGTTTAAACCCAAACTATTAACATTTACTACATAGATAATCCTACTTAAAGTCTGTGTGTCTCATGAGACTCCTTTGTAGAATTTATCTATTCATTAAAGGCAAATTATGATCTGCCATGACTGAGGAGCCTCCCTCTATCACCAGCATCACAGTACCTGTCATATGGATTTTAGAGGTCAACTAGTATATTTTAATGTTGAGGACAGTAAAGCCCAAAGAGATAAATGACCTTTCCAAGATCACATGAAAGTTGAAGAAAAACACCAAATAAATTTTACTGTATGTCCTGAAAAATAGAATCCTACATTCCTAACAAAAAAAAAAAAAACTTACTTGAAAACATTTCTTTCTCCATTTTAGTACTTTGATTTCAATTTCCAGACAAAATCAAAGGGAGTTAGGAAAACACAAATGCATCTAATTCTTAAGTAGCTTCAGTAAAACGAAGTGAAGGAAGTCTGGAAATGGGAATAAAAACATATTTACAGATACACTAAGAATCTCATTGGTTCCCAAGGAAGGTCCATAACAAGCATGTGAACTGGATTTGAATGAGGCGGGGCTGTGCTAAATCATCAGCCTCAATTTCTCCTCAAGAGTCATCGAGGTCTAGTGGCCAGATATGAATCAGAACGACTGGAGATGATAGGAGGAAGGAAAAGAATGGATCACTCATGAGTCCAGCCCCAAATTATCAAATATTACTTTCATTTTAAGAGAAGGTATTACCTACCATTCCTTAACTGTTTTCAAAGTAAGGATTCCAACCAAACATTTAGCCCAGGATCTAGAAAACTAAGTTCAAACCTGAGTAAGCTCTCAATTTACAAAATATCGTATAGTCATTTCAATTCAGTTGTCTTATTTCCATTGGAAAATTACAAGAAAATTTAAATCCTATTTAGCATCACAGATGTAGAATTGGAAGGAGCCTCACTTCACAGATGAAGAAACTGAGTCAGAGAGGCTTAAACAAGGTCATATAGTATAAACTGGCAGAAACAACTTGAACACTTTTGACTTTAAATCAGAAGTCCTTCCTACTATATTGTTTTATTGTTTTAATATACTTCTCTGTACAAAAAATGCCTCTAAACACATACAAAACTCTGAATGTACATTCTTCAAATGAATTCAAACTAGCCAGTAAGTTCCATAACTTTTAAACATGCCTATACACCAGAGAAGTAATAGGACTATAAGTATCAATTTCATCTATAAAGAATTTAGAGAAAATGGTTTAACATTAAGATCAGTGGGGAAGGGGAGAGTTGGAAGTTGAGGGTTCTGATCTGTCTCAAGATTGTAGAAACTCATGTGTTAAGTATCTAGAGATTTTAATACATGAGAAGAGGTTGAAGGCTCATTCTACTTTTGGCATTATCCACCTACCCCCATCAGTCCCATAATAATAGAGATACTCTGAGTGACAGGATACTGTAAGATCAGATTACATTGTTTGAATGTTTATGATGTGATCTGAAATGGGATGCTTACCTATTCAGAGAGTTTGCAAAATAAAACCTGCCACTCTCTAAACTGAGAAATAACAACTATTAGACCTTTGGATATTTAATGAGAAGCTCTCAGCAGTTCCAATTTCTTTTTTTCTTTCTCTGTCTCAGTGTATAAATTATATATCATCCTTTTGAGGCTTGTATATAGTAGAAAGAGGCCCTTAAAAATGCTATTAGACTGTGATGATGTACATGTTCTTTGCTATGGGGCTTTGCAAAGGCAAACATGTTTAACCATCTGCCCCAGATATGTTCCCTTTATCATGGCTATTCCAAATAGCTATACATTCTGTTATAATTCCTCAGAACAAAATAGAAACAAGGAACCATTGTGAGATTACTGACAATCTTCAAGTTTTGTTTTATTTTTTCCTTTTTACCAAAGGGCACAATAATCAACAGACTAATTCTAAATTATCAGCTAGAAAAGCTAAATAATGATGTATCCTTAGAAAAATCAAATACCTCTTCTTTAAGATTCCATACACTTAATAAAGAACCTTCAGGGTTCTAGTTTTTTTTTTTTTTTTTTTTACAAGAAGGAGTGATTGGGCAGGGGTGTTTTGGAGACTTTTGCATTTTACTAAGCAAAGTCAGAGGTAAAAGTCCTGCCTTTTTCATTTAATGAGACAAGAAAAAGCACTAATTTTATGTCTCCGGCTGTGCTGTTTTTTCACTTAGATGCAGCTGCCTCTGGGGGCTTGTTTATGAGCAGTTCTCAGTTTTTAGAACTCCACAGCTCCTCTTTGCAGACAAGAACATAGGCTCAGAGGCCAAGAGTCAAAGAATGAATTGTATAAATTGATCATTAATGATCTTTGTAGTAATACATAGATGATAGATAATAAGGGGGATTTAACTCCACATTTCAACTCACGAGGTAATGTTTCATATTGGTGAAGGAATGATTATAGAACAAGTCAAAGTTAAACTAAAATATTGAATTATCAGGCTGTGGAACAGTGCCCAAAGGTCTAATGTTAATAAAGATCCTGAATCATGGAAAACATTTTTCTTTTTCTTTTTTATTCATTAATTTTTTTAGGTTTTTTGTTTTGTTTTGTTTTGTTTTTGCAAGGCAAATAGGGTTAAGTGGCTTGATCAAGGCCACACAGTTAGGTAATTGTTTTGTGCCTGAGGTCGGATTTGAATTCAGATACTCCTGACTCCAGGGCCAGTGCTCTATCTACTGCACCACCTAGTAGTCCCATTCATTATTTTTTTAAAACTTTTTTTAAAATTGCAAATTCTCTCCCTCTCTTCAGTCCCTCCTCTACCCATTGATAAGGCAAGCAGTATGAGACCTGATAAACATAAGTCATGTAAAACATTTCCACATTAATCATGTTTTAAAAAATAGAAAAAAGCAAGAAAAATAAGAAAGTAAAAGACCCTATATGTCAATCTACACTCAGAATTCATTAGGCCTATAGCATTTTTTATCTGAAGTCCTTCAGAATTTTCATACAGCTTTTTATATTGATCAAAATAGCTAAGCCTTTCACTTGATCAACATTGCAATATTATCAGTATGTTATTTCATTAGATTATTTTAAAACTAAGATGCTCTGAACCCTTTTCTACTCTATCTAATCTGCCT
Organism: Macrotis lagotis; assembly: GCF_037893015.1. Taxonomy (NCBI): domain Eukaryota; kingdom Metazoa; phylum Chordata; class Mammalia; order Peramelemorphia; family Peramelidae; genus Macrotis; species Macrotis lagotis. Next base: position 107,715,639 of record NC_133663.1, on the reverse strand, counting down.
AATTGTCCTTTAGAGAACATGGAAACTCCTTTCCTTCTTGAATATTTTTTCTAAGAGAGACAGGAGGTGTCCATAGTAATACCAAAGTCCCCTCTTTCCATTCTTAACATTTTGGCATTCTACAATCTTTAAATGCCTACTATGTGTAAGATACAGAATTAGGATTTAATAAACATTTAGGAGTCATAGGATTGTCATCCATTTCCCTTAAATGACATCAAGGGATGAGTTACTTAGCAGAAGAGTCATGTAGAGTGGCTCATCTGTTTGTCAATTAAGGATTAATAGATCAATGTGAACAAACTGTTCCTGCACTTACTCATCACTTAGCCCCTGCGAATGACAGTACTATGTTTTAATTGTTCTTCACACAAGCTTAGTGATGTGTTATAAGAAGACTAGTGATTCCATTTTACAGTGAGGAAACTCAGGTAAAAGTTCAATAAGTATCTGATTAGCAGTGAACAAGAAAGCACTACATCAAATTTTAAAATTTAGCATTTTATATAAAAATACATTTTAAAAGTTATGTTCTATTAACCTTAGATTTACCTGAAAGCAGGATAAATCAGTAGAAGTTTGACTATCGGTAAAAGCTTCCTAAAGTGATTTTTTTTTATACAACAGACTTTACTACATAAATCTTATCATTAAAAAACACATTACTAACAAGAGCTCTTCTTTCAGAAAATTTAGAAGTTAGCCTGCAGAAATTCTGGTCATTAAAGAAGGGAAAAGGAAGACAATCTCCTCTTTCATTTTTTTCCTGCTACTATTGAAGAGATGGCACAAGTATTTTTTCCTTCATGAGGCAAAGTAGCACCCTGCATATTTAAACTGGCAACAGAGAAGGTTATTGGACAATCAGTTCTCCATACCTGTCATCCTGACCTGGTGATTCTTCTGTCGCTCCTAGCCCTTTATCATCTTCTTTCTTTAATTTACCAGGACTAATAGTGAAGAAGGTTTTGCTTTTCGTAAGATATAGCTGCTCTTATAACCTTCTTAATACCAAACTGGGAAGGTTAAGCAACAAACTGTAGCTGGGAGCAGCTCCAGAGAAGTTTGTTGATAAGATTTCCTATAATCTACTAGATTGTAAATTCCATGAAAGACATGATAATTCTTAATTATATTTTCACTCCCCCCTGCACCAAGCATAGTGCCTTGCCTAGAGTATTTGTTTAATAAATAATTGATGAAAGAATGAAAATTCATAAAAAACATGAATGTTACATATGTTTTCCCTAAACAATCATTTCTTCTCCCCTTCCTCCAGAACTTGATTATGAAAAAGTCACATCCATCTCTTCTGGTTCCCAGGGTCATATACTATATTTTCTTTCTAATGTGTTTTCTGCTACATTTCTTGGAAGTAGCTAGGTGGTGAACACAGGGCCACGTCTAGATTCAGGAAGATTCATCTGCTTGAGTTCAAATTTGGCCTCAGATACTTCTGTGTGACCCTGGACAAGTCACCTAATCCAGTCTGCCTCAGTTTCCTCATCAGTAAAATTATCTGGAGAAGGAAAAGACAAACACTCTAGTATCTTTGCCAAGAAAACCCCAAAAGGAGTAATAGAGTCAGACAATATTACAACTGAGCATCAAGCTGTTAAAGAAATACCATGCTAACAATTTCTTTTTTTGTAGTTTTCCATACACTTAGAAACATATTGATGCATCTTTTCCATTTCAGAATCAGAAAGAGTAAAATCAAGCAATTTGTTCAAGACTGTCCAACAAGCCAGTTGTATAGCCTGAAATAAATATTAGGATTCCAAATCAAATTCCAAAATCAAATTTGCTTTGTTGCAAATCCTTCATGAAAATTGGGGCTACATAACTAAAAGCACTTTCTTCATGGTCATTTTATTTTATTTATTATATATATATATATATATATATATATATTTAATTTAAAAAGGAACAAAAAGATAGATAACTATAATATAAATTCAATTATTGTTATTGCTTCATTTAGAAAACAAGAGAAAAGAAAGCAAACTTGAGTCTTATTCGGGTCCTAAGACATCATCAAGGAAACAAGAAATTATTTTTTTTGTTTTGTTTTGTTTTGGACATCTTTTTATTGTGCCTCTTCCCCAGTCTAACACTGGCTTTGCTAGTAAATATTCCTGAATCCACCCAGGAAAATAAATATAAGAAAACTCCATTGTATTTTATGTGCAAACATCAAGTAAACTTTCATGATAGATCTATTCCTTATTTTACCTTCTTCAGAGCATAGAGATAGACGCAAAAAGTGCTTTCTAAAACAAAACAAGTAGGAGAAGACTGAGAAATTAACTGACAGGACTATTAAACTATTGGATACATCTTGCCAGAGGCAGAGACCAAAAAATGGGAATAATAAACTACAGTGAGGCAGCCCAGGGCGCTGAGCTTAGACCTGATGAATAACATGAGAACACACTACAATAGGGAGCTGGGCTTTGCTATCACTGATGTAAGTATTAGAGATGGAACTTGGAATGGCAAGACTTTCCCTGAGGCAGGAAAATAGATCCATGAGCATTGCTTCTCCAGAGTACAAGGAAGCTGCCAGTCTAGAAAACAAACTAACCAGTGTCCCCATCACAGCCAAAAGAGCCAGAATGTCATGCCAGACAGACAGGGATGATTAGCATGCAGAAATCTATCCACCAACCAGGACATATTCACATTTTGAACAGCAAAGGTTTAACACTAAAAGCTATTTTTTGTATTATGGGCTTTTGTGTCGTCTGGATGGCTGACTAGTTTGGTGATTCCTTTGATTAAATTACTCATGTTATCTTCATTTTCTGAATGACTCACTAGAACAATGTGGTTAAATCCATGGTGATCCCCCTCCTGCTTTGAAATTAGAAATAGGTAGTTAAAATTTCAAAACCTTATGGCACCTTCAAATGCTATCTATCCCCAAATGCATCATGGAAAATCACTGAGAATTTGGTAAGTTCAGTAGCTTTGAGAAAATACTTTTTTTTTTTGCATTTCCCAGAAACTAATGGTAGGTCCAAAATGAGGAAGTCAGTTGAAGATGTTTGTAGATCCTTGCCTATAGTTGCTCTCCTTTCTGTTTACTATTTACTTAACATTTCCCGTTACTACCGTGTGTCCTGTTGTTTGGGGGAAAAAATAGAGCATAATTACTGTTAATAGGTAACCTTTTGGGCAAAGGAATAAATATATGAGTCAGGGCCAGATTAAGTATTCTGGGAGAGTCTAATTAGAGCTTTGTTTTTTTCTCTTGCTGCTACTTGCCAGTTGCTTAACATATACTTTGATCACTGGCTTCCGCCAAGATCTCAAGAGAGTTTTTTCCTTAGGTATAGTTAAGACTGGACTGATGGTGAGCTATATAGCTACTTTGCTCAGAAGTTAAAGACTGGAAAGGCATTTTTTTTAGGAGAGAGAATCTTAGCTATTTTATGTGTCATGGACCCCTTAGGCAGTCTGATAATGACTATGGATCCCTTCTCAGACTTGTGTTTTAAAATACTTGAAGGATTACCTAAGGAAGTTAATGAAATTAAAGATATAATTCCCTCTCATTGCCCCTCTAACTGTTCTGACCATTCAGTGGCCTCCTGGTTAAATGGTTAAATTTTGGAGGGATTTTCAGTAGATTCATGACTGTGCATTTTTTTTTTTTGATTTTTGCAAGGCAATGGAGTTAAATGACTTGCCCAAAATCACACATCTAGTATCAAATCTCTGAGGTAGATTTTGAATTCAGGTCCTCCTGACACCAGGGTCAGCACTCTATCCATTGTGCTACTTTACTGCCCATGACTGGACATTTGGTGACAAGCCTCCTGACTAAAATTCTCTCTTATGTCCACTTCCTGACTTTTCTGATTTTCTTCAGGTCCCATTTTAATTTCCATCTTCTACAGGAAGCCTTTCCAGAATCCCCATAATTCTAATGTCTTTTCTTTGTTCATTATCTCCCATTTATCCTGTATATAGCTTGTAGTTTGTGTGGTAGATTACTGCTGCCAAATTAAGTCTACCCTAACTCATAAATCATAGAGGTAAAAACCTGTTTTTATTATGCTAAAGCAAAGTTTCAAGATAAATTTGAAGTAGAAAAACAACCCCTGTTAGGATTCTAGCATGGCTTCTTAAGAAATAGACAAATTACATCACAGATCCAGATCATTAATTCCTTTGCATATTGCAATCTCATTCATCCCCTTAGGTCATAAATGTTTAAAAACAAAAAGCCATATAATCCCATGCTTCCTTCAATGTCATAAAAGTTGAACAAATTTAGTTAAGCAGAAGCATAATCTCACCCATCCCCTAAGGAAACAAACCTAATTAGACAGACTCCATAGGTAAAATAAACCAGGTCACAGATTAAACTATATTTAAATGTTCACAAGGGTCTGATTGAGAAGGGATATTTATATGCTTGCAAAGTAAGATCCCTTCCTCAAATAAGTAAGTCAAATTATTTGGGGAAGTCAATGCTTTCTTTTGTTTGCTTTTGCTTCTTATCTGAAGAATATTTGAGGCCTTAAGTAAATTTTTGCATCCTCATGGACAGATTTCATCCTGTTCAGCAACCTCCCACCTAGGAGAAACATCTCAGACTTCCCCCCAAATAATAAAAATGTGAAAAAAAGAAATCAAAGATGGAAAAATTATTATCATAGTAAATAAGTTTACATTTTGTTTCCTACATTAAACTAAGCTTCTTGAGAGCAGTACTGTCTTTTGCCTTGCTTTGTATCCATAGACCTTAGTAGTGCCTGGTAATTAGTAGACAATAAATGTTTACTGACTGAATGACTTTAATTTCTCGTGGATCATTCATTCTTCCAATTGAATTGTTTTTTTTCATATTAGATATGGAAAAGCTGGAGGTTTCTTCCAAACTAGAAAGAAAAAAAAACTGAAAAGAAAATATGTCTTTTGAACACCAGTCAAGGACAATATGGTCACTGTCAAGCGGTTACATATTTGCTGTTAAGAAATTCTGAATCTTTACTGTATAGAAGCAAATATTCATAAACTTGAGGAAGAAAAAAGATTACAAAATGAAAGAAGAATGGGGAAAGAAAAATATTTCAGACTTGAAAAAGCAAGATAGGATATCACATCTGTCCCAAGACCCACAAGACCCTCTGAAATGTATTGTTGACTGTTCAGTTTTCAGTTATGTTGGATTCTTCATGACCTAATTTGAGATTTTCTTGACAAAGTTACTGGAGTTGTTTGCTGTTTCCTTCTCTAACTCACTTTACCGATAAAGAAACTGAGGCGAATAGACTGAAGTGACTTGTCCTGGGTCACACAGCTAATGTCTGGGATCAGATTTGAACTCAAGATGAGTCTTTCTGATTCCATTCTATCCACTGTGCCACCTAGCTGTCCTATAATAAAATATCCTACTGACTCTCCTTCAGTCTCTTCACTCTTAATTTTTGAACTTCTTTTTTCCTTTTTGGGTTTGCAATACTTTTGCAAAGAATGAAGGAATGAACAAATGAATGAATAAATGCAAAGGCACTCATTAAACAATTACAATTTTAAGTGCTTGTTTTATTTAATGTATCATTCCTGTCTCTATTTTTACTTTATGACCTTGGGCAAGATGTTTAATCTCTTTAATCCTGTTTTCCTCTATTTTTTTTAAAAAGGGAAATAATATCTACTAGCCTATCTTTCAAGCTTGTTATGAAAAATCAAATGAAATGATGCATATAAAAACATTTTCAAAATAGAAAGGTACTCTACAATTGTAAAGGATTTGGAGATGTAAAGAAACTGGACACTTAGTAATGAAAGAAATTTTCACTTCTACAAGCTGGGGATCAGGCACATGGAGCTGGAAAATTCACATCAATTTTTTTGGCCTTCCCTTCATACCAAAGAAGTTTTATTTTTTTTTCTTCTAGAGTACCTCATTGTAGAATTTGAATATTATACAATATTAAACATATATTTTATGCATTTCTGAATTTCTTGCCTTATTTCTGTATTATATGCTGGCCTTTATATCTCATCTAAGGCTTCCACAAAACTCTCAAAGATTCCCATTTAATTTCTTATGTTGACCCAAGATATATCAAATCCTCAATGGGGAAAATTGTGATGTAGAGAAGATAGCTATACTCTGAAAGATTCTACCCAAGGATATATAATTGTTCTAAAAAATAAAGTACTTTCAGGGCAGCTAGGTGGCCCAGTGGATAGAGCACCAGCCCTGGAGTTAGGTGTACCTGAGTTCAAATCTGGCCTCAGACACTTAATAATTACCTAGCTATGTGGCCTTGGGCAAGTCACTTACCCCATTGCCTATCAAAAACCTACAAAAAAAAGAATAAAGTACTTTCTACCCAAGTACATATAATTGTTCATAGAGAAAAAGTATAAAGGATGCCTCTTTAGCTTGGGAAGCTTAGAATGCTATAGTAGATACATTTTTTTTGCTTTAAAGTCTCCAATTTCTTCTTTTCTTAACGTCTTCTTTTTCACCTATTTTTCCTTTTTTTTTTAATTTTGCTTTTGGAATCAGATTTGTTTTCCAATTCCCTGCTTATTCTTTTTCTTTGATATTTTACTCATTTAATTCCCTCCATCTTCTCCCAGATTCCCATTTTTTCTAAAATTTCTTTCCAAAAGCACACTAGCAAGACCTAGTCAGGAATTTCCTGTTTATGTCTGTGCATAGCGAGGAGGAGAAAAATAATTTTTAGTATCCCTAAAGGGTTAGTCCTTACTATTTAACTAAAAATCTCAAACATCAATGAAAACATAATTTCAAATAATCATACAGATATCAAGTTGTTTAATGGGCTTTTTCTTTTTTCTTTTTTTTACAAATGCTAAATATACAACTCATATTAAGCTATTTGGCTTCTGAAAGCAGTCAAACAGATACCTTCAAATATCTAGGAGTGTAGACATACCTTTTTAATATATTCAATAAATTTTGTAGTAAATTTTTAATATATTCAATAAATTTTGTAGTAAAATTCACTAGGATCTTTTTTTAGACTCATGGCAAATTCACAGAAAAGAATGCAAATATTCAATTAGCCTTGCTAACCATAACTGTTTTTAATAGTTCACTTGCAATAACCAAGGATGTATCAAAATTAGCTGAGCCTAGAGACCAAGCAATGAAAATTCTGTGAATGCAAACTAAGAGGCACTAAGTATGGCCAAACTTATTTCTTCAGAGCAAAGTCTGAACTTCCTACCAAAATTTTCAGAATCTCAACACTTTATCATATAACAGAACCCAGCATTGATAAAATTACTTCCAATCTATCCAACAAAACTAATTTGGGATTTCTTCTTTTTGCATACTGATGGAAAAATACAGCCATTCAACTATGTCCACAGATGGTATATTCATAGTATCTTAATTTTAGTACTGAAAGGGACGTTAGACATCAAATACAAATTTTTAAATATAAGGAAACTGAGATCCAGAGAAATTAAATGGCTTGCCCAGTGTCACACAAATAGTAAGTCTCAGAGACAGAAGTCAGACGTGGTACTCAGACTCTAAATCTGCCTTCCTTTTCATTGTTTGTTGTTTGTCATTAGTTCTCAAAGATGACCAAGGTAACAGGGAGGCATTTCCATGACATGTACATTAATTCAATTTGAGTGGGGGAGGAGGGGATATTGTGCTAAGTCACCAGCCTTACTTTCTCCCCAGAATCATCTAGGTGCAGTGGTCAGATATGAATCAGGATGACCGGAGATGGCCCTGGAAGCAAGGCAGTTAGGGTTAAGTGACTTCCCCAAAATCACACAGTGTCAAATGTCTAACACCAAATTTGAACTCAAGTCCTCCTGACTCTAGGGTTTTTGCTCTATTCACTGTACCACCTAGATGCCCCTTATAATACCTTTCCATTATAGCAAATGAGATACTAAATGGAGCAGTAGATAGCATATTAGACCTGGATCCAGGAAGTCCTGAGTTCAAATTCTGTTCCAGATGCTTCTTGGACAAGTTATTTACTCCCTTTCAGCCTCATTTTTAAAAGTTGGGATTGTATAAGTTAAATAAACATTTTTGAATTTTATATATGCTAAATTATTTAATTTAAATTATATAAAATAATATGTTATATAAACTAAATTATATATGCTATATATAATTGTTATATAAGTTAAATAAAAGTTTTTGAAAATGTTAAAATGCTGGTTATCACTATTAAATTAGAAATAGAGAGGACCTTACTAATGAATTTATAATTTATATGCCTCATATATATTATATTATATTATCATTTGATCATAGTTATCAGTCTAATTTTGAATTTTATCATATTCCTTTAGCTCAAAAATTATGATATAAAATATGTATATATGTTTATATATAGACACACATATATAAATGCCCACATATAAATGGTATATACATATATTCAAAGTGAAGAGTTCTGTCTTTTTCTCTAAAAAATTAATTTAAGTCATAAGGTAAGGTAAGCAGAGACTTAAGTACAATGTTCAGGGAGAGAGTCATTCAGTAAGGAAAGTTTTTTTTTTAAATTACTTTTCCAAAAGCATATTTCTAATGTCAGAAAATACTGCCCTCTTTGGCACTTTGGCATTTATTTTGTGATGTCAAGTCATCTGTGTCACTATCATGGCTAAAAGCTTCCAGTGAATAACAACACACATGGGGTACCATTTTCAAATTTTGCCTAGGGTGTAATAATGCTTTGCCCAGTTTTAGTCATGTGTATGAAAGACCCCTCCAAAATGTGTCTGGAATTCTATTAAGTTTTGAGTGAAATGATGATTCTAAGAGGTATAAACATAAAAAAACTTTAAGAGAATCTTTAATTTTCAATTACAGCTGTTAATCTAACTCTATTTACTCATTTTTTTAACATAGAATTACTTCTGCCTTGTTTCATTAATTGGATACGTTCCATTAAATCCTATTGTGAACTACATTTTATTTCTCTCATCTGTAGTAACATATTCAATCATGCCTATAAAAAACTAAGGCATTAAATACTAATAAACATTTTTGGTGAGTTCTAAAAAAATTTAACCATAAATCTTTTTCATTGTTCATAATCTAAATAGTTATAGTTTTTTAAAGTGAGATTTTGAAAAATAAATTTGTTTTGTCTTTTTTACTCATTTATTTTATTTATTTATTCTTATTTTGTGCAAATAATATTTTTATACATTACTAAAATATCCTTGTTTACGAGTAAACATAATACCCCCTCCCCCAAAAAATTTAGACCCACATGAACGATAAAATAAAGAGGAGAGAAAAAAATTAAAATTAAAATAAAAAAATAATAATAGTAGGTATAGCCAGGTGTCATAGTGGATGAAGCACCGGCTCTGGAGCCAGGAGGACTCGAGCCAAAATCTGACCCCAGACACCCAACTATCACCCAGCTGTGTGACCCCGTGTAAGCCACCCCAACCCCATTGCCCTGCAAAAGCAAAAAAAAAAAAAAAAGACCCAAAATAAAATAAAATAGTAATAATAGTAGTAGGAGTGGCCGGCTGGCTAGCCCTTGAGCCAGGAGCACCTGGGTCCAAATCTGGCCTCAGACACCCAACAATCACCCAGCTGTGTGGCACCAGGCAGGCCATCCAGCCCTATTTGTCCTGCAACCCCCCCAAAAATAATAATAATAAAAAATGTGCTTCAGTCTATGTTCCAATACCACCATCTATGTTGTGGGTGGATCACATTCTTTATGATAAGTCCATCACAGAAATTCTTCCATATTTTTCATCATTGCCATTGCTGATCACAACTCCCTCCATTCATACTTCTCCACTACCATGTACTATATTTTCTCTCTCCTTTCACTCTGACTCTGCTGTAGGGTCGCTGAGTGGCACAGCAGACAGATCCCTGGTCCTGGGGCCAAGAAGCCCTGAGCCCCCATACCACCCCTTAGGCCCAGAATCCACCTGGCCCTGTGGTCCTGGACAGGCCTTCCATTCCCAGCCCCTTGCAAAAAGCAAAAAAGAAAATATGTTATATCTGACCACTCTCCCCCCATGGTCCATCCTCTCTTCCATCACTCACATTCCCCCCCTTCCCCCTGTCCGCCCCTCCTTCTTACTCCAGATGCCTATACCCCATTTAGTATATATGCTGTTTCCTCTCCTAGCCACCTCTGATGAAGGTGAAGATTCCCTCATTCCCCCTTGACTTCCCCCCCTTTCCATATCATTGCAATAGCTCATTGTAATAAAGAAAAATCTTATTATATGAAATATCTTACACTATTTATTCCACCTCTCCTTTTTCTTCCTCCCATTACATTTCCCTTTTATCTATTGACTCCATTTTACACTACATTATATCTTCAAATTCAGCTTTCTCCTGTGCTTCATCTATAAAAGTTCTTTCTACCTGTTCTATTAAATGAGAAGGTTCATATGAATATTATCAGTATCATTTTTCTATACAGGAATACATGTAATTCATCATCATTAAGTCCCTCAAATTTTCCCCTTCTCCTCCACTCTCTATGCTTCACTTGCATCCTGTATTTGAAGATCAAACCTTCTGTTCAGCTCTAGCCATTCCAACAAGAATATTTGAAATTCCCTTGGTTCATTGAAAGTCCATCTTTTTCCCTGGAAAAGGACATTCAGTTTTGCTGGGTAATTGATTCTCGGTTGCATTCCAAGGTCTTTTGCCTTCTGGAATATTATATTCCAAGACCTATGAGCTTTTAATGTAGTTGCTGCTAAGTCCTGTGTGATCCTGACTGCAACTCCACGATATTTGAATTGTGTCCTTCTGACTGCTTGTAATATTTTCTCTTTGACTTGGGAGTTCTGGAACTTGGCTATAATATTCCTGGGGGTTGATCTCTTTCTTGGGGAGATGGGTGGATTATCCAGTATCGATTTCTATTTTGCCCTCTGCTTCTAGGATATCAGAGCAATTTTCCTGTAGTAATTCTTTGAAAATGATGTCATGACTTTCAAGTGTTACAATAATTTTTAAATTATTTTTCCTAAATCTGTTTTCCATATCAGTTGTTTTTTCAATGAGATGTTTCATATTTTCTTCTAATTTTTCATTCATTTGGTTTTGAAGTATTGTGTGCTTGTAAAATCAGCAGCCTCCCTCAATTCCATTCTTTGTCTGAAAGATGTGTTTACCTCAGAGAGCTTTCTTATTTCTTTGTCCATCTGGCCAATTCTGCTTTTTAAAGCATTGTTCTCCTCAATAACTTTTTGAACTGTTTTATCCATTTGACCTATGCTGGTTTTTAACATGCTATTTTCTTCAGCAATTTTTTGGATCTCCTTGTAACTAAGCTGCTGACTTCTTTTTCATGTTTTTCCTGCATCTCTCTCATTTCTTTCCCCAATTTTTTCCTTCTATCTCCTTTACTTCATTTTCAATTTTTTTTTGATCTTTGTCATAGCCTGAGCCCAATTTCTGTTTTTCTTGGAGTCTTTAGATGCAGGAGCTTGTTTGTACTTCCTCATCTTCAGATTGAGGATTTTGATCCTTCTTGGAATCATAGACAATGTATTTCTCAATGGTGTTTCTTGGTTTTTATCTGTTTACTCATTTCTCCAGCCTGTGCCTGGTTTGGGGGGGGATGCTTCCTGAGCTTTTGAGTATTATTGGCACACCCCCACAAGGATCTCAGTGTGAGGCTCTGTCTTCCCTCCTGGTCTGTGAATGACCACAAACGTACCCCTCTGCCATGGGGCTGAGTTGGGGGGGCTGCTGTTCTATGGGGGGCCTAGACTGCAATCAGGATCTGAATGTGGTCAGAACCTCAGAGCCCTGTTTCAGGGACAAATGGCAGAACTCCACAGTCTCTCTCCACTCCCCTCCCTAGGCTCAACACTCATGCCCTGGGGGCTCCTGCTTACCGGCTCTGCCTGCTTCTGGTTCCTGGATCTGGGCTGCTTTGGACATGGCCATGCTGCTGGCTGTGTGTCCTGAGGGCTGAGCTTCATGTGCTGGCTCTGGCAGAGGTACCTCCTCTGATCCCCCAAGTTGTGTCTGATGCTCCCTGGGATGTAGGTCAGGAAACTGCCCCCGCTGCTGTGAGCCAAGGCTCCCAGTGCCCTGGACTGCCTCTGGGAGGCTAAAGTTCCTTCACTCTGGCGGGTTACCCCCCTCCGACCTGGTGGAGCAGAGCCTTTTTGCTCTTTTCCAGGTTACCTTGGGTTGGAGAACTGCCTCACTAGATCCCTCTGTGGGTTCTGTCTCTAGAAAATTTAGTTAGCATCCTTAGTTTATAACTTTTGAGAGAGAGCACCTAAGAGAAGATCCTCTCCTATGGCCATCTTGGCTCTGCCCCCCTGTCTTTTTTAAAAAGGAAAAAAAATCATACACATTGAATATTTTTCCCTCAGGTAGGGAGGGAAAACAGGATTTTGCTGTCTTTTTTTTGACTTGTTTCTGATCTCTCCTCTCCATAATGGTTGTTTTCAAAGAAAATGATTGTTCATATTATGTTATATCATGATCTGGATTCAAATTGCATTTTTTTCCTATTCTCTTAATCCCCATATAAAATGTGCTTTACAGTGATAATGATTTGTTAAAATAAAAAGCCAAACAATATTGCTTAATTAGCACCTTGCAGTAGCTGTCAATTATTGATTCTACTTCTTTCCTGAAATTTTTCCATGCAGGGTATTTTAGATCCACAAATTAAAAACACTAAAAATCATGGAGTTGTTTTTATGAAGATAGATATCTTTCTGACTGAGTAAAGGAATCTATCTTGCTCTTCAGTCTTTTTGGCACTTTATAATTATCTGGCGTCTTCTCGAGTGGTAGAATAGCAAAGTGGAATGAGAACTCTTTGCCAAGTGCTAGAAAGAATTACTCAAAGTTCTTTCGTAAAAGGCAACATACTATTATAAGATTTCATAAACAAAACTTGACTAGTTATGTTGTAGTACCACACATTTTCAACATTCTTCAGTCAAAAAGGGCACAATTATTTAGGAAGTTTTAATTGGTAACATTTATAAAATTTATGACTACATTTGTTAAAATGTCTTTTTTAAAAGAATAACAGATAATTTTTTTAAAAATCTCAATTTTTAAAGCCAGATATTTAAATAGTAATCTTGCCCCCAATCCAGTGAATTTTCAAATTGTTTTACTTTTTAAAGTTTAAATAGTCCATTATTCTTTTCTCTTTTCATTCTGTTTCTATTTGGGGAGAAAGTTTAGCCACTCCAAGTTGTTTATTAGTATTTCCAGATAATTCAGTGGTATCAATGTTAAGCAGACAAAGCAGATCACAATGCATATATCTCATCGATTTATTTCAGATATCTTCACAGTCATCTGCACTTAGACACCAGGGCTAGTTACATATTTGCTATTTCCCCTCTGGTTTCATGTTGTATTATACCATATCTCCTTCATTTCATCCATACAGTTTCTTTGAGGTAACTAGTAGCACAGTACACAGAGTAATGGGTCTGGAGTCAGAAAGAGTTGAGTTCAAGTTTGTCCTCAGACACTTAATTGTGTGACCCTAACAAGTTATTTAGCCTAAGTTTATCAAATATAAAATGGGTATAGAAAATGAACCCATCTTGCAGGGCTGTTGTGAGGATCTTATGATATTTATGAAAAGTGCTTAATAGAAGACTATAAAGGACTTAATATAAACACATATTTGAGCTCTATCAATGCTTATTCCCTTACCCATATGCTAATTCCTGGTTGCCTTTGTTTCTTCTTCTCTTACTTGATATGAGTCCTTATTTCATGATTGAAGCCATGACTAAATTATGTACAGTCATCCTAAAGAAATAAAAATATGCTATTTGACATTAACTATTCTCTTTTCCTGTCTTTTCATTTATGTTCCAGAATAAGTGTTCTTTGTTAAACTTATCCAAATTTTGTTTTATTTTGGAGCTGCTTTAAAAAGAGAAATTCTTGGCTGAAAAGTCATCATAGTAAGGGGTATGGTTTCATCTTCATGTGTGAGGATTTCTATATTTAGTCTCCTCTCCCCTCCAATTCCTTAAGATGAGGTCACAGAATTTCCATATTAATGTGGTTTCTAACTAATCAAAAAACTGAACTCCCAAACTGGCTAATTATAGAAGTTGCCAAGGAAGATAGAGGTGGTCATATGACAGGGCTCAGCAGTCATATCCAAGGAAGAACTGACTTCTACAAGAGAACAGCCTGTACTGAAAAACCCACAATTTGATCATTCTCCTTCTTTTCTTTGCTCCATAGTTGTAAATATCATTAATAGTCTATCACAAGCATCTTCCACTGGCACAAGGTTAGCATGCAATATGAAGAGTCTTTCTGGAGGATTTAACATTGATTTCTACATTCTAGCTGACTAAATTAGTTGGAAGTGTCTGGGGGTTATTAGACCAGCTTGAGAACTTTATCTCATGTATTTAACCATAAGGGAGGTGCTGTTTGTGAAAATTATGTATGAACTGACTTCAAAGGGGAAAATGTTCTAACTAAAGAAGAGTGATACCCATCCAAATGAATATTCTTTCCCATTTAATTCTCTTGACTTTATGTGAAGTACTTTATCAGGATTCTGTAAAGAGCTTTTATTTCTTTTTCACAGCTATGATAAATTTTATATGAATAAGAAGCCAGGCTCAGAACTCAGGTTGTAAAGTAAGGCAAACTTACTTGCAAGAAAAAGTACAAATAACTAAGAAGATCTTGCCCCCAGGAAGTTTAACTTGTGTAATTGTAACTTACTTGGTCTGGAATATTTGCCAATAATCCTTCCCATAATAGCTTCTTGGTCTTTTTCAAAGAAATAATGTTACAGACCTTCCCTCCTTTCTTAAGCCTCTATTAACTTCTTGAAACCTCATTTTTAGGTACTGACCATCTTGCTTCTAGTCTCATCCAGAAGACAGAGTATCCCCTATATTGTTGTATTTATTGTCACTATCCTATTTTACAGATATACAGTGGCTCCTATCAAAAAGTCTAAAATTCTAGACTGGTATGACAGACCCCAAGAATTGTCCCCCACAGTTTTTGTTAGGAAACTGCTAAACCCATAACTACCCAAGCTAAATGCATTCCACTTGGAATAGCAAGGTCTGCTGAGGGTAGAGCAGAAAATAATATTACAGAATTCAAACAAGTACCACGATCTTGATCTTTACCTCTCCACTGTCTCAAATGGATACAGCCCAGTATTCAAGAACAGAACACAAACCTAGATCAATACTTAACCATAAATCTGACATTTCCTATCCCTCTCTCTCTCCACCCCCATCACTGAGCTAGACAACTCTTGTGGAGAAGTAGCCACACATCACCACCACCAAGAACAATAACCTACAAGCTATCAATAATAGATAGATAAGCCTAAGAGTTTAGAGTAGTGGCATCTTTTTTATACCAATGACTTCAAAACCATGTCTTGTAATGATTCTATGGAGGAACAACTCTTGTGAAGATTCAATCTGGCTATTGTCTCTTCGGATGCTATGTAGATCCTAATTCCTTGGAATTCATAGTTGCCAAAGATTCAGAAAAGAATGTCTCCAATATCAGCATCCTTGGTAAAATTTTACTTATGGTAAAATGGCTAAATAAACATTCTTTTTCAATTGAAAACATACTCAGCAGAGCAGAGCATTATGTTTTTCATCTGTCCTGTAGTGGAAATTTCTTATGTATATTGAATCTCCCTCTCCCCCCACCCACCATTAGAATGCAAACTTCTTGAGAAAAGAGCAGGGTCTGTCTTGCTGTTATTTATATTCTCAGTGCTTTGCACATTGTTTTGAATATGATAAGTATTTGATAATTTTTTTTCAAAATTCACCCTGTCATTCAAATATTCATAGAACTTCTATCGAATCTCTTCTCTCAACGTTGCCACTCTAGCTCAGACCATCATCTCTTGCCTATACTATTTCAAAGTCTTTAATTTGGTCTCCCTATCTCAGATTTCTTATTGTTCCAGTTCATCATAGCTCTCAAAGTTATTTTTTTTTAAACTTCTGTTATTCTAATGATTCCCTTTTACTTCTAGGAATAAATATAAATTTTGCTGTTTGTCATCTAAATTTCTTTAAAACTTAGTCTCAATCTACCTTTTTAGCCCTTCTCCCATCTATACTCAGTTGCTCTGATTTTTAAAATTATTATTATTTCCTCATATGTAACACTGCATTTGATCTATTGGATATGTCACTGGACTTGAGATCAAGAAGTTCTGGATTCAAATTTGACCTTTTTTTAGTTTATGAGTTGTATTTACTTAAGCAAATAATTTAGCCTCCAAGTGACTCAGTTTCCTTTTCTTTAAAATGAATGAGGAGGCAGTCAGATGGTACAATGGATACAGCACCAGCCTGGAATAAGGAGGACCTGAAATCAAATTTAGCCTCAGACACTTACTAGTTGTGAGACCCTGGACAAGTCACTTAGCACCCCAATTGCCTTGCAAAAACAAAAAACAAAAAAAAATGAATAAATAAAATGAAAAGAACATCCATTTCTGATTCCAAACTGTTTGTAGTGAGCCAAGATCAAAAAAGGCTTCAAGAAAGCTGAATGTTGAAGAATGGATAGAAATAAGTTAGAACATTCAACCAGTTGAGGGGAGTAGAATATTTAACTTAGAGAAGACTAAGAGGAATGCAATTATTGTCTTTAAGAATTTTTACATGCTATTGTTTAGAAGAGGGATTAAATTCATTCCCCTTTGTCCCTAAAAGATAAACATGGTATACCTATAAGGGTTGCAAAAGCCATTTCTATGAATATAAGGTTAAACATTATTAAGTGTTGTAAAAGAATGTGACCCAGATTTTGGAAACAATGACACAAAGAGTCTAAAAATATTTTAAAGAATACCATTCTTACTAGAAATATATAGCCTCCCAAAATAGGCATGCCATTTTTCTGTATAAATTATTGTGTTTTCGTTTTTTTAAATGATCAGCCTTATGACATGATGATTATAACTCACATATCTTGCATTTTTCTAGAGTAAATTTCTCCAAGGGCCCGATGCCATCTCCACAGCAGTTATCAATGTGCTAAACACACAAAAGGGGCCTAATTGATACTCATAAGTTTGATAAATGCTACTTCTCAGGAAACATGGAAATGAATATTAAGTAAAATAAAATGTGAACTTCACAGATTGCTTAACCTAGTAATTATCATATATATATTATATGTATAGTTAATATTACATAACTTTTTGCTAATTCCTTTTTTCTAACAACTTATCTCTAGATATCTTTTTATTGTTTTATTGTTCTTCCTTTTTAATATTTTACTTTCTGAGATTGCTAGATCAAAACTGGTGAATTCTAGTAACTTTCATTCAAAACCAAAATTTCATCTTACAGTCAACCTGAACATTTATTATGGTAATATGTTTCTCTCTTTTTCTTACATTGATATCATATTATTTTGTGAACTCATCATGTGGGTATTCTTTCCTGTGATTCAGTTAATCATTGTAAAAATCTTAATCAAGTCCTTACCACTTTCTAGGCACTAGGTTGGCATGTAAGGAAACAAAAAAGGCAAAATAATCTGTGCTCTGAAGAAGATGACATCTTAATGGGGCAAGAGCCTCATATAAATATATATATATATATATATATATATATATATATATATACATATGTATGTATGTATGTATATACAAAGTAAATACTGAGCAGATTTAAGGTAACTTGGGAGCAAGAAGAGCAGAATCTTATAGATGAAGAGATTAGAAAAGGTACCATGAAGAACAAAACATTTGAGTTAAGATTTGAAGGATACCAGGGATTCCAAGAGGCAGAAGTGAAAAGGTAATATATTCCAGGAATGAGGGATAACTGATGCAGATAAATGGAAGTGAGAGATAAGGTGTGTGGAAAACAGCAAGAAGGTCAGTTAGGCACTATCAAAGAGTAAGTAGATGGAGCTTAATGTGTAATGAGAATAGAAAGGCAGGGTGGGATTTTGTTCTGAAGAGCATTAAATATCCAAGAGAAAAATTAATCAGAATTCAACTAGCTGACAATAGAAAATGAGTGACTATTCCATAAAAGTATGTGTAATATTAAAGCATTACACATAAAGAAAGTCTTTTTCTCTGGAATAAATGTAAATTTTTATTTAATGATTATCTGCTTCCTCAATAATATAAACTAGATGCCCATAGCATAGGTTACTGAAGATAAATAGCCTGAAACTTGAGCTTGCTGTCATAATGCCTCTTGTCATGATCTTGGCTGTTTGCACTGGAATTATAAAGGATAAAGTTCCTGTAGGATTAAACCTTTTCACCTCTCAATAATTGAGCTCTTAGACATGATTTAGTAAAGAGAGAACACTAACTCATTCAAGGGACAGATTCTTCCAGCAGATAAAAACAGCATTAATATCATTTCACCTAATTGCTCTGATTCACACACAAGACAAACCCCACATCCCTTCAGAAATAAAGTGAGTCATGCCAAACATGCAGGATGATAGAAAGGGCTAATTATTATTTTAAAAGCAGCCTTCTATATTGGCGACATTGTGAGCATTTTGGTAGTGATTAAAACATGGGTGTGAAAAAACCCAAGACGTACATTTATATTCTATTATTATTTTGTCATCTGTTCTGTTAGCCTGACAATAAAGCATGTTTGATGGGCTAATTAGATGAGTTGAAATAAAAGTCTAAGTATGTTCTTGAATAAAAATGTTCAAAAAGCATTTTAGGTTTCCAAAAAGCAAATCAAATTTCAGCCAGCTGAAAATAACCCAATGCCAACTAGCCAATAGCTATTGCCAAATATCCATAATTCCAGTTCTTAGTATTTTAATAACATACTTTAGTGTGCTGTTACTACATAGCTTAGAAAAAGTAATTATTAGTATTCTCCTAAACTTGAGGAATGGCTGTGGACTCCTACATCATCCTGGATGTCTAGTCATTACTAATGGATGCATTTCCATAAACTGATATCTTCACACAAAAATACATTGCTTTGGTAATTTTAACATCTTGTATGTCACTTCATCCTCATTATAATAATATTGTGTCAAAGCGCCATATACTTTAACCTTCTTAAAGAGATGGAGAAACTGAATCCAGGTCAGTACTAGAACTTAGATCAGATTTGACCCTTAGTCCTCTATTCTTTCCACTTGTTGATTTTATGTGAAAGAAAAGGAGAAGTATTCTTGGTTTACAAAGCCTAAGCATCATAAACATCATTCCTTCAGTTTTGATAAATATTTTTTTTTCTTTCACCACTTCCTCATTGCTGATTATGTTGTTGCCATTACTTTTTCCACTTCAGTTTCTTCATGGATTTCTGCCAGACCACTTTTCCAGTGGAACTCCTACCCTATTGCTATTGGCAAAATCTCCAATAACAATCTAGGATTTTCCTCTCTGCTGTGCCTAAGAATAGGTCTTTGGGCTTTCCTTCCTCCTTCCTGTCAAAGAAATTATTACTTTCCTGAAAGAGTCATCTTTATGTCATGTCTTTCCCTATGGAACAGTCTCTCTGACCTATGCTCCTTGAGCCTTGAGAAAGCCAAGATTGGCTTCAATATAGTTGTTTCCTGGTTAAGTTAGATGAAGTAAAGATACCTACAAAGCTGTGGCACAAATGATGGTATAGACATCAGATGTTCTGCTTCAGGTGAAAGCCTGCTTTAACTTTTAAAGTACATATACCAAATACTGACTGAGAAAATAAAGACAAAAATCTATGAATCTGACAATACTTTTAAATACATTTTTATTTTATTCATCACATATAAATATGTATAAAAATTGTAATATGTAGAGATGTGAGACTGTGAAATCTATATAAGGTATGCTTGTGTTATTTTACTAAGCCATCTAATGAGATGAGTTCATTGTAATAGTTCCATTTTTCTTTCCTTTCCCTGGGTCTCCACAGTCCAAAACTTGAGAACAATTGCTCTTGAAGATGAGAAAAGAGTACAGGGTATTATAGCTTTTCTTTCTCATGAATTTCGGAGATGAAAGAAATTCTAAAAGATTGGGGTAGGGGAAAAGAGGGGAAAGGAAATGCTATAAGAAAAACAATGGATATGAGTTCTTATTCCTGCACTTGGCTTCAATAATTAGCATCATCCTTGACTTGAATTTAATTCTAATAGTCTATCTTTATTCAAGACAGACTTGAGGATCTTATATAAAATTATCTAATTTAGTGGTAATAGAAGTGAAGAACAGAGTTCTCAAAAATTTCTTACTTGGGATTGGAGAGGAGTATATAGGGAAAGGGAAGAAAAGACTGAAAGAGAGAGAGGGAAGGGAAGGCAGATAGGATGAGAAATCAGATGCAGAATGTTTTAGGAGTGAGTGCAGCCACAGGAAAAATAATTGGTTATGCTCTTTACCATAAAAAAGTCATGATTATTTAATTTTCAGTTCTTTAAAAACCAAGCAAAACATTCCAACAAAAATGAAAATAACCAGGTTATTGAAATATTTTCATGAATTGTTATGATTCAGTAAATCCTTTGGAAAAGTTCAACATATAACAGATGGTAAAACAGAGAGAGGACTGGTCCTGGAGTCAGGACCCTGGGCAAGTCATTTAACTTCTGTCTGAATCAATTTCCTCATTTATAAAAGGTAATAATAATAATAATAGTAGTAGTAGTAGTAGTAGTAGTAGTAGTAGTAGTAGTAGTAGTAGTAGTGTTTATCTCCTAGGGTTTTTGTGAAGATAAAATGAGATAATATAAAGTGTTTTACCAACCTTAAAGTTTTATATATGTACTAATTATTATAATTTTTTATTACTATAAATAAAATATATTTTTTAATGTTCAAAGTTACAGTGTTACACAGTTCTAAACAATAGCCTCTCCTAGTCAATTTGATTTATACAATTTTATATTCACAGACTATCTATTACATAATGAGTGCTGCTCATTGTCTAAAGCACAGACTTAACATTGTTGCTAACAAAAGTAGTATGTATTGTTCCTCTTCACAGTTTGCAGTCACACACATACACATATTCCCCCCCTCCACAAGCTTCTTATTTTATTAAAGATACAACAGGCAAAAAAAAGAGAGGAAAGAGAAAGAACACTATAAGCCATATTCAAATAGAAATATAGAAATACCCCCCCGAAAACTAATATTCAGTCAATGTAATCAATGAATACCTTTCATTTCTCTTGAGACAGACATATTTTTGAGGTTTAGTGAAGAAAATTCTACTATTTATTATTTTTAAGAGCATGTCAGTCTCTTCTATGATAAAGAATTCAGGGGTAAAGTATTAAACAAGAAGGAATTGCGGTATTTCCAATTATGCTCTCCTTCCAGTGAGTTAGAAAGTATCTAAAAATTGGCTATTTCTTTTGTTCAATTTAAACATTTTCATTATTTTGGATGTCACTGAAAAGTATCAACTTATGCTCCTTGTAGGAAAGACTATCTGCTCTGACTTTCTACCAAAATAAAAGAAACCAGGAAATAGAAAATAAAGTTGATCACTTAACTTGAGTGCAATTCATTGCTATCTCTTTCTTGTTATAATCTTTCTCTTCTAAAATGGAATAGTTCAAATATACCCCTATTCCTATGTGTACCTATCTATCTGTTCTATGGTCTATATTATTTCACCTGTAAAATAAGTTATACCAAGGTCAACTTCATTCCACATTTTATATTTCAACTGATTTCAACTTCCACTCCTAGCTATTAGGCACCTAAAATGTGCAAAGGAAATACCTCTAACTGCTCTCTCTAAAATTGCCAATTTTCTCTCTGTTGCAAATTTGATTGCCATGTTTCAGTCTTCATTTTCCTTGATCTGAAGCATTTGATACTGTTGACTACCCTCTCCCTATGACTACTCTATTCTGAGTTTTCATGGCCCTAAACTCTCCTAATTCATCTCCTACCTAATTGTCTCTTCCCAATCTTCTTTGCTGATTCATTATTGAATCATGTATCCTAATTATGGCTGTCACCCTAAGTCTCTGTTCCTTGTCCCCTGCTTTTCAAAATCTCCCAACAATATTTCTGGGTTATTTTATCAGTTTTCCTGGGTTTAATTATCATTTCCATGCCAATTAATACCACATCTATATACCCAGGTTGAATTTCTTCCTAAACTTCATAGCCAATTGCTTATTGGCTATTTGAATCTAAATGTCTTCGAAAAATCTGAAGTTTAACATAACCAAACAGACATTATTTTCTCCAAAACCTCCTCATGAGAATCTGTCTCTTTTATTCAGGATATTTCTTATCTTCCACTTTCTATATAAAACCTATCCTGATCACTTCAGCTGCTAGTGATCTCCCTTTCTAACAAACTACCTTCTAGTTATATCCTATATGTATATGTGTATAAATATTTGTATATACAAATGTATACTTGTATACATTTGTATATACAAATGTTTTATACATATATATAAAAAATCATATTTCCCTATATGTTCTCTTCAAATATACACATATATTTATTTATGTTTTTCATACATAATAATGCCTTACTGCTAACATTATTATTTATCCTTAGTTTTTGCATATAGTTTTCCTACATTAGATTATAAACTCCTTGAGAAGTGGGACTGTTTTTGCCTTTTCCTTTTTGGTATCCCCTGTGCTAAACACAGTGCCTGTTACAAAGCACTTCATTTACCTAGATAAAGTATACATTTCTAGATGGTGCTTTTCCAAAAATGAAGTAACTTGAGTTGCACTGTAGTTCCACTTAATCTTTAATTGGAGAAATGTGCATACATATTTAAGACCTCTCAGACCTTCTGAATATTTCGTTCATTTGTCCCCTGGATGTGAATAGATATATTTCCTACTCTGTTCTGTATGCCATCCTTAATTAAACTATAAGAACTTTTCTCAGCTCCAACCAAGATGGAGGTATGGATCTATTTGACAAGGATGAACTGGAGGTTAAATTCCTGGTTTATTTAGGGCAATTTTTTTCCTACTTTCACGCTGCTATAACCTTGAGTAACTGGAGTGAATCACTTTGATTCCACAGTACTAAGAACTGATCATCTCAGATTTTTTTTGTTAATGCTATTTATTGTAGAGAAATGTAAGATTCCATAAAAGTCTGTCTCTAAATTTTTAACATTGTATGAAGGAAAGTTCAAAGTTTTCTAAACTATTAATACTTTAAAATTTTATTTAAGGAAGTGGGGTTTAAGTGACTTGCCCTAGGTCACACAGCTAGGCAATTATTAAGTTTCTGGTGTCAGATTTGAACTCACATCCTCCTGACTCTAGGGCCTGTGCTCTATCCACTACACCACCTAGCTGCCTCCATCCAAACTATTCTAGGACAGCTTAGAGTCTTGTAATTTCTACCAGACTTGAAAGATTTTAGGTACTGTGTTGGAAGCAGAGTGTATCTATAATCTGAGGATCAACTTGACTAAAAATAGAAAGGCTCATAAGCATTAGTGTGGCAATACAGAATTCTTTGGCTGTAACATCTTATTTCAGAATAAGGGAGGTGATAGACCTGCTATAGTCTCCCCAAATCAGAGGCTATCTAGAGAATTATTTCTAGCCTCCACATTTTAAAAAGGTCATTCATAAGATAGATCACATTCAGAGGAAGACAGAATCATAAACGACCTTAAGAGCATACCAAGATTGAATGACAGAACTAGGGATATTTAAGTCAGAAGACAAAAAATGTATAATGGGATAATGTGAGCGTGCATGATAAGTGTCTTCAAACATTCAAAACCCTGCAACAAAATCTACAAAAAACTCATTGTTTTATATAAATGTCGAGTGAAGAAGTACCCCTAGTAGGCATATTAAGAATTTAATTAAGTGGGGAGAGGAAAACAAAGCTGAATAGTGAAGTCCTGGGAAAAAAATTTAAAATGATGGGAGAAAAAAAATTCCAAAAACTATTCCTAATTCATATTGTTGTTGTTCAATGATTTCAGTTATTTCTGACTCTTTAGAACCCCATTTAGGGTTTTCTTGGCAAAGATGCTGGAATGATCTGCTGTTTTTCCAGTTCATTTCACAGATGAGAAAACTGAGGCAAACAGGATCAAATAATTTGCCCAGGGTCACAGATCTAGTGTCTAAGGCCAGGAAAATGGATCTTCCTTACTCCAGGCTCAGGGTTCTAACCACTATACCACTTCAATGACTTTCTAATTCATATAAACCTTTTCCTGACAGGCACAGAGCAACCTCTGGTATTATGCAACTTCTAGCTTTAAGGGATAATAGTAATCTGGAGGGATATGGGATAACTATTGCTTCTCTCATTTGGCAAGACATTTACTTTATATGGCTTACACAGGAAGTCTATCCATCAAACCCAATTGTTACTGGATTCAATTTTATATTATGTGTCCTTAATGTCTATATCCACTGATCATTCTCAGTTAAGGTTTTATTAGTGCTTTCATATCATAGTGCTCATTTTAAGCCAAATACAAACAGTTGGAACCCTGATCTAATTTAGACTGTTTGTGAAAAGAGGAATTTATTTTGTCTTATATGGCCCCTTGAGGATTCCTAGAGAACTAAGAGAAAGAAAGAGATGCTCCAGAGAACATCCAGAGTTGATATAACTACATGGTGTTGCTGTAAAGAACAATATGCCTAACTATCACTTGCTCATTTCTCTCTCCCTTCTGGAAGAGATGGAGCTATATCTTCCTAGACCATGACTGGCTCTCCATGATCTGTGGCTTTGGGCCTTACCTCTCTTCTAGCCTTACTCTTGTTCCCACTTCTATTCCTAAAGCTCTTGCTTAATGTCTCCGTTGCTTTTCTCCTTTACTCTCTCAATGCTTTCTTTTTCTGCTCCTTTGTGTCCCCTGTTTGAATCATGGGTTAAAATTTAAGAAGTCACACATTATCACAATGGCAAGATTACTAGCCATGGGTAAATGGAAAAAAATGAAGGTCTATTTTAAACTTTGTCCCTTGAAAGGTTTTTTTTGAGTTAGTAATGAAATAAAATAATTTCATGATAAGGATTCCCTAACTATTAATTATAATCTAGAATTTCAAGCCTTCTATAACTTCAGTTTACCACTGGAATCTCCCATTTGCTTTCTTTGGACTATATCAATGCATATTCAATATACAGTTTCCATGGTTGTTCATGTATTTTATGTGAAGAGAAAGCAAATTCTGAATAAAGGAACACTTTAAAGCATAGGAACAAATCATAGACACCAAATATCATAGAAAAATAAGAGACTGAAGAAAGAAAAACTTTTGAGGACTTCCTTAGTTTTTTCCAAGGAAAACAAGTACCTCTGGTATGAAGACTTCCAAGTTCTTTTTAGGGCTTGTCCACCTTTGGTGTTCACCTTCACCGAACTCTCACCTGTGGCTTCAGGAAGCTGTAATATGTGCAGCAACTATACCCTGATAAAACCATTTTGGCAGATGAACTAAACTAGATTGGGTAACCAATAGGTCTCAATTCCATTGGTGAGTTAGTGGCATGTCTTTCTCAATCATGTGAAGACTTTCTTGTGAATAAGAATATAAGAATATTTGTCCCAACAATCTTGAAGATGGCGAACATAGGTGCTGTAGAATGCTTTGTCCTGCCTTTGGACTTTGATGACTCAAGAAGAGGTGAGATTGAAGACTTTGTGCAACTCTGCCTTGCATAAATCCAATTCACATAATTCAAGAAATCACCTGTGGTGTCATTGTTTTTCTGAAAACCACTTTTATTGAAGAAATATTTCTTCTTTATCAGAAGTTTAGCCACAGGCTATAACTTTCTGATCACTTTCATTGCCCTGCTTTCTTTTTAGGTTCCAGAGTCTGTGGGCATTCTGGAGCTGCCATGGTTTCCACTGCCCAACTCCCTAGCTTTGTCTCCCAACTCTCTCAAACAAGTTAAAAAGCTGGCTGTGATCTGGTGTTAAGTCCAGTATATCCATGTCAAAACATGTGAGATTCAATCTCTTCTGAGTTCTAGACTACAGAACTCAAAATCTTTAGCTAGATTTCTCTATATAACCTCTCTCTCTGTAATCTTCACCCCAATAGATTCAACTATTTATTGTTTCTGTATGGTAATTGTACACCATCTGTGCAATTACTTACAAATGAGTGAACATCTCTTTATGTGGGTTTATGAATAGGGGTAATGTTATTTCAAATTGCCAGGACAACCACTGTTAAAAAAAGAAAAATTTTGTAACTGAGAAAGCTGGAAATAGAATAGATGTATTAGAAGGTCCTAGGTTCCTACTTACTAGAGCTCTTTGAGCAATTCTTAGGGGGGGAAAGTATGCTTTTGGGGGTATAAGTTGGACCAGATAGTATCTGAGGTTATTTCCAGTTATATGATTCTGTGACCCCATGAGCTCCACCAAAAGAAAAACACAAAATCATACTCAGTCCTTTGATTATTCCTTATGAAACTGATAACATGTGTATTAAGTGAGCAGATGATATTACGAATCATAGTTTTAGGGGATACTAGGTAATGCAGTAGATAAAGCTCCAGTCCTGGAATCAGGAGGACCCAAGTTCAAATCTGGACCCAGATATTTAATAATTACTTGGATGTGTGACCTTGGGAAAGTCACACAGATAATATAAGTCTAAAGGAGGAATTAAATTCAGGTCTTAATGATTAAAAGCCTAGCATTCTATATAAGGCAGATATCATTTCTCTTTTCAGTTTACAAACAATTTTTATTCAGCTCTGAGAGAAGCTACACTAACTAGATACTCAAAAACCCATGAAATGGGCATATAGGACTAGAGCTAAAGAATAACTAAACATTGTTCAATATTGAGGAAAAATGCATCCAAAAGCCTGTTGATGACTTAGAAATCTCACACCTTGAATGTTTCTTTAAGAAGACAGTCAAAAAATTTCAGAAATGACAATCACCAAAAAAAAGCATAAATAAAGAACAAATGACTATATTTTAGTAAGAAGAAAATAACTTGTTACTAATCCGTGCATAAGTTTGCAATCAACTATTTGTGTGCTGTCAGATGTATAAGAAGTTATAATAAAAGTCAGAATTTGGAATGAGAAGTCAGTTGAGGTGGAACTTCTACCTTGCCCAGACAACAGATGTTCTCAATGAGTTGTGTATTAAGGAGTTATTAAACAAATTGTTATGTGAATTTTAATCAGGAAAAATTTGTTACTAGCAGAACACAGGGATAGGATTAGGGAAAATTCTTTGGGAAATGAGGACATTTTAAATATAAGGCTATCCTCAAAAAAAATCAGAAGCAGGGTACAGATAAAATATATTATATTATGTATAATATAATATACAATAGAGTACATGGCATGATAAGACTGAAAAATTAGAATTTTTTTAAGTGATGGAGAGTGGGGCAGAATCAAGATAGCGGAGTGAAGGCATCATTTCTCCAGGAATCCCTTCCCCCCAAAAAAACTCCAAAAGCCATCAAATTATGACTCTAGCCAAAATTTAGAGAGGCAGAACCCATGGAAAGACTAAGTGGTACATTTTCTCAGTCCAAGATAACTTGGAAAGGTATGTCTTACCAGGACCAGGAGTTAGAAAAATCCCCAGTTGCAGCACAGAATGAAACAGCTTAAAGAGACAAGGAGAGAATTCTACTACACTGGAATGAGCATGGAGTGAGGGAGCACTGGCTGCAGAACCTGCAGCGAGAATTGGGGGAAACCAGCCTGCACCTCCAGAACTCAGCCTACAGATGGTAAGTGGGTCAGGGGAGATTACAAAAGTTTCTCTACTCTCCCTGGGTGCAGGACTCTGCTGTTTACTCACACTCAGATCCAGGTTGCAGTTTGGACTTCTATACGAAGATAGCCCAGCAGGACTCCTCCTTACAGCTCCAGGGCAAAGGGGAGTACTGTGGTCATCTATATATCAAAGCACAGGCAAGACCTTGGAGGAATAAAGGTCCCAGTGGGGTGTCCCAAAAAAAAAAAACCTCCAAAGCCTTGGAAGTGCTGTAAATTAGTTGTGGGCTGAGGAAATGAATAAATAACAGAAAAAAGAAGAATCTGACGATAGAGAATTACTTTAGAACCATGGAAGATCAAAACACATACTCAGATGACAACAAAATTGAAGCTTCCATATTCAAAACCTCCAAGAGAAATAGAAAATGGGCTCAGATTATGAATGAGCTCAGAAAAGACTTTGAAAAGCAATTAAGGGAAGCGGAGGAAAAATTGGGAGAAGAAATGAGAGCAATGCAGAAAAATCATAAAAACCAAATCACCAGCTTGTTGAAAGAAATACAAAAAAATGTTGAGGAAAATAATATGTTAAAAACCAGTTTAGACCTAATGGAAAAAAGCAAAACAAAAGGCAAATGAGGAGAAGAATTCCTTAAAAAGCAGAATTGGCCAGCTGGAAAAAGAGATAAAAAAGCTCTCTGAAGAAAATAACGCCTTCAAATGCAGAATGGAATTAAAGGATGCTGAGACTTGCAAGGAATCAAGAAGAAATAAAACTCTTCCCAAAAAAAAGTCAAAAATTAGAAGAAAATGTGAACTAGCTCATTGAAAAAAAAAAACTGACCTCAGAAACAGATCCAGAAGAAATAATTTAAAAATTATTGGGCCATCTGAAAGCCACAACCAGGAGAAGAGCCTAGACTTCATTTTTCAAGAAATAATACAGCAAAATTTCCCTGAGATCCTAGAAGCAGAGGGTAAAATAGAAATTCAGGGAATTCACCAGTCGCCTTCTGAAAGAAATGCCAAAAGATAAACTTCTTGGGAATATTATAGCCAAATTCCAAAACTCCCAAATCAAAGAGAAAATTCTAAAAGCTTCCAGAAACAAACAATTCAACTACGAGGCTCCATAGTCAGGATTACACAGGATCTGGCAGCATCTACATTAAGAGCTCCTAGGAATTGAAATATGATATTATAGAAGGCAAAAGATCTTGGTTTACAACCGAGAATCAACTACCCAGCAAAGCTGAACATCCTCTTTCAGGGGAAAAGATGAACTTTCAATGAAACAGGGGACTTTCAAACTTTCCTATTGAAACAAGCAGAGCTGGAAAGAAAGTTTGATCTCCAAGTATAGTGCTCTGATGAACCATAGAGGGGGTGTATGAGAAGGACTACCTATGAGGAACTTAATGATATTGAACTGTTTGTATTCCTGCATGAGAAGAAGATATTGATAACTCATAGGAACTTTCTCATTTATAAGAACTGTTAGATGGAGCATATATAGATAGGACATAGGAAGGAGAGGAATATAATGGTATAATATAGCAAAAAGATGGAGTCAATGGGTGATAAAGGAAAGTACTGGGAGGAAGGGAAAGGAAATAAAGAAGCTAAGAAATTTCATATAAGAGTCAAGAAAAAGCTTTTTCAATGGAGTGGAATGAGAGAAAGCAAGGGGGAATGAGTGAACTTTCATTCTCATCAGAAATGGCTCAGAGAGGAAATAACATACACACTTAATAGGGTACAGAAATCTATCCTACCCTAGAAAAAATGAGAAGAAAGGGATGGGATAAAGGGGGATGGGGGGAGGGAAGTGGGGAATAGGTGACAGAAAAGAGGGAAGATTGAGGGAAAGGATACTGAGATACAACACACTTTTGGACAGGGCCAGGATGAAAAGAGAAAGAGAATAGCATAAATGAGAGTGGGGAGGAATAGAGTGGAGGGAAATACAGCTAGTAACAGCAACTGTGGGAAAAATATTGAAGCAACTTCTCTGGTGGACTTATGATAAAGAAAGCAACTCACCCAGAGACAGAGCCATTGGAATCTGAACACAGACTGAAATACATTTTTTCCTCTCTCTCTCTCACTATTTTTGGGGTTTTTCATCTTCTTGGGGGGGAGGGGGGATTTATGCTTACTCATAATAAAATTATTGCAATAATACAAAATAAATCTAGATCCTTAAAAAGTAAAAAAATAAAATAAAAAAGGTTAAATGTATTTTATATGTATGGGGAGAGTAAAATACTAAATATATGAATAAATTTTAAGTTTAATTGTAAAAAAATAAATTAAGTGATTATGATTACTAAAGAAAGAAGTTTGAATTCTATTCAACAAGCCATAGGAGGTCACTGAAAATTCTTGAATGGCAAAAGAACACAGCTAGATTTATGCATAAAAAAGTTGAGCCAGTCCTTTTAAGGATGATTTGAAGCAAAGAGATGTTAGAGGGAGGAAAACCTATTAGGGGAACATTTTATAGTACAGATTTTGAACAATGTGGCTCTTTTTCATTATAGAGGCAGAATAGAGAAAATATAGAAAAATATTGTGAAGGTAGATTAAATTAGATATAACAGACTAAGCTTGAGAGGTGAAAAAGGAAGAATGAAAGGTATGCTGAGTCTCATTTACCAAATGAAATAGTGAAAATGAGAAGGAGTTGAAGTTTTGGGGGGACAAAGTCATAGGTTCTACTTTAGACATGGTGAGATTGAGAAATCATAGGGCATTGAGTTGTCCCCTTGGATATGGAGTTGAGAAGAGAAATCCAATCATAGGCTCTGAGTTTACTACCTCATTTGCAACTGCTCTCATTTATGCCCTAACACAGATATAGAAGTTCTGTTACCTCAGTTAATTCTTTGAAAGGAAATCAAGTAAACATGATCACCTTTACAGAAACCTTTGTAGGGTTTTCCTCTGTATTTTACCACTCTCCATTTATTTTCTGTTAAAAATACAACAGAACTTCCTCAATGGTTCTCTGTTCTTTTCTTTATATCCTTTATTTAACTAGTGTCACAATATAGCTTTTTTTGGTTGATTTCTGTAATATCAATATAGAGATTAGTATATTGATATATAGTTCTAATGTCTATATCTCAGTATGTAGAGCTATATATCAATATCAAGCTATATGGAGATAGATAGATGATATATAGATAGATCACTATTGCTAATCTTCATCTTTATAATGAGCTCCAGTCCTAAATCTCAATCTCTTTTGGTGAATTATCCACTGGTCATTCTAGCTTTGGTTTGTCCCCCTCTCCAATAGATCTTCATACTTCTCCCAGAGTAATCTGTTTTTTTTTCACTTGAGAAGATTTGATTGATTTTGTATCCTATTTATAATATAATAATCCTCTTTATAATTAATTGTTATTGTCCTTTAACGCCCAAGGAATAGTTCTCCATCCCTGAACTTGGGCCAGAAATTCAGCTGGTCTGTAATGGGGTAAGTTTATAAATCCAGACCTTTTGTTTAAAACTGTTTTATTCTTGCCTCAAGGAATTCTGCTGTGCTTGGGTGATGTGGGTGGACACTAGGGAGTCTGGTACAAAAATCTTTACATAGTGAAACTATCCCTCAAAGATGTCTGATTTGTTATCCTAAGAAATTTGGCCCAGTGTCTTTAATCTTGCAGGTAGACTCAAATAATGAACTCTTCTTGGTCACAGAATAGCAGGAGGGGGTTATTGCTAGCCTTTCAATCAGCCATATTGTTCCTCTTGCCTCAGTTATGTCATGTTGTCCTCACCCTCATTATGTCATCTACCCTTGTTCTCTTTGTTCTTATCTATAAAAATGTTAAGTCTTCATCTTGAGATCTTTGGCATACATTGAGGCAAGTTATTAAACCCTTTATTAATAGACATGGTCCCTCATTAATAAATTTCTATTTTTCTCAGAGAGTATGTACCTCAGTTTACCTTTGTTGATTTTTTTCATAATTTACTCATATGCAAAAACTTTCAGTGACTCTGTATTGCCACCACCAGAATGAAAAACAAAAGAAAAAACTCATGGCCATTCATAAATTAAGATCTAACAAATTTGCATCCTTCTTTTATCATAGTACTCTCCTTTATTCACTTGGTACTAGTTTTACTGAGTTCAAATCTGCCTCAGACACTTAGTAGCTGTGTGGCTCTGGGCAAGTCACTACCTGCTGTTTTCCTCAGTTTCTCATATGTAAAATAAGCTGGGAAAGGAAATGACAAACCACTTCAGTATCTCTGCCAAAAAAAGCCCAAATGGTGTCAGGAGCTAAACATGACTGAAAAAAGTGACTGTACAACAATAACAAACTATATTCTCTTAAAAAATAGTTGTTTCCCAGTCTCACACTATTCTCTACTACCTCTGTGCCCTCTCACATGTTACCACCTAGACCCAGAAAGATATCCTCCCCTGATTGTTACCTTGTCACATTCTTCTTCTCTTTCATTGATCCATATAGGTATTATTTTATAGCTTTCCATGATTCACCCCAAGCTGAAAGTTATCTCTTACTTCTCGAATGTGTTACATTTTGCTTGCTTCATCTCAATTATTTAATCATAATTACTTCCATTAAAGGGGTAGATCTATATCTCATATTTTGTGATCTATCATCTATCTATCTATCTGTCTATCATCTATCTGTCTATCTTTATCTATCTATCTGTCTGTCTCTCTTTGTTGGGTCTATTTTCCCTGAATGAAAGAGGCATTTCTTTAGATTTAACCAAACCAGATCTCTAGGGGTATAAAAAGTCACCTAATATAGAGTCAATGATATAGAGATTTTAGAGTAATACCTTTTACCTTACAGTATGCCTTCTTGACTCAGTTATTGATTACTGTTATGAATATAGAGGCCAAGGAGAAAATCATTTTAAGTCGATTAAGGAATTGCTTCCTTTTTAATCTTATTGAAGTCAAGTTTTTATTGCATTTTTTGGTCCATTGCACTCATTTTGGTCCATGAGTACCTCATTACATTTTAACCCTAACTCTCAATTATTAAACTGATTTTGTCCTGGCCCATAATATATATGCAAGCATACATGCATTAAAAAGCATAAATACATACACATGTTCTTGCAAACATATACACTTTTTATTTTTATTTTTTGCTTTCTGGGGACAGAGATTCTAGTTTTGTTTGGTTTTTGTTATCTCTATAGCCTCTGTGACCAACACATTGCTACAATGTACATTTATTTTAATCCATTTACTGGACTACAAGAGTCATTTTTATTATCTTGTACTTTGAGCATATGCGATAGACCAAAAGGTGAAATTCATTGGAAAGAGAACAAAATCTTAGCATTAAAATTTTCTGGTGTTAAATGATGCATTCAATGAGACAGAAGTCATAGCAGACCAAATTTGCTCTTTTAAAATACTGGATTTTCCAGCTATCCAAAATAAAATTTTAGAAGAGGTATATTTAACTGGATAAAACAGAAAATAATTTTTAGTATGGTAAAGTCAATCTAACCACAGAGGGATGTTTATTTTAAATGGACTTCAGCACCTCCTTCTTTCCTCCCCCTAAACAAGCCATTATGATTTTCTATCCTTTCTTTTTTTTTCTTTTTCTTTTTTGCTAAGGAGCTGGGTAGTAGTACAATGATTAGAATTCTGAACTCAAAGTCAAGAAAATAAATACAAATCCTGACTCAGACATTTGCTGGCTCTGGGATCCTACCTACCATTTTTATTCAGTAATGATGATGATAAATAACAGTTTATGTTTTATAATTTTCTGGTTTTCAGAGTGCTTTCTTCAACATAATCCTATTAAGTAGGTTTTGCCAATAATATTATCACCATTTTTATAGATGGGGACCACTGAGCACATTAGAGACTGTGACTTGCCCGGGGATACATTGATAATTTCTGAACATAAATTGCAACATCAGTGCTCCTTCTACTACCCTATACTGCCCTTAAAACATTGTTTATTATTCATTTAAGCAATTTAACAAGTATTGAGTATTTAACTCATACAAGGTAATATACTCAATGTAATAATCTGTCATTCCTTTCCAAAATATTCTTTGCAAAGTACTTTATATACATAATCTCATATACATTGCACTTCATCTCTGCAAAGTGTGTACTATGGATGCCCTAATTCCATTTTATAAATTAGGAAACTGAAGAAAACAGAAATTAAATCATTTGCCCAGAATCACAGAGCTATTAAATATCTGAATTTAAATTTGAACTCAGGTCTTCCTGACCAGACCCAGTGCTTTATCTGCTGTGTAACTTGGCTGCCCCAACTATTTTCTTTTTTTTTAGGTTTTATTGCAAGGCAAATGGGGTTACGTGGCTTGCCCAAGGCCACACAGCTAGGTAATTATTAAGTTTCTGAGACCAGATTTGAACCCAGGTACTCCTGACTCCAGGGCCGGTGCTTTATCCACTATGCCACCTAGCTGCCCCCTCCCAACTATTTTCTTAACCTAAATTTCTTTTGCTCTTTAAGCTATTAGTTCTTATTTTCTTCCATAATCATTCCTTAACTATTTTAAAGAATATTCACATGCATTTCTCTTTTTTCCAATTCTAGCAATGAAATCCATAGATAAATTTGTTTAGCAGGGCAAGTGATTCCCTGAGGTTCTCTGAAACTTAAAAGGGTCTAGACATTTGTTGTACTTGAATCCTTGACAACTCTTATTATATTTTTCTCTACTCATCTTTCCTCCTGCTGCTTCTGTATATTCACCTGTTATGAAAATATCTCCTTCTTTGGGTCATCCAGAGATTCTCTGTATGACTTAATATGCCTTTTCATCTATTGAGGTGTTGCATGCAATTATACATCTATTGCCATATGGCTGCCTATGGTTCCTCTGATTTTCCCTGATGTGAAAGGGAACATGACTACTCCATTCCTGGAGGGAAAATCATCTGTATATTCAGTACAAGAATAGAACTGCCACATGGAATCCAAAGGAGAATAACATTTTTGTCCAATCATTGGCCACCCTCTGTCTCCATCCATATGTCACTCTTTTTCATGGTTAAAACAGAAATTCTATGGACTATATCCATGCATGGATCAGAGCTCAAGTAGCCATGGACTTAAGTGCTCAAAAAATCAGTACTTATTTTTCCACCCAAATGTTTGTTTGCATATTTCTGATGACTGCAAAATAGAAGTCTCTCTAAAAGCCTTTCCAAAAAGATTTAATTCTATTTTGCAAAAGTTTATTAATCACAAGCTATGTGCAATTAGGCTCAGGAGATAGGAAGATTTTTTTAAAAAAAGAGAAGAAGGAATTTAAAGTTGATTATAAAATCAACACCATTTCTGAAAGGCATTAAAAACTTAAGACAAGTCAGAAAAGTCTTTATATAAGAGGAAATATTTGGGCTTTGTTTCATGGGAACTTAGGGATGGAAAGAGGAGAAATAAGCATTTATTCAGTACCATTATGGATCAGACATTGTTCTAAGCTTTCTTTTTAAAAATATCATTTAATTTTCCCACCAATGCTACAAAATAGGCCCTAGTACCACTAACATATAGATGAGAAAATGGAGAAAATGATGCAAACAGAGGTTAAGCAACTTGACCTAGACCAGACATCTGTCAAGATTTGAAATCAGGTCTGCACTCTATTCACTAGAGTCAGAGTTGGGGAGCCAGAGCATCCCAAGAACATAAAGAGGCACATAATGGAAAATCATGCACAGAAAACTCCAACTTCACCTAGAACAATTTTATTAGAAGTCTTTATTTGCTGTACTGATAAAAATTTGGACCTGCCTATTCATAAAGGACAAACAGCTGGGGGAAATAATGCCCAGCTTGAAAGTAAGACCATTTAAAACCATTGAAGACTATTAACTCTGTCTTGGATCAAACAGAATAAAATAGTCCTTTTTAGATGATATCTAGTTCAATTGGCTTCTTTTTTATTATTATATAAATATTTTACTTGTTTTCCAATTGCATACAATGCTTGCTTCTATGAATCATTAGGTTTTGAATTTTACAATTTTTTTTCCTCCCTCCCTCCCTTCCTTCCCTCCCTGTCCCAAACAGAAGGGGATCTGATATAGTCTTTACATTTACTTCTATGCATAGATAAAAATTGGAAGTTCAACTGGTTTTTTTAATCTTCATAGAATGAGCTTATCACTAATACCTTCAAGCATGTTCATAGTTTTCCTTATTCTATTTAACTCATCAGAACTAATACATTTATTTTCCTGCATGTATTCTTTTAATTGTCATTACTTTAGATCTAAAATGCCCTGAATTATACTCTAAACTTGGGAAAGTGTTTAATAGATTATTTTTAGATAGGACTATTTTGTTGTTACTGTTGTTAGGTTGTTTTAGTTGTGTCTGACACTTCATGACTCCATTTGGGGTTTTTGGACAAAGATACTGGAATGGTTTATCATTCTCTTCTCTAGCTCATTGTACAGATGAGTAACTGAGGCAATCAGTTCCTCTTGCCCAGGTCACCCAGACAAAAATTATCTGAGACTGAATTTGAACTCAGGTAATTCTGACTCCAGGCCCAGCTCTCTATCCACTATGTCACTACTAGTACTAGTCCAAAAAGGACCACAATAACAAACTAAGTGATTGGTGGTGTAATGTGTAGGTCATCCTCCTCATTTACCTTTTATCAGAATCATTCCACCCCTCGACTTGACTGATAGAAAACAGGCCTATTGGAGATGGTCTGACTGCTGAGGAATCTATTGAACCTAAATTGGTTTCAATTTTTCCCTTATCAGCCACCTCAGTGCATCAACTTCAGGAAAGTTTTAACATGTGCTATCTGACATAATTCAACAATCCAATATATCTAACCTATTTCTTTCTTTATTATTTTCCTATTATTTATTTTTCTTATTTCTTATTTTTATTTATTTAAGGCAATGGGGTAAAGTAACTTTTCCCAGGGTCACACAACTAGGCAATTATTAAGTGTCTGAAGCCAGATTTGGACTCAGGTCCTCCTGACTCCAGAGTCATTGCTCTATCCATTGCACAAACTAGCTGCCCCAAACCCATTTCTTGATGCACTAATCATCAGTATGGCCCTTCCTCTCATACATTCCACTTTTGAGTTGTTCAACAGTACGATATGACAGAATGCAACAATTCAATATATCGAGTCTATTTCTTGATGACCTTTTCTCTTAGACTTTCCATCTTTGAGCCATTCAGCAGGATGACACAATTGGAAACAGCTTTGACACTAGGACAATGTCAGCTTGCTGCTCATAGGTCTATGCTGTTTTACTCTATTAGTAAATTCCCCAGACCTAAAGTTTACCAGATGCTGCCAAAACCTCTAAGTTTTCCAAGGCATGGCCTCCTCTTTCCCATTAAAGCCATTCTAGAGAAGTCATGCCCTTCACAAAGAAAAGAGAACTCTCCCTTCCCACCCCACCAACCCCTGTCACTGCCTTTCCTGAGATTGGTGGAAATGGAGAAGGGATCCTTGTGAACAGCAGTTGATCATGAGTTAGTCAGTCCTGAGAGATAGGCAAGTGCCCGTCAGGGGTCCACCCATGACCTCCATTTCCCTTGGCTGCTAGAAAGGGTTCTGTGAGGTGTCCAGTGCAGTAACTCGACCATTGCATCACTTAGCAACCCTAGAAAGAATAATGCAATGTAATGTAATACAGTATAATACATAAGTGCATGGATCTTTAAATATATACCCATAAAGATATGTACATATTGGCTGCATCATATATATACACCAATAGAATGCAAATGGAAACAAAAGAAAAAATAAGGCATTAACATATTTAGTTATTGTTAGTGAACATATTAAATGTAATTTTGGATTTATGTACTATTTATTTATCTAATTTTTAGTTTGATATTTATTTATCTAGTATTAGTTAGTGAACATATTTTATCCACTCAGCAGAATGTGAGCTCTTTGAGAACAAGGAATGTTTCACTTTTTTTATTTTTATCCCAGTGTCCCTAGCATAGGATCCAGTAAGTAGTATTAATATAATAAATGCTTGTTGATTTAATCATCTCTAATGAACATTTTACTTCCAAAATCAACTGTTTCACACAGGAACAGCTATAATTGGTAGGAAAAAAATTTTTAACATCAAACCAAATCAGACTCCATGAAAGTACACCTATTTTTCCTAGTCCCTGTTATCTAGGAGTATGCAGAACAACTGTAATAGCTCATCAATATTTCTCCAAGAATTTTAAAACAATCAAATAGCTTTAATTTCCTCCCAAAGTTTTCTATTCTTCAAACTAAATAGTCACTTCTGTAGTAGACTGTCTAGTCCTTTACTCACCCTCTTCTATTTCTTTGGATACTTCTCAGTGTGTAAACTTTCTTCAAAGCAGACCACAATAAAAGTAATAATTTCCTTGTTCTGGATATCATGCCTTTCTTCATATATCTTTAGATTACATTATTTGTTTGTCTACTTTCAATACCATATCATACTTTTGCCTTTTTTTTAGTTCTTTGCAAGGCAATGGGGTTAAGTGACTTGCCCAAGGTCACACAGCTAGGGCATTATTAAGTGTCTGAGGCAGGATTTGAACTCAGGTCCTACTAACTCCAGGGCCAGTGCTCTATCCACTACACCACCTAGCTGTCCCCCCATACTTTTGACTTTTATTAATATTACAATTCTCTCAAAAATCCAGATCATTTTTACCTCAATTGTTATCAAGTCCTCATGCTTTCACCTTCAGCACATAAAATTTGTTTTTGCTTTTGTTTCTTTGACACAAAGTTTAGGACAAAATAGTTATGACTACTAAATTTCTTTAGACTTGTGATGAAAAATTCCATTTACATGCAGAAAAAGAACTGTGGAGTCAGAATTCAAATAAAAGCATATTATTTTCAGTTTCTAAAATTTGTTTTTTGTTTTTTGTTTTTCATCGTTTTTTCCCTTTCGTTCTGATTTTTTCTTTCATAATATGAATAACAAGGAAATATAGCCAACATGATTGTGCATTTGTAATCTATATAAGATTGCTTACTGTCTTGGAGAGGAAGGAAGAAAGGATGAGAGGGAGAAAATTTTATAAAAAATGAATATTGAAAATTATCTTTACATGTAATTGGAAAATAAAATACTGCTAAGATTAAAATAAGAAAAAAATTATTTTAATTAGATTCGATTTGTTGTTCCAGCATGTTGATTGAGATTGTTTTTGTGGATGCTGATTTGGAATATTATAAAGTACTTAAGTTAAAGAATCAATATATAATCATATAATAGAGGAGTCATGGCTAGGCAGCTATTCCAGTGGAGGACTTAAGAGTTTTTATTTGGCTGTAAGTTCAGTGTGTGTCAACAGTGTGGCACAGATGCCAAAACCAGCTAATTTAGTTTTAATCTGCATTAGCTGTATTAGAACAAAGAAAACAATAGTCCAATGATACCCAAACTACTTAAATTATATTGGAATATTGGGTTCAGTTTTTGCTGCTGAGAGAATTAAAAGAGCAAACAGTAGTGAGAATTGAATGAACCATACTGTCTCCATCTTATGACTGAATTCTGGATCTAGCTTCCATTTCTATTCAATTACAGATCTAGTCAAATTTTTCTCTTGTGAGAAAAGTTTATTCATTTGAGGGAATTGTGAAAAAACCTTATTGTATGATTTGAAATTATTCCTGAATGACTAGGAAGTTGTACCACCTCTAAGAGGTGCTGCTAAAAGACCCTTAACTAAGGATCTAGGTTATGCTAACCAGAACCCAGTCAGATCCGAAGATCAGTGCAAGGAGTTTTCACACAATTATACATCTCAAGCAACCCTTATGTTTTACCTGAAAACTGGCTCTGATCTAGTTAATCAGTTATTGTTTTCCATGTCCCTTTGATTGAATACAACTATTTGGGGAGAAGGGACACCTCTCTTTCTGATTTTAGGGAATTGTACCTGTTTGTTCCACCTCTCCCAACTTGAAAGGTCCTTAATTTTTCCTCCAAATAGAAATCAGATGACCTAATTTTTTATCTTGATTATTTTCTTTCCATTAATTGGAATTAGTTGATTATTTTAGTTCAAAAACATTTGTCCCACTATATACAGGGACCAGCGCCAAAGCTGAGGTGGTCTGGACCTGATTTGTTATGCAATTGGCATATATTCCTCAATAAATAAATGTATTCAGAAACTCAAACCTTTGTTTCCTCAGTCATTTAATCTTTAACCCACAACACTACCACATTTTAGAATGAACATTAGCAAATGAGTGGTTGACTAAAATGATGAAAAGAACCCTGGACCATGATGATATGAAATTTAATTCCAGGAACTGGCAAAGTGGAAATTCAGAGAGAACTTTATAAATAAGTTCAAATATCTTCAGATATTTGAAATATTTCACAATTGTTCTGACAAACAAGTGCTTTAATTAATGACTGTTGTTTGATTGTTTGGGTAATTATTTAGTTGGTAGTTTGGGAGAACAGAATAAACTCAAAAGTGTAAAGTTACACAAACACTGCTTCTTAAAGAAGAATTTTCTAACAATTCAAGCAATGCAAATATGGAACTAGATGCTTTGTGAGTAGTGAGTTTCTCATCATTGGAATTTTTCAGCCAAAAGCTGGTTAGTTATTTGTGGAGGATTGTGGTTTTAGACTCCAGATAAATATCAAACTATATGACTTCTAAGCTCTCCTCCAGCTCCAGGATTATGTGATTTGGTTCTGTAGTTGTCTGGAAAGGAAAATGATATTGCTAATCATAAATATTTTGTTAGTTTGGGGGCTAATCAATCAACTAAATCTAGTCATAGGAAGTTGTTTTCAGTGATGGAAGAATCAGACTTAGAACATGGGCTATAATTTTTAATTTATTCAAGTTATATATTTTATGCAACTTTAGTTAATGCCAAAAGACAATTCAT
Organism: Macrotis lagotis; assembly: GCF_037893015.1. Lineage (NCBI taxonomy): Eukaryota > Metazoa > Chordata > Mammalia > Peramelemorphia > Peramelidae > Macrotis > Macrotis lagotis. Next base: position 107,675,043 of record NC_133663.1, on the reverse strand, counting down.
GGTATTGATGTATTCTAAAAAAGAAGCTAGATTTGTTGTGGCACATCATTTTAAATATTAACTGACAAGTGAACTGTATGCATTGTGTGATCATACCTATGAAGAAAGGTGTCTCTTTGGAGTGATGTAACCTAACTGAAACTGTTAAACTTCTTCCTTTTCCAGAAGAGGAACTCATTCAGTGAATGCTTAAGTGAAATGTCTAATATCACACAGAGGGCAAGTAGCAGAGTCAGAATTAGAACCTAGAGTTTCTTGACTCAAAAATAGCACTATTTCTGTTAAAGCATGATGTATTTTTGTAACATCACCAATTCTCTAATAACTTCAAATCTATTTAAAACAATATGTTTAATCTGTAGTTAAAAATTTTATTTGGTTATTTATTCTAAAAAAGTAATATGATGAATTCCATTGATTAATTTCCTCTGTCAAGCTTAATTATTCATTAATTACATTTAGATTTCTGCTATAACCAGAAAATATCTGAGTATTACAATGAAATTGTGACTCTGGTAGGAAACCTTCTAAATTTGAGAGGATGTTGACTAAAACAAAGAATACCTTATGCCTTCCCAAAAAATTCCAACTGAAAAAGAGATGTGGTCTTTGGTTTCTTTTGCTTTCATATATATACATACATATATATGTATATATACATACATATATATGTATATGTATATGTATAGATAGATAGATAGATAGATAATATGTGAATTCTATGAAATACACTATTTAGCAAAAAAAGCCTCAAACAACATCTAGAAAGTTTTCAATTGTTACTATTTATATATATATATGTGTGTGTTTGTGTGTGTGTAATATATATGTATCATATATGTATGTGTGTATAAAACAAGATATTTGTAAGCCTTAGAAAACTTAAATTCCATTCTTTTCTGCTTCTTGTAAATTAATTGATTTTATAAATTTATCTCATAATCAGAAATAATTTGATTCTTATACATAGATACAGAGACAGAAACAGATTAGAGATTGATGAAAAGATACCCTGAAATTATAATTACCAAAAAGAGTAAGAACAAGATGAGGTCCTGTTTTATTGCTTTATGGGATATATCCAATAAATAAATCTAACATTTCTAAAACAAATGAGAAGGAAGGAATTTTAAAAACTGCATAGAGTTAATGGAATCATCATTTGTGCTCTGAATAGAAATGATAATATTACCAATAAAGTATGAAAATACTTTTGGATTTGAAAGTGAATGTATAGAAATATTGCATGATGAATCTAAGGAAGTAATGAAATTATTCTTTCGGTTGGTTGTCTGCTCTAGTCTTATCACTGAAAAAGAAGTTTGACTATTTGCTACTCGAGATAAAGGTTTGAGTTTTTGCTTTGCTCTATATTATATGTGTAAATGTTGTTTTAACTCATGGGTACCTTGATAAATTTGTTTAAATCTCATTGATCCAAAAAAGGATTAACAAACCAAATTCAACCCATCAGATACAGAAATGTAGCCTAGCTAAAATTTTCAGTCAGATCTATAGGTAGTAATCCAAATATCTAAGGAATGAAATGATAGATGTCAAACTAAATAAGAATTCAAAGGTCATTTTAACTAATCCCATCATTTTATAGATGAAGATATGAGAACAAGGTTAAGGGACTTGCCCAAAATCACACAGGACATAAACAGTGAAGTATTATTTGAAGTCAGGCTCCACAATTACAAATTCAGCATTCCTTTTGAATTGAACCATGCTACCATTTTAATTTCATGAAATGTCATCAAGTCAATGTTATATTTCATGATAGATTTGGAAATAATACAAATAATTAAGACAAATTTCATTTAGTAGAATTGAAAAGCATGCATAAAGCTGGTAGATCCAGGGATAAGCTGAACTTCCAGAACATTTCTGATGAGGAAGAAAAAGTTCAAGAATGCAAGGGAAGGTTGGTGGAAAACAGGAAAAGTCTGTCTTCAAGCCTAGGGCTGCTCTTGACTCCATTCCACTACTCGACTAGCATGTAGCTGGAACAATTAAGGTCCTCTCAAGTCAACTACAGTGGAAAGACAGGATAGTTGGTCCTGACTAGCAAGTAAAGAAAAATGGCCAGAGGAAAAATCAGCTCCAGGTCACAAGCTTTTTCAAATAATTGGACATTAAGTCTCCATCACATCATCAGTATACTAATTCAGGAATACTTATTAGCTACCTATGACGCCCTTTTTGGGTCAAGCAAAAAATGAATGACAGTTTATCAGGTACTTAGCAGATGGGATTCTTTTCAGCTATTCATTGGAATTGATAGTCTCAGAAATGTTTGTGAATCTCTGAGCCTATGAAAATAAATCATTGATGATGACGACTCATAAAATACATAATTTTGTACAAATTGAGTTAAATAAAACTGTTTTTGGAGTACTTTTGAATTTATTTTTCTTTAAAATACCCTTTTAAACTAGCTAATAAGTTATCCTCTCAACAATACAATATCCTTGCAGTTTTTGCACATAGGCTTTCTAATCAAGTTGCTAAAAGAAAAATGCAAATGTATCTGACATAGGCATTGCTTCCACTTGGGAGTTAGAACCTTAGACGTTCACTTTGAAAACATAGTAAAAGTGTAAGCTTACGAAATATTGGTACAACGAATGACTACACTCTCTTATCAATTATTCAATAAGTTTTAAAGTTTGATATAGCATTCTCCTCATACTCTAGATCCTATCTGTAAACACTCTTCTTACTTTTAACTTTTGAAAAACTGATTTTAGGGCTCACATTCTACTTTAAACTTTATGTCAGGATAAATTATGAGACTTTTTAAACTTGCTTCCCAAGCTGTGTTAAAGATACATAAGATTAATTTATGGATGTAAGACAAAGACAAACTCAGGATACTTGCCTAATTAAAATTTATTAATATCAAAGCAAAGGATACAGCAAGGACATGTGCACTTCTGTGACATAGCCATCTTAGGTCCCAGTCTTTTTTCTTGATTCTGAAATATACAACTCCCTCCAGCCCACTACTCTCTAGTACATCAAATAAACAAATTTTCCAGTTATGCTTTAGTACTCCATCTGAGCTTCAAATGATGAGGAATGTACAACTATGTTGATATCATTTTTTTTTGGTTCTTAGTGTTGGCAATTCATAAAGTCACTTTATGGTATTCATGTAATATTTCCTACTAATTCTAGTGTTTTTATCCCTTTTGTAGTACCTACTATACCTCATCCTCATTCCCATTCTATTTCCCTTCCTGCTCCCTCCTCTCTCTTCTTGCCACCCCAAACAAGTCTGAGCATCAGGCATCAAAATAAAAAGTATTTTAAAGACCAGTTTCCACTTTGATTATCAACTCATGAAGTTTCCATTTGAAAAAGGGAAGCTCAGATATTTTTTAATCAGAATTTTTTCACATAGGTTGACTTCAGAAAAGGTCTATCCTGCTGATATTTTTTGACATTCAATTTGTGGTCACACAACATAAGATATGAATACCTTCAATAATTTGTTTTAAATGAAACAAATGATGACCTCCCTGAATCTGAATATGGATCTCAAGAAAAAGTAATGTGGAAGGTGACTTTACCAAGCCAGGATCAATGTCCAATTTTCCTTACTAGATATTTGTGTATATTTTTCAAATTATCAGAGTAATATTAAAGCCTTTTATTAGTAATCCTCTGACTAGATATAGTTTGTATTTTTCACTATCCTAGAAGAAGTGACTAGGTTATAGATAGAGAAAGGAAACATCTTTTTCAGTTGGAACAGATCAGATAGTCAACAGAGTAGCATTACACATCAAGCAAAATCCTTCTTAGCACTGTCAAATGGATCAGCAATTGGAACTGATACCCTTTTATCAGTGAAAAGGCATCAAATCTTATTACCTATGATGGGCAAAACTTCTCTTAGCAATTCAGTGATTAAGGACAATCTTGAGAAATCTATTATGGAAAATACCATTCACAATTCACATATAGAGGAAAAAACTAAGGAGTCTGAATGCAGAACAAAGCATACTATGATTTCTTTTATGGTTTTTCTTTCTTCCCGTTTTTCCCCCTTACTAATTTCTCTTTCACAAAATGACTAACATGGAAATCTGTTAAATACAATTGTATAACCAATATAAAATTGTTTTCTGCCATTTTGAGGGAAGAGGGAAATGAAGATGGTAGAAAAATACAGAACTCAAAAGTTTTCAAAAGCCATGAATGTAGAAAAATGCCTTTGCATATAATTGGAAAAAATAAATTAAAAAAGAAAGAAATGGCATGAAATACACTATTTGCTACTTCAATCTAAAAGATCTTGGGACCTCTATATCTTCCCTGAAGCTATGAGTTGAGTCTACATCATCAGAACAGAGACTCCTTGGTATAAGAGAACATCTCTTCTTTTCTAATTGTATCCCCAGCACTTAGATTTTAAAAGGATATGCAGGACCTGATCCAAACAATATCATTAATGGAGTGATAAAGACCCTGAAGGATTCTTCTGGTAGGGAAAATACATTTCACTGAAGTATGATTTCAGTAATTCCACAAATTAATGAAGATAAGACTTATTCACGTAGAATTCTAAAGTTTATGATGTGCTTCCCTCATGACAAGCCTATGTGATAAGTGATGTAAATATTACTACTTCCATTTTATTGATGAAGAAACTGAAGCTCATTGACATGAAATGATCCAACAAAGTCAACCCAACAAATGTCAGAACTGTCCTAAACTATAAAGCCAGTGGTTTTTCTACCATACAACACTCCAGCATCATCCATGATCCAGAACCCAGGCATGCATGGCATCATGCAATTGATGTACAATACTGGGTAAATGCCTTCAATGGGGATGAACATGGCCTCAAGGTCATGATGGCAAATTCTTTAACTTGAAAAGACCACAAGCCAAGACCAAAGTGGAGGGAGTGTTGGTGCATGATCTTCTGTTTGCAGATAATTGTGCACTAGATACAGGCTCTGAAGCTGAGAAACAACAAAGTATGGATCGATTCTCTGCTGTTTCTACTAATTTTAGTCTAATAATTAACACCAAGAAAACACAGATGCTCCATTAGCCAGCACCACAACATCTATATGTGGAACCATTGATTACAGCAAATGAAGAAGTTTTGAGTACTGTGGACAAATTCACTTAACTCGGCAGTGTATTTTATTTTTCTGTTATCATGAATTTTTTTAATAAAGATTTTATTTATTTTGAGTTTTGAGTTTTACAATTTTTTTCCTAATCTTACTTCCCTCCCCCCACCTCCGCACAGAAGGCAATTTTTCAGTCTTTACATTGTTTCCAAGGTATACATTGATTCAAATTGAGTGTGGTGAGAGAGAAATCATAGCCTTAGGGAAGAAACATAAAGTATAAGAGACAGCAAGATCAGAAAATAAGATATCAGGTTTTTTTTTTCCTAAATTTAAGGTAATAGTCCTTGGTCTTTGTTCAAACTCCACTATTGTTTCTTTGGATAAAGGTGGTATTCTCCATTGCAGAGAGTCCCAAATTGCTTCTGATTGTTGCACTGATGGAATGAGCAAGTCCATCAAGGTTGGTCATTACCCCCATGTTGCTGTTAGGATGTACAGTGTTTTTTCTGGTTCTGCTCATCTCACTCAGCATCAGTTCATTTGGCAGTATATTTTCCAAGGAGGTACATATTGACATACATTGCTAGAGCTAATTCAATACTTGGGAGGCTCTGAAAGAAAGTGTGAGAGAGAAGAGGTATTAGACTGACTACCAAACTAAAGGTCTACAGAGCCATTGAGCTGATCTCATTGCTTTACACCTATGAGACTTGTACAGTCTACCAGTGCCATGTCAGAAAATTGAATCATTTCCATTTAAATTGTCTTGGGAAGATTCTGAAGATCGCGTGACAGGAGAAGATACCAGACACTGACAACCTTTCTGGAGCTAGACTGCCTAGTATTCCAACATTACATCAGAGAACACAACTATAATGGGCTGCACATGTTGTTCGAATGGCAGATGTACAGTTGCCAAAAAACTATTTTATGGAGAACTCACACAGAGTAAGCACTAACAAGAGGGTCAGAAGAAGTGCTACCAAGACACCCTGAAGATCTCATTGAAGAACTTTAGAACTGACTGTACAGCATGGGAGACTGACACAGGACTGCCCAGTATGGAGTGTCCTCATCAGTGAAAGTGCTGCACTCTATGAGGAAGGCAGGACTGAAGCAGCTCCAAGGAAATAAGACATCCGTACATTTAGAGTACCCACCCCAGGTGTTCACATGGACTATTTGTGCCCTACCTATGGTAGAGCATTCTGAGATCATATTGGTCTGATTGGTCACAGTTTGACACACAGTGTAATTTGTCTCAAACATAGTGATGTCATTTTGGTCTTCATCAATAATGAAGGACAAGAACCAACCAACCATTCCAGCATGGAATGAGTTAGAGGATCTGAGATGGAGCAAAGGGAACAGAACCAAGAGAACAATGTACACATTAACAACAACATTGCAATGATTAATCTTGACAGAAGCAACTCCTCTCAGCAGGTCAAAGAGCTAGGACAACCCTATTAGACTGGCCATGGACAATGCTATCCCCATCCAGAGGAAGAAAAACAAAACAAAACAAAAGACCCTTCAGAATATAATGAACACTTTATAAACACTTATATACTTATATATCTCTTTCCCTTAATCCTAATTCCTCATACTGAAAATGACTAATCTGTAAACATATTTATGAAAAATATGTATGTACAATGCTAATCTGTTCACTACTGAGGGAAGAGGTGAGAAGGGAAGGTGGAAGGTAATTTGGTAACTTAAAACTATACATGGGGGCAGCTAGGTGGTGCAGTTTATAGAGTACTGGTCCTGGAGTGAGAAGGAACTGAGTTCAATTTCGACCTCAAACTATTAATAATTGCCTAGCTATGTGACTTTGGGCAAGTCACTTAACCCATTGCCTTGAATAAAAATAAAATAAATAAAAAATATACATGAGCATATGGTTGGGAAAATAAAAACTAAGTTAATTAATTAAACAAAAAATTAACCAACCCACTCTTCATTAAATGCTTTAGTTTTTATTGACATAGTTGTGCTAAGGAGTCTTAAGAAATAGATTTGTACTGCACAAATTGTAAGGAGTACAGCATTTTTGTTCAAGATTTTTCTATTTTATTTGCTTTGAAAGAGAAGGAAATTTTCTCTGCATATGAATTTGCATTTCAGAACTTTTTTAGACACAGCCAGTGTTTTCTCTCCACTACCATTCCTCTTTCCCACAGCGATTTCCTCTTGTTAGCCAGCTAAGAACATAGTAACCAATGGACAGGACCAGTAGATCCACAACTTCCTTCTGCAGCCTAGTTTAGTCTGTTTTATTCCTTCTGAGAGAGAAGAATTACTCATTTTAAAATCACCAGTGGTAAACACTGTCTTTTCAAAAACTTACCTCAAGATGCAAAGGAAAATGACAAAAATAAACCACTTGAAATTTTAAAAACCAAGAGATTGATTCAAATTTCTGACATCCAAATAGCATAATTATGAATCACCTAATAAATCTTAAATAATAAAGAACAGTCTATTTTTAAAATATGTGAGTTAATAAAAGTTTAACACTAAAGCAAATATAGATGAACACATTTTCAAGTCTAGTTACTAAAATAATATCCTAGAAGTGATATCAACTTTTCAGGATAATTGTTATGTATTTGAAAGTTAGCTTTAAAGTGGCAGACTATTTTATCTAAAAAATATCAAAGCAGTTTTATACAACTTCACAATGAAAGTTCAAAATGTGTTTATTAACACTTATGACTCACATGGCTGCTAGAACCCAGGCCTCTTCCTATAGATGGAAGAATAGAGAAATACATCATTAAAAATCACATTTATCCAGGAAGGAAGGGAAAATTGGCCATCAGATCTTCATTCTTTGCAAGCCCTATTTATGTCCACTTTATAACTGTGAATAATGATATATAATTGCTGGTTTGAAATATCTGTCTAATTAAAGCATAAATAGCTTTTTGGCATCTCTTCCTTTTCTGGGTAAGGTGCTTGGGAGGGCTTTAGATTTATAAATGTATGAAAGGAGCAAAACAGTCTTTCTACCTTGGTCTAAAAATAATCCTATTTTAAATTTTATTTTGTTATTGTTTTAAAGGCTAAGAGGGTAGAAAATTCTCTTAGCTTGGTATTCTAGAATGTCAAAAATGTTGATAATGTTTTTCTTTTTTATAGGTAGAATAATTAAGCAATGGGATAGAGGATGGTATCCAAAAATAATTATTACCTGAAAAATAAAAAGCAAAAGTAAAACTATTTTAAAAATCATAATGTTAGATTCAGTTTCAAGTTGATTTCTAATAGAATTCAAATAACTGATTCACTTCCTCTCCTTTTGCCAGAGAAAATTTATTATAAAAGGCTCAAATTGAAACAGAGAACTCCAAAGGAAAACTTGATATGTAAGCAAAAGACAGCAAATTTTCCATGTAAGATTAAAGTTTTATCTTTGTCTGACTTAGTAATCTATTGTCTTTTTAATTGAAGATTATTTCAAACACTGTCTAATGAATACAAAATCAATCCAATTTTTTTTCCGTGATGAATGATATATATTCATTTTTGAAATAGAGCCTGGCCATTTTCTCTTTTCATTTCAAGGACATTTTAGACATCTGTACAATTCAGTCTTTTATTATAATTTCATGCTGGTAAAGTACAAAGGATTGTCTGTGTCAATAAGAGACCATTCAGGCACAAAGACAAAACTTTAATGAGCCACTTATGATGTATCTTATTTTTTAAATACAAAACTAATATGTGTTTAATATGCTAACCCCTTCCTTTGTTAACTAATTCACTGTAGCCCTTTACTTCAGCAAGTTCCATGAAAAATATTGAATTTTTTGCCATTAAACCATCATTTCAGATATTTACGTTCAACTGATCACCCATGAGAAGCTACCAGTTTTTAGCACTGCCTTCTGGGAAAAAAATTTGTCCTGGGCTAATTTGTCTACTAAGCAATAGTGCATATTTTATTGTTTTTCAAGTGGAAAAAATCTAAAGAGGAGATGATCACATTGGCAAATTTACTTAGCTCTATAAATCAAGGTAATTAAACACTAATTGGTCATTGAGTGACATGACATAAAATCTTGATAGCCTTTCTGGCAGGCCCAGAAACGGCAGAACTCTACATAGTCAATTCCTTTGATTGGAATTCATCATCCTAGGATTTCACTAAAGCTTTTGAAGAATTTCAAGTGATTTTTTATTTAAAGAAAGAATAATGTTCTTTTTCATTATACTCTTCAATAGGAGCATAATTTAAAGAATAAATAACTAGAACACTAGAAAGACACTGAGCACCAAATATTTTATTACCTAAAGCTAGATACCTAATTCATGAATTCAGCAACTCAATTCACCAAGTATTTACTAAAGACTTAATATGAACAAGACACTAAAGGATATATAAAGATAAGTAATACAGAGTTTCCATAGTCAAGAACCTTATAATGAAGCAGACAGGAACAACACAAGCATAATTGTCTATAATATAATAAACACACTATAATTTAAGTTAAGCTATGATTAATAAAGCAAGACAAGTTACAAACAATTTGTATCCTCACAAGTACCCTGGGAAGAAGGTGCTATTATTGTTCCTATTTTTTAGAGGAAAAAATTGTAGTAGAGGTTAAATGACTTGTAAAAGGATCTCACAACTAGAAAGTGACTGAGACTGAATTTGAACTCACTATGTCCTCAAAGAATGATTTGAATTGTGTTCTGGTTGGAGGGAACACAGTGAACAAAACCTTGGAAACTAAAACACAAAGGGCATCTTAGAATAATGAATAAAACATGATCACAGAATGTTAAACCTGAAAGAACTACTTCAGAGATTCTGATTCATGGGGGTTGCAATATGTAAAAAAATGATGATGATAACAATTCCTTTTATTACAGTTTATAATATAGCTCTTATCTCATTTGAGCTTCCCAATAACTGTATGATATAGATATGCAGGTATTATTATTTCCAATTTACAGATAAGGAAAATGGGGGTGAGGTGGGGTTAATTGAGATATTTAATATAAAATAATAAGTAAAGGAGGCAAGGGCTCAGATGCTTTCTAGTGGTTTTTTTTCTTACTAAACTGTTTCTCACAGGAGCAGTAGAAGATATATGCCATAACTTGGAGGATCTTGAAAACAAATATTTTTATTCTTTAATTGGCATGTATTCATCCTTCTCTCACATCCCCAGCAATGAACCAGGAAAAATTTCTCACTGATAATTCCAGAACCTCCTTCTGCTACCATCTTTTAGAATTGGTTCCTTTAAATTAAGAAAATAAATAAGTAAATTTATTCTCAACCTTTCAACCCTTCCCTTCTCTCCAATATTACTTCTCTGGCTTCACAAGTTTCACTTTACAATCTTGACGTAGTAGTTCATTTCTTCAACTACACATTTCCCTCTAGTCTAAAAATGCTCCCTACCATAAGCTTTCTCCCTTTCTATTTCCTTGCTGCTGAACGCCATTGAAGAAAATCAATCAACATTACTGACTAGGTCAACTACAAATCTTTTTGTTCTTCTTTAATTGACTTATGACATACTTATCATAGTAATTGGTCCAATTTTCTCTTCTCTCCTGTACTCCTCCTCTTCCTCCTTATGCTGAACTTGCATTTAGGAAGACATAAGTTCAAAGATTGTTTCCCCTACTTAAAACCATTTGTATCATCCAGTATTCTCTACTCTTCCAATTCCAGTCTCCACAAAAATAGAGGTAACCTTTCTTAATTCCATTTCTCCTATCTTCTCCAGGAGCTGCCCATCAATTATCATCTGTCTCATCTTCAAGCTTTCCATATCTAGAGACCTATTCATTACAACTATATGCATGTTCAGATGTCCTCATACTTAAAAAAATACCCTTTACTTAATAGTGCTTACCCCCAAAGCTACTGTAGCAAATCTCTTTTCCCTTTCATAGCCACAGTACTGAAAAGGTCACCTATACTTCCTACATTCTGAATGCCCAACCATTTTTCAAGTTCTTTCACTCATGTTTTGTTTTGCTTTTTGGCAAAGCAATGGGGTTAAGTGTCTTGCCCAAGGCCACACAGCTAGGTAATTATTAAATGTCTGAGGCCAGATTTGAACTCAGGTACTCCTGACTCCAGGGCCAGTGCTCTATCCACTGCACCACCTAGCTGCCCTCACTCATGATTTCTAACCCTACCATTTACTTTAAACTGATGAATGCTTTTCTTAAATGCCTATGTCAATGGTATTTTATCAGTCTTTAATTCTTTCTAAGATGTCTGAATTATCAACCACTTGGCCTCCTAGATGCTTACTTATTTCTTGACTTTAACTACACTACTCCTTTGTTTTTCTTTCTGATCTCTCATCAGCCTCTTTATTAAAATACCTTCTATTTACTCATATTTAAATATGGGTGTACCACATTTTTTTCTTTTTTTTCCCTCTATTCTCTGTGAAGTTATAAGACAGCTGTGATTTGGTGAATAGAATTCTATATTTGGAATCTGAAGGATCTGAATTCAAAACTCACCTAATATAAAATAAGCAAATTAATCTCTCTAAGTTTATTTCAACATTAATAATATAAGGAAATTTAATTATATAACCTATACATCCCTACTAGTTTGAAATCTATGATGCTATGATTCAAACACCAAAGTGATTTTTCTAAAATGAAGTTATGATGTTATCCCTATATTCAATGAATTCTTGGTTCTTTATTACCTCCAGAATCAATTATAAACTTGTTTGTCATTTAAAGCCCTCTACAACCTGACCCCATGCGACCTTAATGGACTTAATATATATCACTCCCCTCCCTGCATTCTATGATTGTGTCAAAATGAATCAACCTGTCTAAGAAATGCCATGGTTTCTCAAGGGAATCCCGTATATTAGGAAACTAATTTATTTTTGTCTACCCTCTCAGCTCTATTTCTTTCTGCTCTATTTAAAGCACAAGCTCAAAGTTTTATGCCATCTTCTGCCTTCTTGCCATTACAATGTCTGGTCCCTATTCCTGTAATGAATTCCCTCATCATCTTTGTCTCTTAGAATCCCTAGATTCCATCAAAATTCATTAATGGGAAGCCTTCTCTGACTTGCCCTGATGTTGCTGTCTTCCTCTCAAAATTAAGTTGTACCTATTTCATATCTATTCCAAACTCAATGTTCTTTGTGCTGTTCTATCCTGTCTCATTCCAAGGTTGTTTCTTTTTGGAAAAGCTAAATTCAGGGTATGTTAGAGCCAAATCATACCAGTTTCTGAGATGAATGCTAAATTTTCAATGTAAGCATTTATACCTCAGAAATCTACAAATGCTACAAACTTGGATTTAATTTATTGTTTTGTTCATCATCTAGACTTAAGAAATTAATGAAGTAAATGTTAATAATGGATGCTAAATTGAAAAATGTGTTGTTTGTACAAATTTTTCAGAAATGATCGCCAAATATCTATCGGCATTCTCCTGGAAGAGAACTGAATATCAATCCTTGCTAATAAAAATTTGCAACTGTTCTTAAAGCCTTAAAGATAAAACAGAAACTCTTAAACAAGTTTTTTTAAACTCTCCACAATCTGATTCTACCCTCTATCTCCAGGTTTATTTGATGCTGTTTTATATTCAAACCAAAGCGAATTATTAGTGAATTCCAAGACCTAGCACTAGTTTTTGTTCAGGGTGCCTCTTAATGGTAGAATGTTATCTCTTTCACCCCTTTGTTCCTCTGATTCTTATTTTTTTTTTAAGGCTCCAGTCTAAAAGTTTCTCCACTGAGGTTTTAGAGCTTATCTTTTCCTTTGTACCCTCTGTTGTGAGTGTGTCAAATCATCCTAGATCCCTGTTGTCCTTCTAGTGCAAACTGTGTTATGAGGTTGTTATTTTGTTAATGAGGCATGGAAATTCCCTTGAAAGTTTGATTCTTTGATAAAGTATAAAGTCACTTCACCCAGTATGCTTGTTGCCTCTTTGATACTACTATGAGTCATGAATGTTTGATTGACTGATTAATGGTCATGGCCATTCATTTACCCTTGAGCTTGGGCTTTAAATGGAAACAGAAGAAATAGAGTTCAAACATTGAAAAAAGAGAAACCAGTTTCCTGATATACAAGACTGCCTCAAGTTGCTATGTCATTTCTTAAGAGTGGCTGCACAGACATCTCTCCAGGGAACTATTATGTCCAACTGGCTTATCTCTCTCTGACCTCTTAGCTCTTCTTTCCCTCCTGTCTCTGTTTGTGCCCTCCTTTAAAGGTTAAGCCAAAATCTTTCTGAATTGTAGGAACTAGTTTCGACTCATCAGCAATTATCAATAAAGTGTCAAGAGGGTAAGGAGAACAAGACAATAACACACTCTCTCTAGGAGATAACCTTGCCAAGGAAGTTACAGACCTTATGAAAGAGAAATCAACAATTCTGGAAAGAATACTCATTAGTGAGGCAATGAGGACTTTTTTTAAGAAAGACAAGATGTCATCAATACCAATATAAAGTCCTTATCAGTTTGTCAACAAGATCTCAGAATAATCACCAGGGACAACTTCTATACACTTTACTCAAATAAAAACTGTGCAGTCCTTCTATTTGATAGAAGGGTGCTTTGGTGCAGCCCTACCTGAATCAAAAATAAACGAAAAAACCCAACTCCTTCCTTCCTTCCTTCCTTCCTTCCTTCCTTCCTTCCTTCCTTCCTTCCTTCCTTCCTTCCTTCCTTTTCCCCCACTCCCTTCCTCTTCACCACCCTCCCTCCCCCTCCCCCTCCCCTCCCTCTCCTCTCCTTCTTCCCTTTTCTCTTCCCCTCCCCTACCTTCCTCTCCCCTCTCTTTTATCTGTTCACATAAGCTATCACATCCTTACCTGCAAAGGAATATAAATTTGGAACCTTGAAACTGATAAGATATCTTGGGCTTTACAGGCCTCAGATCACTCTGGCTCTCATTGATTGACCAACAATAGACAAACCCCAAGCCAAGGTCCACTTGGACATTATTTGGACACTGATTGGCTCAGAGTGAATGTAAATAATAATTGTTTCTCTCTTGATCAGAAATCCTAAGGATCTTCTCCTCCCATATTGATTATTTTTACCATATGTTTTTCTAACCTAGCCTAAGTCACTGAATGGTCATCGCTTCAGTCAAACTGAGATGTTACAGACATAAGTTTAAAAAGAGAAACTTCAGGACAACTAGGTGACATAATGGATAGAGTACCTGCTCTGTAGTCAGGAGGACCTGAGTTCAAATTTGACCTCAGACACTTAATAATTACCTAGCTGTGTGATCTTGTACAAGTCACTTATCCCCCATTGCCTTGTAAAAACAAAACAAAACAAAACAAAACAAAAAGTCAAGCGTCTACCCAGAGCTATCCCCAGTCATACTGATCCATATTTGTTCATGGACCCACATGACTCCAGAAGAAAAATTAAGTCTGTTTGAGTTTGCACAGCCTTCCCTCCCTTAAATTCAATTCACTTACACCCTTGATATCATGTGGAGATCAAAAGATAAAAATACCATGCATATAGTTTATTTGTACATATGTGTTTGCTTATTGCCACCCCCACACACACATAATAGATTATAAAATGGATATTTGTTGACTGACAAAAGTGGTTCCTGGCCCACTAGGCTGCCATAGTAGTTTATGATAAAAGGTCAGAAGGCCCTGTTTTAGAGAAGTATATTTTCTAAAGAACTATGTACTCCAGAAATGTTAGCAAAAGAAGGTAAAAATAAGTAACATAGTGTACTTGAAGCAGCAGGTGAGTTCTTGGACAAAGACTCATGGACTTAGCAAAAAATTACTGGAGAACATTATTGCAGCTAAGAAACAAGATGCTATTATTTGAATCATATAAATGGTGTAGATCCAGGAAAATTGGGGTTGTTGCTTAATTAATCCTGAGTATTTTTCTTTTAGTTGGTAAGTTGGGAAATGTCTACTTTGGAGGTAACTCAGGTTAGTACAAGATGATAACATAAGTTTGGATAGGTCCCTGGCAAATAGGGTTCACTGGAGAAGTAAGTTAATTTTATCAATCCTAATTTTGACAACTTTTAGGGGACCCACATAGGACAAGACTATGAATAGGGAAGTTGTATGGGTCCCCAAAAGATAAGGTTCACCGAAGAGCAAATAGGAATTGATTTTAACTGTTTAGGGCTTCAGGTGTGAGTCCTTTTTCATTAATTTTTTTCTATATGAAATAAATCCTTCCCTATTTAATTTCTCATTACTTTTAGTGCTTGCCTGTATGGAAGCTAGAGGTCACTTACTTTTTATTGCAGATTCTCACACGTGGACCAAATTCTGACATTCCATTCTTTAATTCTGGGTCAGAGATACAAATCAAGAGATTTTCAAGAATCCCCCTAAAATTTAAAACTGGTCAGTGTAAACCAGAGCTTCAGTTATGTTCTAATTATTACTTATCTATGTTCATGGCAATTTCCAACCCAAAAGACTATATTCTCCTTATGGGCAAGAGACTTTTATTTCTGTCTCTATATCCTAAGCTCCTATCACATTTCCTAAAATATCTCAGGCACTTAGTATACGTTTAGTGAGTTTAATTAAATTGAAAGTATCCTTCCAGGGACAGACAACATGTCATCTTTTCTAGTTTTCACAACTTTTTTTTCAATCAGTTTTCAAACATTACATCATTCTTGACAATTTTCAAATGAACAATAGTTAAACAATCAATGATTAATGAAGGTCAGATATCCCAGTCACCTAGTAACTCTTTCTCTTAATCACTTAAATGCAAATTAAATAATTTTCAGGAATGTTAGTAACACTTTGTCAAAACCTAATTGATTGTAAACCCTAACAGAACCTTTTGTCCCTCCTGCTTAATTATGTTTCTTTGTCACCTTAGACTTCCTTGAGATTCTTCATAGCTGTCATATGAACATATCCTCTCCCTTTTAGATTCTGAAACTTAAAATGGAGGATTTTTGAATTTTCTCTTTCATGTCTGAACTTTCAACTGATGAGCTGAGTCCAGCCAGCATTGTGTTATAATAAATTGTTTAGAAACTAGAATTAACGTTAAATCTAAAATACTGAGAATAGAGTCCCAATTTAACTCCATTATGAAATGTCACCTGGTACAGTAAGGTATGTGGATCTTCCTCTGTACTGGATAATTTATTGGTAGGTTCAGTTGGTTTAGTGTGTTCATATCTCTTTAAATCTATTTCTGTGGCATCCATCAATATGCTGTGTAAGTGTTCTGAAAAAATACACTGACTGAAAATTGGACATGAAGATAAGAGGGGAAATACCTTGTCTTACTTCTCCATCAGTTATTTAATAACAGGAAAATGACAAGAAAACATTCAAAGTTTGGTTCTCCAAGCTTCATCTAAGATTCTTATTTCTAATCTGACCTTCTGGATAGAAATGCCATGTCATTCATAATAGAGACAAAAAATAAGGTGAAGGAAAAAATGTTGACATGCAGTAATTTTTTTTAAAAAAAAGGTGTATACTTCTATGGGTTTCAGTCATGTTTTTATGTCTTGGTCAAAAAACATGTTAAATTTATTGTCAAAGAATGAATCTGAAGTGCTTGGGTACTCAAGAACATGTATAGTTTCAAGAAGAATTTGGATCAATGTATAAATGATCAATAATGGCACATTGAAAGTGGAGTTAGGGACTTAAGAAGCATACTCAATGTACTTTTAGAAACAGTATTAAATTATCTATCTGACATTTTTAATAAGATTTTCAGTGGTTGACATACTATCACTTTCCATTGTATGTATTCATTTTTTTTCTCTCTTCATTTTCTTCCCTATGTTTTTTAATTATTCCTACATGATGTGATTCTGGGCAAGAGATTTAACCTCAATTTGCCTTAGTTTCTTCAACTAAAATAGGGAGAATAATAGCAACTGAAAACTGGGTTATTGTGAGATGTGAGTGCTTTGCAAACTTTAAATTATCCTATAAAATCTAGTTTATTATTGTTGTTACTATTTTCCCTCTTCCTGTGTACAATCTTACATGCAAAGCTATTCCTACCCTTTCTTTTGGGACCTTATTGCTTTCATGAACATAGTTTAGAACTTTTGCTATCAATCAGACTTAATGAGTTTGTTCACCTGGCACTCACCCCTAAAACAATGGCAGAACCATCAACCCTTCAAAGAACACCTTATTTATTACTTTACAAATTCAGCATGAAGCAGCATGCTATCTTGGACAGAATATTTGAAAATGTAGTCAAGATGACGTGGGTTTGAATTCTGCCTCAGATCCTCTCTAGATGAGAAAGTAACTAAACTTCTTTGGATCACAGTTTTCTCATCTGTAAAATGAGAAGAGTTTGGACTCAATGATATTTAATGTTGAACCCAGCTCTTAAACACATGATCCTATTATCTTATGCCTTACTAAGGAAGGAAATGAAAGGGGAAAGAAATAATAATTTGAACTATATATGATTCATCAAGTACTATGCTAAGCACTTCTATAAATATTACCTCATTTGAGCTTCACAACAGCCTTTGCAATATAGTGCTATTAGAACATTTTATAACTGAGAAAACTGAGTCAGAGAAAGCAAATGACCTGTCCAGGAACACATAACTAGCAAGCATCTAAGGCCAAATTTCAAACATTTTCTACAAAATTTTCTTAAGTCAAGACAATCTATAATATAATAAAACTAGCCCTAATTTGTAGTTGTTTCTGAGATGTAAATTCAACAACCAGGTTCTCCTTGGAGAGCTATTTCCACCACATCTTTGCTTTTAACAATTCAATAATCGCTTAAAGGTTAGAAAAGGTTAGAAAACTTAAAGGACAGACTTCTGAATCTCTCAGTAGTGTTTTATATCTCAAGCTTGGTTCACTTAAGGTAAGACAGTCAGGTAACTTGACTTCCCACTTCAGTGCCCCCTAACACATACACACACACACACACACACGCTCACTCAATAACTAAGAAAGCAAAATCTCAGCAGTCATGCTCAGGGTTAGAGCAATCAGAGTAGAATAACGCACACATACATACACACACACACACACAAATATATATATATATATATATACATACATATATATGGTACATGCATACATACATATATGTATGGTATAATATACACAGGCATATATACATATACATACACACATATTTGAGGCACTTTAGTCTCTTGAAAGAGCATTGAATTTGATGAAAACTTAAATTCAAATCCCTGGAACTGAACTGTATAACTTTGGGCAAGGCACTTAAAGCTTTGAACCTCAGTTTCCTCATTTGTAAAAATAGAAGGTAATATCTAGTCATCTTGGCATTTGTCCTGTGTCTAACTCTGGAGAGAGTAAGGTTGCTCCTGCCCCTATTGCTTCCCCAAGTCCTATTCCTGCTCCTCCCTCTTCTCCCTTCTTTTTTCCCTTTCCCTTCCTCTTTCTCTTTCCTTTTCTTAATTTCTTCTTTCTCACTTTCCATATATGTTTCCTTTCTCCACTTGGCATGTCATACCCTTACATGAGGGTGCTCTATCCTAAGGAAAATAATTTTTGATCAGTTAGATTTTGTAAGATTTTTTGGGTTTGGACACTTATGGGGGGGCAGAGCCAAGATGGCGGCAGGAAAGGACCTTCTCTCAGTTGCTCTGGAGCAAAACTTATAAACTAAGGACTCTAACTATATTTTCGAGAGACAGAACCCACAGAGGGATCCAGTGAGGCAATTCTTCAAACGAAGGTAACCTGGAAAAGAGCAGAAAAGCTTGGCTCTATGGGATCAGAGGGGCGGCCTGCTAGAGCAAAGGAACTTCAGCCTCCCCGAGGCAGCCCCAGGGCACTGGGAGCCGTGGCTCACAGCAGTGGGGGCAGTTTCCTGATTTACACTCAAGGGAGCACTGAGCACAAGTTGGGGAAACAGCAGGGGAACCTCTGCCAGAGCAAGCACATGAAGCCCAGACCTCAGGGCACACAGCAAGCAATGGTCACAGCAGCCCAGATCCAGGAACCAGAAGCAGGTGGAGCAGAGCAGCAGGAGCCCCCAGGGCATGAGCCCATTGAACCTAGAAAGGGGAGTGAAGAGAGAGACTGCAGAGCTCTGTCCTCTGCCCCTGGAACAGGACTCTGGGGCTCTGACCACATTCAGATCCTGATCGAAGTCTAGGCGCCCACATAGAACAGCAGGGCCCCACCCCCACCTCAGCCCCGTGGCAGAGGGGGGGCACTTATGATCATTCACAGACCAGGAGGAAGGATAGAGCCTTACACACTGAGATCCTTGTAGGGGTATCCCAAAATCTCAGGAAACACTCCAAAACCAGGCTCAGGCTGGGAAAATGAGCAAGCAGAGAAGAAAAGAGGAAAACCATTGAGAAATACTTTGCCTGTGATCACAAGAAGGATCAAAACACTCAATCTGAAGATGAGGAGATACAAGCTCCTGCATCTAAAGACTCCATGAAAAACAGAAATTGGGCTCAGGCCATGACAGACCTCAAAAAAAGACTTTGAATATCAAGTGAAGGAAACAGAGGAAAAATTGGGAAAAGAAACGAGAGGGATGCAGGAAAAGCATGAAAATGAAGTCAGCAGCTTAGTCAAGGGGATCCAAAAAAATGCTGAGCAAAATAACATGTTAAAAACCAGCATAGATCAAATGGATAAAACAGTTCAAAAAGTTATTGAGGAGAAGAATGCTTTAAAAAGCAGAATTGGCCAGATGGAAAAAGGAGATAAGAAAGTTCTCTGAGGAAAACAAATCCTTCATACAAAGAATAGAACTCAGGGAGACTGCTGATTTAAGAGAAATCAGGACACAATACTTCAAAACCAAAAGAATGAAAATTTAGAAGAAAATGTGAAACATCTCATTAAAAAAAAACCATTGATATGAAAAACAAATTTAGGAAAGATAATTTAAAAATTATTGGAATACCTGAAAGTCATGACCAGGAATAGAGCTTTGATATCATTTCCAAAGAATTATTACAGGAAATTTGCCCTGATATCCTAGAAACAGAGGGCAAAATAGAAATGGAGATAATCCATCCATCTCCCTGAGAAAGAGATCCAAAAAAACCCCCAGGAATATTATAGCCAAGTTCCAGAACTCCCAAGTCAAAGAGAAAATATTACAAGCAACCAGAAGGACGCAACTCAGATATCATGGAGCTGCAGTCAGGATCACACAGGACTTAGCAGCAACTACATTAAAAGATCATAGGGATTGGAATATAATATTCTGGAAGGCAAGAGCTTAGAATGCAACCGAGAATCAACTACCCATCAAAACTGAATGTCCTCTTCCAGGGAAAAAAAGATGGACTTTCAACGAACCAGGGGAATTTCAAATGTTCCTATTGGAATGGCCAGAGCTGAACAGAAGGTTTGATCTTCAAATACAGGACTCAGGTGAAGCATAGAGATTGGAGGAGAGGGGGGAAATATGAGGGACTTAATGATGATGAACTGCATGTATTCCTGCATAGAAAAATGACACTGATAGTACTCATATGAACCTTCTCATTTAATAGAGCAGGTAGAAGGAGCTTTTATAGATGAAGCACAGGAGAAAACTGAATTTGAAGATATATTGTGGTATAAAGATGGAGTCAATAGATAAAAGGGAAAAGTAGTGGGAGAAAAAAAGGAGAGGAGGAATAGACTAAGATATTTCATATAATAAGATTTTTCTTTATTACAATGAGCTATTGCAATGATATGGAAGGGGGAGGGCAAGGGGGAATGAGGGAATCTTTGCCCTCATCAGAGGTGGTTAGGAGAGGAAATAGCAAATATATATACTCAATGGGGTATAGGCATCTGTAATAAGAAGAAGAGAAGGGGGACAGGGGGAAGGGGGTGATGTGAGTGATGGAGGAGAGGATGGACCATGGTGGGAAAGTGGTCAGATATGACACATTTTCGTTTTTAATTCTTGTAAGGGACTGGGATTGGATAGGCTGTCCAGGACCATAGGGCTGGGTAGATGCTGGGTAAGGAGTGGTATGTGGGTTCAGGGCCTCTTGGCCCTAGGGCTGGGGATCTGTCTGCTGTGCCACTCAACTTCCCTGCAGCAGAGACAGTGAAAGAAGAGAGAAAATATAGTTCATGGTAGTAGAGAAGTGTGAATGGAGGGAGCAATGGCAACGGTGGAAAAATATGGAAGTAACTTTTGTGATGGTCTTATCCTAAAGAATGTGATCCACCCTAGACAGAGCTGGTGGCATTGGAACATAGACTAAAGCACATTTTTTATTATTATTTTCTGGGGTTTGTTGCACGGCAAATGGGATTGGGTGGCCTTCCTGCGGCTGCACAGCTGGGTGATTGTTGGGTGTCTGAAGCCAGATTTGGACCTGGGTGCTCCTGGCTCAAGGCCAGTGATCTGTGTGCCATGGAGCTGCCCCTATTATTATTATTACTATTTTATTTTATTTTGGATCATTTGTTTTTTGGGTTTTGTAGGGCAATGGGGTTGGGGTGGCTTGCATGTAGTCACATAGCTGGGTGATTGTTGGGTGTCTGGGGCTGGATTTGGGCTCAGGTGATCCTGCTTCCAGGGCTGGTGCTCCATTCACTGTGCCACCTAGCCATACTTATTATTATTATTTTAATTTAAATTTTTTTTCTCTCCCCTTTACTTTATTGCTTATGCAGGTCTATATTTTCTTGAGGGGAGGGGTTATTATGTTTACTCTTAAACAAGCATATTTTAGTAATGTATAAAAAATCATTTGTACAAAATAAGAATAAATAAATAATTAAAAAAAGATTTTTGGGGCTTGAAGGCTAAGTGCTGGGTTTTTTAAAAATTTTCTATTTATTTTTCAAAAACTAGGCATAATTTATTCTTTCTCTTATAGTTTTCATTTATGATTCCTTGAAATATAGCTCTGAGAAAACAGGATTTAAAAATTGTTATGAGGTCACTTGACTATCCCTTTCAACCCAAATCACTCTGACTTTCATTGATGGACAGTAATAGACCTCTGTTTCTCATTATTTGGGATTTGATGGCTTAGAGTAAGTACAAATAGCAATCCTTTTTCAGACCTGAGGGTCTTCCCTTCCTAGACTTACACTTTTGTCTCATTTTTTTACCTAATTGTTATGATGATGATAGGGGCAGCTAGGTGTACAGTGGATGGAGCACCCATCATAGAGTCAGGAACCCCTGAATTTAAATCTGACTTCAGACACTTGATGCTTACTAGTTATTGACCTTGGGCAAGTCCAGGGTCATGTCTAATCATCCTGATTCATATCTATCCACTGGACCCAGATGACTCCAGAGCAGAAAGTGAGGCAGGTAGCTTTATTCAAATCCAATTCACTTGCTTATCATGACATCACCTCCCTGTTATCATGGTCTTCTCTGAGAATGAAGGACAAACATTATTACCTAATTAGGGATAGTCATTGAATAGGTGTTGCTTCAGAGAAACTGAGACCTGAGAAATACCTTAACTTAAAAGAGACCAACATCACTCACTGCATCCTGGACACCATCAATAAGTCTCTTGTCTTATCACTGAACTCCATTGACCCTGGAAGAGAAATTCACTCTCATGATGTCATTGGTCCTCTTTGAGAATACAGGACAAATAATAAGGAGATTAGACTTAAGAGTTCTTTTGGGCTTTTAATCTCTAATCCCATATGACCTTATATACATGTGGACCAAACTCCATCAAACTCTAGGATTCCAACTTGTGTGACCTTGGACTAGCTAATTAGGGATCAGAGAGAAGTATAGAATTCAATTTCCTCTCTAAGCCTTCCTCTTGAAGTGATCAGAGTTTTAATCTCTTCATTTCCAGAATTTTGGACAGACACCTTCTTAGCAAAATCATGATGCTCATCATCAGCTTTCTGGTCATAACCTTCGTATTTTGAACTTAATGCCTTTTTTTTAGGTTTTTGCAAGGCAAATGGGGTTAAGTGTCTTGCCCAAGCCCACACAGCTAGGTAATTATTAAGTGTCTGAAACCGATTAGAACCCAGGTACTCCTGACTCCAGGGCCAGTGCTTTATCCACTGCGCCACCTAGCCGCCCCTTGAACTTAATGTCTTAAGCGTTGAGCTTGGCCCTCGCTGCATGTATGGTTGAACAAATATCATTTGAAGGTGAGTATAAAAAGAATCTGTTCCATAAAGAGGTACATTTCAGAACATCCTTTTTTTTTTGATATCATGAGTTTGAGGGTTGGAGCAAAGAGAGAGCAATGACTTTAAGAACTCCTATTCTGTAAGATAAGCACACATCAGCTACTAAACTATATAGTACTAATAGATCAGGACTAGACTAATGTGAAAAAAAAGAACTTGCACAAATGTTTTCTACATGCTAACTGACTCCCTCAAATTAACCAATTTACCTTATTTGTTTTTAAGTGGAGGCAGTACAATGCCACCTCCAGTCTGGAGAATCAGATTTCCCTCTCTAAGCCAGTCTTGCAAATAAAGTGCGCCATCAGCAGCATACTCAGTTATGCCTATCCATTACAATACAATTGCAAGAGACCCTGACTCTGCAGTTGAGCTATATCACTGTGGCAAAATGCCACATATAGAAGTTGCAGGAAAGTCATTTGTAAAAAATTCTACTAATACTCATGCATTTCTGTGAAGTTTCCAATTGCCAAAATAATCAAAAACAACTTTTCCTTCCAATTTTATTTTAATCCAGTAGCATAATTCTAGGCCAGAAATTTCTGTAGAAATGAAGTTATACCACAACACCACCTGGAAAAAATTATTAATCAATTACCCATTTTAAAATCTAATTTTTCTGAACACTCCCATGGTGAAGCCTCCAACTCCTGTCCCTTTGCCATAGATTGCAACACATCGAATCAGTTTTCAAAAATAAGACACAGATGGCCCTTGTTCCAGCAAATCTCTAGTTTCTTTCTTCTTGACTGGCCACATAGCCAATATGCATGAATCACAAAAGGAGGTTTAAAATATTCTTCAATTAGCCTGAGGGAAAAATAAGTCAAGGCTTTCTTTTGAGACTGACCAGTCTTGCTGGCACAGTTCTACAGAGAGCAAACAGACCACTGCTTCCTGAGAAAATGAAGCTAATGGTGATTGGTCACACATAAGCTGATATTTTTCACTGTTTGGTGAGTTCACAATTTGGAATCTATATAGTCCAATCCTTATTATTATATGAGTTAAACGGGGAGCTTTGGAAGAAGAATTTATGCAATTCTTATTGAATATACATTTGAACAATTTCAACCCAAGTCAAATCAACAATAAAAAGTAACCATTTATTTATTTATTTATTATTCGATAAACTACAATGATACTTAGAATCAAATACAAACTTTCATTTTAGCATTCAAAGCTCTTCCTCACTTGATCCAAATGTAATATTCCAGTTTACATATTCTTTTTTCACATTGCTCCATCTCCATCTGTCTACCTTTGCACTGAATGACCCGCATACCTAAAACACACAATCTTCCTCAGCTAAAGGAACATCTACATGAAATCTTTACTAATCCCTCCAGCTACAAGTTATCCATTCTCTACCCTCAATACCGTATATCTATTTTGTATACATATATATATAATGATATATCTAAATATTTATCTCCACTAAATGAACATAACCCCCTTGAAGACAGGGATTGTTCATTCTTGTCTTTGAATTCTCAATGCTTCCCAAATATTTCATAGTTATCCAAGCTACTTTCCTACCACCTACAGTGCCACAGGACTTGCCTTCTCCCTGCCCAGTCATTCTCTCCCCTTCTGCTTTCTGACCACTCACAGCTGCCCAACACCTAAACACAACTCCTGTAGACAGTCATCACCTCCTTAAACTCAGTCCTCTTTTCACTGCCTCAAATCTTCATTCCTTGTAATCTTTGTTTTTCAGCTGAGGTACACACCAGGAAGGAGATTTTTTTTTTATATAGCAAATATGAATTCACAGAAAACAGGTACTAGTATTATTTTTGACTTTGTATCCCCCCCAAATTTAGCAAGGTACACAGTGAATATTTTTTATTATTTTTCAATTATGTTTTTCGATTTTTTTTTTTATTTGTCAATGGGATTAATTGACTTGCCCAAGGTCACACAGCTAGGCAATTATTAAGTATTTGAGGCCACATTTGAACTCAGGTCCTCTTGACTCCAGGGCCGGTGCTCTATCCACTGAGCCACCTAGCTTCCCCATGGTGAATACTGAATTAAATCAACAAGTATTTTTTCAGACAAATAGAATTTAAGTGTCTACTATTTTCCAGTCACTGTGATTAGTCAAAGAGGTACAAAGAAAGACATCCCCCACAAAAATAAACCAGTCCCTGCTCTCAAGGAGCTTTCAGTCTAATTTGGGAGAAAACATGCAAATAATTGTGTCCAAAAAAAAAAAAAAAGATGTATCCAGGATAAATTGGAGGTAGTCTTAGAAAGAAGGCACTATAAAAGAGGATTTAAATGGGTTTCTTGCTGAGGGTTAGACTTTGGCTGAGACTTGAAGGAAGACAAGAATTAAGGAGACAGAAGTGAAGAAGGAAAGAATTACAACCTTGAGCCAGTAGAAATGCTCAGAATCACACAAGGAACCCATTGACTGTTATTCAGTCTCCATTCTCTGTCCTTTATTTACAGCTCTCTATATCTATTCCCCTCAACATCTTCAATCTTCTATTTTGAAGCTACCCACCCTTCCACAGAACTGCCTGAACTAGTTGCACAAACATCTTAAACTGATTGACAAAACAGCATTGGCAAGAAAAAATGCTACAGGACTCTCAGGCCAAAACAGACCAGGAAATTTCCTCTTCCACTGTCCTGAAATTCCTAACATTACATACAGTCACAAGTGGGTTAGAAAATAAAAAACAGGAAACACTGACTCAAGAGAAATTCCAAATACTACTCTTAAAAATTCTCAAAGCAGAATCCTTCCCATTTTCAGATAGCAGCTTGTCCTAGGTTGTGGAGAACTAACAGAAAATGCATCATGAGGATCTTGGACAGGGAAAATTGATCTAAGTGATAGAATGAACATAAATCTAGAGCTTGAAAGCGACTCATAGGTGAAATAATTTAAGGCTTTATTTTGTAAATAAGAACTTGAGACCCAGACAAGTTAAACAACTTGTCAAGGTCACATAGAAGAGTGAGGCAAGAGACACTAAGTGGGCCAAAGACAAACAAATTTCTCTTAAAATTCATAAAAACTCTTTCCCAGTCTTTCAATTCATAAAATTCTAGCTACAGTTTCCTTGAGATCAGGAAATATGTCTTATAAAAACTTTGTTTCTCTTTTTAGGTCCAGCCTGGTATTCTGCTATGTATCTGATACATACTTAATGAATCTTTGATGGAAAATGGAAATATCTCTGAATTTGAGGGCTCCTGTCCAAATCTTAGCACTTCATTGTAATTTGGGGCAGATCACATCCCTTTTTCTAGACCAATATCCTTACATGCAAAACAGAGGGATTAGATGAAATGTAAGGCCCATCCAATTATAAATCTGTGGTCCTGTGACTATTTAACATGAAAGATGTATAAGAAAAGGAAAACCCCATTCTATTCCAAAAAAAGGAACTAAAAACAAAAGAAAAGACTATGTCAAAAGGGGCCCTAGAAACAGTTAGGGCATCCTGCCCAGATATTGAACGGTGATGTTTACATTCCTTGAGTAATGTTTATATCAGTAAAAGGTGGCCTGTATTGTACTGTGATAATGCAATGTCCTAATTGCATTTCCCTCTGGGTCTCCTGTTCTCTGTAATTTTAGTAACTAGTGCAATGCTTGCTTACTATTTAGCAAATGAAATGATCACAATAGGCTAAATGCTTCCTTCTGATAGCCATAACCAACAACTAAAAAAAGGAAGTTTTAAACACAGAATTTGAGCAAACAATTATTTTAATGGATATCTACCCTCCAGCCCTCATTCTTCTAATCTGATTCTTCCTATAAATATTATGCAACAAAATCTTTAAGGTTTGAATTGTTTAAGTAAATCCCATTCAGAATTAGTAAAAAAGATTGAATCAGGATAGTTTGTTTTAAAAGTAGTTTGTCTTACAAGAATAAATGAATAAATGGAAAAACACATTAAATACTTTCAATGTTCTAGATACTGTATTAGGTATAGAGCATACAGATATGAAAAAAGGAGCCTATCCTTAAGGAAGTTGTATTTTAATAGGGGAAACATCATACCGAGAGGAGTGGTGATTAGGGAAGAATATTTGGGTGGAGAAAATTACAGAAATGGTGAATGGAGGCATAGGGGACTAGATATGCCATTTGCAATTGCATGTCAGTATTGATAGACTTTTTCTAAAACTAGAAAAGAGGTAGGGATATTAGAGGAAGGGAAGTAGTCAACAGCATAGCAGTTTGAGGGAACTTGGCAGAATATAAAGTGAAGTATGGCAGGATCCTACAGGGAGTGGGATCCATAAATCCATTATCAGTGTAAGGAAGAGGATTCTGGAATTTAAAAAGTTTGGTCCTCTCGGTAGGGAACAGGCAGGTGGCTGGCAAGAAAAAGAGCCTTCTGGCATATAAAATAGTACAAACAAGAGATAGGGACTAGACCAATGTTTTCATTGCTATGATCAGCTCCCAGAAAAAAATCTATCTTCTATCAATGCAAACTAATAACTTCTTTGCTTCTTAGGATTTTAGAATTGGAGTTCTTGATATGTGTGTGTGTGTGTGTGTGTGTGTGTAACATGGACTTCTTCACAGTCAGATAAAGCCCATGGACTGTTCAGAATAATTTTTAAAATTCATTACTGAAAAAATGATGTTTTACTTAGAGTTTAGTGAAAATAAAGATGAAATGTTGCTTCCTATCCAAAATCATGACCTCTTAGAGGAACTCGATACCAGGCAGAGAATTCCTGTTTTAAAGAGTCACTTAGGTTGACAAAAAGAGGACTTGAACTCAGGTATTTTTGTTTCAGAGGATATTATTCTTCTAATAAGGCAAATGTTAATTGGGATGATATAATATCCTCAGGCATAGTGAGGATCATTCAAAATTAGCACATTAATTATTTATAGATGAATATTACTAAAGATTTTTAAATGATCATTCTCTAACATTTTAACATTTCATCTAGAATTTTCTTTTCCCTTTAAATCTGTTTAATCTACCCCGTGTTCACTCAATTCATACATAAACATCAATTTAGTCCTTTTGTTCAATTTTTACTTTAGTCAAAATTTCTATACTAAGGTTGTTCTTATTACTATACACAATGTTATAAAGAAGGATAAAATCTTTAATGGGATTTTTTTTAGGTTTTTGCAGGGCAAATGGGGTAAAGTGGCTTGCTCAAGGCCACACAGCTAGGTAATTACTAAGTGTCTAAGTTTGAATTTGAACTCAGGTACTTCTGACTCCAGGGCTGGTGCTCTATTCACTGCACCACCTAGCCACCCCTTTAATGGGATTTTGAATAGAATTTTCATAGATTTTGAAATGAGGTACTAGGTAAGACCTGAAGAATCAGATCATCATAATGAAAAACTGAACAAAAACACATAATACTGACCAATATTCAATAATAACTGAAATTTATACAATGCTCTAAAATCATTGCAAAGTCCTGTATCTCATTTATATTTGCCCCCCCACCCCGAAACCTTATCAGGTATTACTTCGGAGAATTTCCATTTCCACGAAGTAAAGTAGCTTATCCATGTTCACAAGGCTAGCAAATGTCAGATGACATATCCAAACCCAGGTATCTATTGACCCTAAATCAAACACCACTTGTTCAGTCATTCTGAACATTACAAGTATTTCAGTTGGATAATATAATTTAAAGGGAGGAAAGGCTTTAGCTATCATCTAGCTCTATCTCACATGTTACAAGTGATGAAACTGAAGTTTAGCCTTCCAGTAAGCACTTAATGAGTGTTTATTGAATTGATTGAGGTGTCCTGATCATACTCACACTGGCACTAAGTAGACAATCTCTAGAAATAGAATTTATACTCTTTCAATGGAATCTCTCACTCTTTAAACTTATATTGTTCATAATTTCCTTAGAAAAAAAAGAAGGAAGGAAGGGAAAAGGAGAGGAGGGGGGGTAGGAAGGGGAAGGGAAAGGAGGGGAAGGAAGGGGAGGGGAGTGGAGTGGAGGGGAGAAGTGTAAAATTATACAAGCAATGAAATGTGTCTGTTGTTTTACTTCATTGGTAGAGCTTCTATCAAAAACTGAAGATCTCACTTCATTCATATGCAAGAGAAGGGAGAATTTTGCAATGACAGACAAAGCATCAATGAGTTTTGGGTTTTTTTTTTTTTGAAAGGTAATGGGGTTAAGTGACTTGCAAGTTAATAATTTTTGCATTTCTACCACAACCAAGTTTCTGTTATTCAGGTTCAAAATACATGTTGATTTTTTATAACTCTAATAGGAGTCACTAAAAGAATGCCTCTTCACACTCTCAGTTGTCAAGGAAGGCACAGGGTTCTCTTTTAAAAATTTGGAAGGCTCACCCTATATCAAGATAAGGTCCAAAGAGATGCAAGATTTAGACATAAAGGGTGATACAATTAGCTAATCAAATCATAGAGAACATTATGAAATACAAAATGGATAATTTTTATTACATTAAATTAAAAAGGTTTTGCATAGACAAAACTAATACAACCAAATTTAAGGAAAGCAGAAAATTGGGAAACAATTTTACAGTCAGTATTTCTGATAAAGGCTTCATTTCTAATTTATATAGAAAACTGAGTCAATCTATTATACTATAAGCCATTCATTCCCTAATTGATAAGTAGTTAAAGGATATGAACAGACATTTTTCAAATGAAGACTTTTAAGCTATATATGATTATATGGAAAACACTCTAAATCACTATTAATTAGAGAAATATGGCTTAAAACAATTTGAGGTACCACCTCATAACCATTGGATTGGCTAATATGACAAAAAAGGAAAATGATAAATATTGGAGGGGATGTGGGAAACCTGGGATACTAATGCATTGTTAATGGATTTATGAACTGATCTAAGCATTCTGGAGAGCATTTTGGAACTATGACCAAAAGGCAATAAAACTATGCATACTCTTGGA
This sequence comes from Macrotis lagotis, assembly GCF_037893015.1. Taxonomy (NCBI): domain Eukaryota; kingdom Metazoa; phylum Chordata; class Mammalia; order Peramelemorphia; family Peramelidae; genus Macrotis; species Macrotis lagotis. The sequence continues at coordinate 107,644,876 of NC_133663.1, read as the reverse complement.
TCCAACAATACCACTACTAGGTGTGTAACCCAAACAAATCACATAAAAAGGGGACAAGAATATTTATTGCTGCTCTTTCTGTGGTGTCAAAGAATTGGAAATTGAGGGAATATTCAATTGCAGAATGACTGAACAAGTTGTAGTATATGAATTAAAAATGGAATATTATTTATATATAAAATAATGATCCGGCATATATCAGAAAAGCCTGGAAAGACTTCCATAAACTAATGCTGAGTGAAGGGAGAAGAACCAGGAGAACATCATACACAGTAATAGCAACATTGTGTGATGCTCAATTTTGATAGACTTAATTCTTCTTAGCAGTATAGTGATAAAAGACAATTCTAAAAGACTTGGGATGAAAGTTTTTCATCCAGAAAAAGAACCATGGAATTTGAATGCAGATCAGAGTTTATACTGTTTTCATTTTTTCTTGTTTTTCATTTATAATCTTGTGGATTTTCCCTTTTGTTCTGATTCTTCTTTTTCACAACATGACTAATATAGAACTACGTTTACCATGATTGTGCATGTTTAACCCATATCATATTGTTTACTCTCTTAGGAAGAAGGGAGGAAAAGAGGGGAGGGAGAAAATTTTACAAAAATGAATATAGAAAATTATTTTTATGTGTCATTGGGAAAAATAGTATTCAGATTAAAAATGTGGAAGGGAAAATATTTTTAAAAATAAAGAAACTGAAGGATATGAAGAGTTCGGAAGGTATACTGATTGAATCTGAAGATTGGAGGGGAGAAGTTCAAGGATATAGAGATTCAAGTAAAGGAGGACCACTGAATACTGAAGAGGAAGCAGAAGTTTGTCTTCCAAAGAATGATAGGAAAATTCAGGTGCCGTCAGTTATGAAACAATCTACTAGGGATAAAAGTAACAAGAGACAAGGAATGATGACTGCCTGCCAGTTGAAAAGTAGTGGGGCAGCAATATGTCAATGAGACATGAATAATAGAGAGGTCAGCTGTCTTACCAGAGCATGTATCCAGGACAGAACAGAGAACCTCTGAAGATCTGTCAAACCAAAAGACTGTTACCCACTTCTGGTGATGAATACAGAAACAGCTGGTATTGAGGGAATCTAAAAAGTCTTTACCAGGATTGGGAAGACTTAAACATTTTTTTTACCATAGATACAAATCAAAGTCAAGGGTTTTGACTGAAATTATGAATTTAAAGCATTAGAAAAATCTTAAAGCACAATGAAAAATATGAGAAACTACTACTACTACTACTACTACTACTACTACTACTACTACTACTACTACTACACTTCAGACAAAGAAGGGGTAAATCTGGAAAGTGAATAATTGGGGAAAAACTGGTTTCTCATAAACACATTTGGATTTTTTGAACCACCTCTTAAAGGACAGGAAATATGACCTCTTAGACAGGCATGTAGTGTGCCATATAAAGACTGGTAGGACTGATTTGGCTAATGTTGTAAATTCATTAATTCATAATAAAAATTCAATAAGCATCATAGAGGCCAGATACTAGGTATAGTAAATATGGAAATAATATTGAAATATTCCCTGCCCTCAAGGAGATTATATGCTATTGGAAAGGAAAGATAAAATTTACCCTAAGGAAATTAAAAGTAATTACTGGGGTGACAGACTAGCAACTAAGTGAATCAAAGATGCTATCTGCATCCAGACAAAGAACTGAAAAATAGAAGTATGTGTAGAATATTTTATATGTATCATATATATATATGTGTGTGTGTGTGTGTGTTTGTGTGTGTGTGTACATACACGTATACCTACATCAAAAATATACATACACATACACATTTAAACATAGAAATTTACTTATTTGTGTCGTATGGTAGACATTGCTGGCAAGGGGGGTCAGAGGGAGAAAGGAGGAAAAAAACAAAAAAAAGAATTTATATAATAGCTTTTTTGTTTATTTAAAAGGAATAGCAAACTGTATATAATAGATTTGAAGTTTCATATGGAATCATCTTTTTATTATATACTGTAATATTCAAATGCTGTTTTATTCCATAAAATTAAATTTATTAATTTTTTAAAATTTGGTTACACTTGTCCTAAGTATTGAAGGAAGTTAGGAAGCTGAGACAGAGGTGAGGAAGCAGTACCTTTCAGGTATAGGAAATGTATCTATAAAAGCATAGAAGTAGAAGATGGAGTATTGCATATGAGGAAAAGTAAATATGCCAAGTAAGTAGATTACACCACATATTAGAACTGTTATAATTATTCCTCTACATGAGGGTCTTTTTCCCTTTGTTTTGTAACCTTTTTTGGGATATTGCCCTAGTAGTGAATTGATGGATCAAAGAGTATGCAGTTTTATTGTCTTTTGGGCATAGTTCCAAATTGCTTTCCAGAATGAAAGAATCAGTTCACGACTCCATTAACTATGTATTAAGCCTGAAAATATCTACTAGTGTCAGATGGTGAAGAGTTTTGCAAGTCAAAAAAAAAAAGGAATTGAGTTTCTTGTTTCTTTATTAATTTTTTTAATCCAAGAAACAACAGGGAGTCACTAGAGTTTACTGCATGGACAGACCTGAACTTTAGGAATAGCAATATGGCAGCTATGGTAGAAGACAAATTAGAGAGAAAATTTGAGGCAAGCAGTCCCCATAGGGCTAAAGCCAAATGAGTATCCACACCAACTCCAGCACTAATTGTTGAAACCCCAAGAGTGGTCAGTAATCAGGTTCCCTAAGGAAGGGCTAACTGACTGAATTCAGAAAAATATCACAGATTAAATCTTCTATACTGATTAAGGGTAAGATTAGGGTCAGAATGTCTATTGCCCTTCCATTCTGGACAACATAGGAAATAAATAAGTAAACAAACACCATACCTTCCTAAGAATACTTATGAATGGACTATACCCCTTTGTTGTGAAATAAGATAGTATTTAATAGGCTTAAATGAAAAAACTTACAATGAGCTTCATAAAATTGACTTCTTTCAGGACTAGTTTTTTTTCCTTGAAAAAAATAATAGACAATTTCAGTGGATAAACAGAGACAAAAACTTATAAATGTGATTTTAAGGTAGATTAAGAAAAAAGATGAAGAGTGATACACTTCAGAGAAAATAGTTAAAATTACAGAGGCCCATTACAATCAGGGATGGAAAAGCTTTCTACAATTGGAAATACTATTTACAAAAATGAAATACTTAGATTCAAGTAATTGTAGATTCCACCTCACAGTAAGTCTTCACACTCAGGCTAGATGATAACTTAACAAAAATGTAGGAGAAGAATTCTTATTCAGAAGGTTGGACAAGATGGTGTCTTAATTGCCTCATCATTCTGATTCTGTGAACATCCTGTTTGTAAAGAGATTACATGATCAAATTCACTTTTAAAAAAAAGAAACCTTAACTCATTCTTTCATACTCACACACTCATGCATATATGTTTATATATGCATATATGTGTGCTAAGTTAATTAATTTTTATTCCCATGCCATAATTTCATTTAGTTTTATCTTTTTTTGATCATTATCACTGTCCTCAATTACATTTTATTGAACCAAATCTTTCTAGTACATAAATTATTGTTTTAAATATATTAAGTCCAAGATCAAATTTTACAGAGCCTCAGGGCACAATTTAACAAAGCACTAGTTGAACATATTAAACATCTGTTCATGTCTTTAAAATACTGGTTTTGATTTTACCCTTTCAGTCACTGCCTATTGATTTTCTTTAAAGTCAAGCCAGAACTTTAAATTTTAGTCACCTCAATTTACCAGGACTTTTGCCAGGAGCTAGGGATTTGTGTACTTCCTTAATTATACACATTCATAGACGCACACAGACACAAACACACACACATTCAAACCTCTCCAATTAATGCTTACCTCTAAAGCTTCTTTGTGATGAGGAGGTGACCCTGAGATCTCAAGAGCTATATAGGAAAGCCAACTCCTGCCAAGTTATAGAAACAGAGACAGACCATTTTCTCATGTTGAGGAGTGGGAGAAGTTTCTCCTGAACTCTCCAAAATGAACTTTTCAGCAATAGCTCTCAAAGAATAAGTACTAATGGAAAAGGGGGGTTACCATCAATGCCAGGGCAGGGAAAGTCTATATGTACAGATCAAGAATTTTTTTAAAAAGGCATATTTCCTGGACTCTGGCAGTCTTTTATTTATGGAATAAACTTTCATTTCAAGGCATAGATTTCATATCTGTCACATCATGCAAACATATTTTTAAGATGCAGAATAATTCAAACCAAAATATTCAGGATAGTAACTTTTACATCTTCTCTAATCAATATAACTTTTATTTTATTTTATTTGTTTTTGCAAGGCAATGGGGTTAAGTGACTTGCCCAAGGTCACACAGCTAGATAATTATTATATGTCTGTGGCTGGATTTGGTCCTGACTCCAGGGCCGGTGCTCTTCCCTTAACCTTTCTTTTATTAAATATTTTCATTGAACATGATTTTCATCTAACTCATTGAGCACATTTTACAATAAAGCTTATCGCCATCATGCTAGTAGAAGGTCAGTTTATTTTAAATATTTTCTGTCAAAAAGTTGAATGTTCCATTGGTTGCAGTTCTGGAATAATCCCACAAATTGTTTTGGCTGTTCTAATGCTTAGCACTGTCATGGTTATAGGCGTTTCTTAATCTACCATACACTGTTAAAACAGGATGTGCTAATCTAAAGGAATTCTTATGATGTATTATAGTGATATACATCCCATATCACTGTCTCAAAGATAGTAGCTTACATTATTCCTTTAATGCTCACTTTACTCAAGTAGTAGATTGTAGTGTGTGTGTATATTTTTGCATAATGTTTGTGTTTAAATGATCTTGTAATTTCTCTTTACCCTACCTGCAGAAGGAATTAACCTATTTAAAAAATTGTTTAAAATGCAGTGATTGTGTTTAAGCAATGATAGCTTTAAAATACTTTTATCATTTGTTTTATTACCCTTAGGAGATATCATTGATCCATTACATCTTGGACTTATCTTGCTCATAGCTATCTTGGAGCTACAGGAAAGCAAAAGAAAAGATCCATAAAATCACCATTCTAATATCTTAAATGTAATCCTTTAAGGTACTGATATTTGGAAATACATAAAAGAAAAAAAGATCATCTCCTAAAATGTCAGGTGTGCAGTTTATGCTAGCCTGGAGCACCTTGGAACTGTTCACTTGTCATCTAGCAGGCAGTGTTCTGTACATGGATTCCCTAGTACAGTGATGATAACATTTTACTATGGATTAGCCTCTCAGAAGATTTCTTCACACTCTTGGATGCTCACCTGATTACAGACATTGCCAAATGTTTAGGTTTTTTTATTGTTCTTAACTTTTTTAAATAAAAATTTATACAATATAAACTTGATATTCATTATCAAACATATATAATACCGCATAAAAGGACAGAAAAAGATGACTACATATAATCTACTATGTACAGCTTATTTATTTATTTTTAACATGGTAGTAGCAACTTGTTGTTGTCTCATCTGTTCTCTGAGTATTTTCAAATTGATATCTTTTCTTCAACAGAGCAGAAAACTGGACCTTGTTTCTGGAAGTCCTGGTTTCAAATATGGCCTCATATACTAAAGAGGATACTCTGGAAAAGTCACTTAACCTCTATTTGCCTTAGTTTCTTTAAATGTAAAATTGGAATAGGTCTTTCTTCCCAAAATTGTTTCAAGAATAAAATGAGATAAAGTATTTGACAATGTCTAGTAGTCATTTATTGAATGTTTAATCCTTTTTTCTATATGCCTTATCACTATGATCAATCAATTCTTGCCCACAATAAGTCTGTTCTTGTAACAAATAGAAATAATCAAATAAAATAATTTTTCTTTTTTTCATGTCTGTAAATGTCACATTTGGACCCTATAATCTTTTGCTTCTCTGCCAAGAGGTGGAAATCATGTCTTCTAGAGTCAGGATTGCTTCTTGAATTGACAAGATTTTTGAAGCTTTTCAAAGTTACTCTCCTTTATAATGTCGTCGTTTAAATTGTTCTATTCATTTTACTTTGTATCAGTTCATTGAAGTTTTCCCAGGATTCTCAGGACCCACCCCTTTTGTTATTTCTTATGGTGCAGTAATGTTCCATTGTATTTAATCAACCATTCTCCAACTGATGAACTTTGTTTCCAGTTTTTAATACGACAGAAATTGTTGCTATAAATGTCTCTCAGTGAGAGTTTAGGGAATCAGGACAATGACTATTTAAACATTACTGTCTTTAATTCACAAACAAATATTCCATGCTTTGATTTAGGTTCTAATTCAAAAGCTTGTTATTTTTGAAAGTAGTATCTTCAGATAAATGAAATGTTATTATAATTGAAAAAGTGGTTTTGAGCCTACCCTGCTCCCCAGTGCTCTATGTTGTCATTTCATTTCTTTCTTTGTCACAAATACAATTTCTCTGTTTATATTTTGATTATATGTTTTACTTTATAAAACTGCAGACAGTAGAAGTGTTTGTTTTACTCATTTCATACTACCACAGTCAGACAATAAGCACTTTGGATGATGATAATTCTGCTAACAATACCATCAGCCAATTAACTTCAAAAGGATAAGACATGAAAGTCAAATTAATCCTAATAAAATAGAAAGGATGGAGGTATGGAACTGTTAGTTTATTGAAACATCCTGAAAGTTGTCTCTGCTGTTTGGTACTTTGTCTTAACTAGTGGACCAACAAAGAAGTATTTTATAGATTATGTGACATAACAATGACTCAAACTTATAGATGGGAAATGAGAGAACAAAAGTTTATGAGCCAGGAGATGGGAAGGAGAGTGAGAAAAGAAGTCAAGACTTAGTCAATGGATAGAGATAAAATGCTCCATTAGTAAGAGACTTTTCAATTCAATCCTAATGTTTTTTCTTCACTTATTTACTTATCAAGGGGGAAACAATCTTTGAATTTGTCATAAATTCTTAGCAGAGGTTTCTGAGATAGCAAACATTGTTAAAGAAAGAATTGTAAGTCCTGTGACTTCTAAGCATTATATGCATGCACTGCAAGATGAGGAAGATATCCCATTGTCCTTTGTCCAGGTTAAAAAATATCTGGAGTATTGTATTCAGTTATGAGTACTGAATACTAGGAAAGAGATTGCATTCCAGAAACACGCATATAAGAAATTTTAAGTAGCTGTGTGATCTTAAGAAAATCATTTGTTTTGTCAGCTCTAGTTTCATTATGTCTAACATGAAATTAATAACAGCACTTATTTGTTGTTATGGCAATCAAAAGAAATAGCACATGTAAAACATTTTACAAAACTTAAAATATATAATAAATGCTAAATGATAATGATCATGGTAGTGGTAACAAAAGTTGTAGGAGCAGCAGGGGCAGTGGTGCGGAGGTGATGGTAATAATAGTCTCAAGAGGGTACCCAGATTGATGAGAAGACTGAAGCCCTTTTAAATAAGGAGCAATAAGGAAATGTTATGTTTGGTCTAGAAAAGAAAAGGCTTTGGATAAACACACAGTGTTGGGGGAAGTGGGAGAGAAATACAGAGAGACAGAGAAAGAGTCAGGGGAAGAGAGACAGAGAGAGAGAGAGAAAGGAGACTAAGAAAGAGGTAGAGACAGAGAGAAACAGGGGAAGAGACAGGGAGGGGGGGAAAGAGGGGGGGAAGACAGAAAGAGAAACAAAGAGATAGTCAGAGACAGAGAAAGACAGAGACTATCTTCAGGAAGAGCACTTATTTCTGGAATCAGACAACTTAGGCTCAAACCCCACCTCTTACTTGATAAATAAAGTCCTTGTCACCTGTGTGACCTTGGTAAATCTTTAAACTCCCTGGGCCTCAGTTTACTCATCTGTAATATTAGAGGGTCTATATCTGACCACTGGACCTACATGACTCCTGAGGCTGGTGACTTTGCATAGTCTTCCCCCCCACCCCCTGCCCCAGTCATATTCTCCCCCTACACACACACACACACACACACACACACACACACACACACACAAACTTGAATCCAATTCACTCAATTCACTTGTATGTGATGGCATCACATCCCTCATGCCATGGTACTCTTTGAAGGACAAATAACAATCTACATGAGTAGTCCACTGCTGGCCAGTTGGACAGCCCAGCTTTTTCCTTCCTCCCTCCCTCCCTCCCTCCCTTCCTTTCTTCCTTCCTTCCTTCCTTCCCATGGGTGCTCTGCTCAAAGGAATGTAAATTTTGATCACAGAAACATGGCATTCCAACTCTTTGTCTTTGATTGACCAACAATAGATCTCAAGAAAAGCCCCACTTAGACATGATTTAGGCCCCAACTGACTCAGAGTGAATGGAAATAGCAATTGCTTCTGTTTTGGTCAGAAATCTTGAGAGTGTCCCCCTTCAAAATTGACTTTTTTTTTTACTTTGCAACAGAGATCATTCTTCATTTCTTTCTTGCCTGCCTTAGTTATTGCCTCAAACAGAGACCAGTTAAAGCCTTAGCTTAAAAAGACCAGGGTCTCTCATTTCATGCAAGACTATATCCAGTTGTCCAGGATCCTTTTCTGGTCACTGGACCCAGGTAGCTCCAGAGGAAAAAGTGAGTCTAGTTTCTATGCACAGCCCTCCCTCATTTAAATCCATTTCACTTTCAAGTCAAGGTATAACATTCTTGATATCATGATCAAGATATCAAGAAGGAAGGACAAATGAGGAATGAATAAATATTAGAATAGGTGGGGTTCTACTTCCTATGAGTTTTGAATATTATGATCCAAAGATTAGGAAAAGATGTCATTTTTAAGTAAAATTAACGTGTGTTTATTCATTTATTTAAGTGCCACTTTGCTAAAAATTGGAGATACAGAGAAAAACCATAAATGAACAAACTAACTAGCCCCTGCTCACAAGGAGTTCAATATTTAATGGGCAATCTGCAGAAAAATAACTATGTATATATGAGCTATATAAGCTGCAAAAAAAGTAATAACAAAGAGAATCCAATGGAATTGGAGTGGGGAATAAATCAAAAGGGCACTTTCAGAACAGTCAAGATAAAGAAATGAAAGAACCAACATCCCTGGCTGTATGGCTATAGGGAAACACTTTACATCCCTGTAGCCCATCTTCTCAAATATAAAATTTAACTTGAATTGAATTTTGTTTACTTTGTTTTTCACTTGTGTACAACTCTTCATGACTTAATTTACGGTTTTCTTGGCAAAGATAATAGAGCTCATTTTACAGATGAGGAACTGAGGAAAACAGAAGTGATTTGCTCAGTGTCATACAGTTAGGAAATGTCAGAAGCTAGATTTGAACTTTTGAAGATATGTTTCCTTGTCTCCAATTCTAATATTAGCTACCTTAGATTAGGATTAGATTGCCCTTAAGATCCTTTTGGACTCTAAATCTATGATTCTATGTCCTGAATAATATTACAACCATGTCTTGGCTCCAGGCCCTTAACCTCTTTGGGTGTGTTCCATGATCTATAAAATAAGAAGGTGGTATTAGTTATCTCTAAGATCCCTTCCAAGTCTATGTTCTTATGATTTAAACATTGTTTTACTTTAGAAAATGGTTTAGGACATTTTTCAGTATTAAATTCTAGATTCTGACCTCTAATTTTTAGATACAACTCTCCTGCTTTGTCTAAAAGATTTTTACTAGATTTGCAATTTCATATGAATTTTAAATTATTAAAAAACAAGAAACTGCATTATAGAACAAAAACCATTAGACTATAACTAAAAAGACCTTTAAGTCAAATCAACAAGTATTTACTAAGTGTCTCCTTTATTCCATATGTGTTAAGTGCTAGGGATGCAAAGAAAGGGAGGAGCTTCCAGTGTAATGAAGGAGACCCAGACAAACAACTATGTATAAACAAGAGGCATTCGAGATAACTGGATCACAGAATAAGAGGGGAATGAAATATAAGAAATCTGGAAGATTAGAAAGAGGAAAGTTAATAAAGGACCTTAAGACACAAGATTTTATATTTACTCCTAGAGATAATAGGAACCACCGTAATTTATTGACATGTTGAGACCTACACATTAGGGAGATCAGATTGACAGATGAGAAAAGTATGGATGGAATTGGTAGAGACAAAGAAGGATTTAACCAGCAGGTTACCACGAATGTCCAGGTATGTGATGAGGGACTGCCTCAAGAGGTTGGCAGAGTCAGAGTAGAGGAGTGAATAGAGAGAAGTTAGAAAGTTAGAAAGGGCAGGACTTGGTAATTTATTGGATATTGGGGTAGAGTAAGGGTTCAAGGTCTAGTTATGAGCCTGGGTAACTGGGAGGACAGAGATACTCTCCATACTAACAAGGAAATTTAGAAGAGAAAAGGATTTTGGGGAAAATATTGAGTTCAATTTTGAACAAATTGAGTATAAGATGTCTATGTGACATCAAATAAGAGATGTCCAATAAACAACTGGAGATGTGAAACTGGAGGTAAGGAGTAAGGTTAGGGCTTAAAGATTATCTGGTCCAGTGGGCAGCTAGGTGGTGCAATGGATAGAGCACCATCGTGGAGTCAAGAGGACCTGAGTTCAAATCTAGCCTCAGACACTTACTTAGCTGTGTGATCTTGGGCAAGTAACTTAATCTCATTATCTTGCAAAAACAAATAAAAAAAGATTAATTAGTCCAGTCTATTTTACAGATGAGGAAATTCCATACAAAAGGATTAAATAATGACAAAAAAGGAACTAAAGTCCAAGTCTCTTAATTCTTATTACAGTGTTCTTTATTTTTACTACTCAGCTCTCAAGATAAGCCCCTTTTTATTATAGCAAAGGTCATCACCTTAAGATATCTACCAAATAATTTTCTAGCTCTCTGTGTTAACTAAGATTGTTCTAACTACCTGTGCACATGCTATCTCCATGTGCTTTTCCAAAAACTGTTAAAATATCATTGACATTTAACTCCAACAGTACAAATGTATGGTTTATTTTTTCAAAAGTAATACTTAGGTCTCATTATACAATCAATGATTAAGTAATAATATTTATTCAAGTTAAACTTAAAATAGCATGCTTTTTTTCCTTTAGACCAAATAAAATTATAGTTGACTGAATGATTAAATGTGGTTATCAAATTTCATAGAGAGAAGGCACTGCCTAAAGCCATAGCTGAAAATCTCTAAACTGTATTGATCACCAAGTTAATTGTCTCAGATACCAAGCAGTATTAAATTTGAATCATTCCATAGTGGTGGCAAGGATATTTTATCTAATGAAACATGGGTGATATATTGTGAGTTCTTGAAAATTTCAAACATCTCTCCCAGGCCTCTCTTCATAATAGGTTTAGAGGAAAATAAAAAGAGAGAGAAAGATATTCTCCAGAGATATCATCCTGATCTTTGTAGCAAGAAAAATAACGTAAGATACCATGAAGGGTGAACTAAAACAATATATTTCCATTTTAATACACCTTTCCTGTATTAAACAGAGTCAATTTGTACAAACTAATTGGAAAAATGTTCAGTGTGTTCCATTCAAATTGCTCCAACGAAGAACCCTGCTGGGTGGCTATCATTAGAAGACAATATAACTAGTGCTTACTGTGCTTTGCTTGTTAATAGAAGAGAAGCAGATAATCCAGAACTAATACTCTGCCAATGACATTGTCATTCAAGATAAAAAAAATAAATTTAAAAAAAAAAGAAAAGGATGGTATAGAGGTAGCAAATTGCTTTCCTGTTTCATCATTCAAGCCTGACTCAAAACCTGAAAATGATTTATCAGGGCATTTGTTGATTTATCTATTTATGCTTCTATCTATATATTTCATTTATATACTATATTTCTTAAACAATACACTTTAAAAGCATTTCAGGAAGACTATAAATTTTAACTTACTGTAACAGAGGACAATTAGAAACTAACAAAACAGAATTTTTATGAAAAAATGCATAAGATTAGATCTTTTTAATTGAAATTTTATTTTATTTTTTCAATTGCATGCAAATGTAGCTTTTCAAAATTCATCCTTCTGCAAATTTCTATTACCCTCACTCCCCTCTCCCCCTCCCCTTCACAGTCTGGTGAAAGTTCTACATGTACAATCATATTTGACATATTTCTATAATAATCATTAAAATTAGCTCTTAAGTAAGACTATTAAATCTGAATTACTCATCTAGACTTTGAAGACTCATTGAGATGCAAATATTAGACTCCCAAGGGATGCCATGAGTTTCCATGGAGAAAAATGTTCCTTTATACATTGAAGGTTTTCAAACAAGCTGAATGTCACATAGTAGGTGCTCAATAAATTCTAGTTAGTTAGCTGACCATTTGTCAGGTATGTTGTTCTTAGTTACATTTAGGTTACATTTAAATAGCATTTATATTTTGGATCATCAACCTGTAAGATCCTTTCCCTCTTTCATATTGTGAAATAAGAAAAAAAAAAAACTTTTGTCATAATTTTCTGGCACTTTCTGCCTTTGGATAGAACAACTTTCTTTTTTTACAACTAACTTTGACCTTTATTGTAGTGAATGACAAAAATCAGAAATAGGTCAAATTTAAAAGCAACAAATAAATCCATAGATAGCTGTTTAATTTTTTTTTATAATTTAATGCTATCTCAAAAGTTACTATTTGACCCCAAATGTGAAGTATGAAGGTAAGCTATATAAGAAAATTTCTCTTTGAAAACCTAAATTACCATTTTGTAACACAAATTACACTATGAATTATAATATCATTGTCTTTATTGTGACTGTATTATCATAAAGTACCATCTTGTTCTTAACTAAATCCAGATATGTAAAAAAAGGAAGTAATGGTACTCTGTGAAGGCAGTGGGCTAAAATAAAGTCAACAAATATTTAAAAGACCTTGAAGAGTTTACAATCCAATTGAGGAAGACAATGTACAAAAAGAAATAGAAAATTGTGAAGTTGGGGAGAAAGGTCAAGAACCCAGGCATAATAGAAAAATCCAAAGAATTCCAAAAGCAGTGCTACTGGTGGAAAGGGATGAGAGAATGAGCATGATTCATGAGGTTGGTCTTTCAGTGGGAAAATTTATGGACTCCAAGAACATTATAGTAATGTAACAAGCACTGTCTGATTTTCTGATACTTTGAAGAAAATTTTAAGGAAGTCAAATCAAGAAATTAAGAACAAGGCAAGGCTCAAGTACCATATAAACTTGCTAAGTGCTGGGGATACAAATACCAGCAAAAAAAAAAAAAGACAATCCCTACCTTCTAGGAGCTTACATTCAACATTCTAATGGGGAATGTTAACCCATAAAAGGGAAAGATAAGGGTGCAAGGAAAGGACCCCTGTAGAGATAATGTGTTAAAATCTAGAAATCAGAAAGAATGTAGTGAAGTGAATGGAATCTGATCATGCTGGACGCTTCCTCAGAAAGGAAGGCAGGCACCAGACGGACACCAGTGGAAGAAGGGGGCTGAGAAGGTGGAGGAATGTTCCAAAGAACAGATTGATGTTTCCAGACAAGGTGGCCCCAAATGCTGAGGGAACTTTCAGAGTGTTACAGTAGCTTGAGACATGATAATAAAAGTTTGGATAGTCAGAAGACAGAATGGACATTCATCCAATTCTGTATGTATACAGTTCCCTCAGAAGTAAATCCACTGCAGCCACTCTTTTTTTTTGCAAGACAATGGGGTTAAGTGACTTGCCCAAATCACACAGCTAGGTAATTATTAAATGTCTGAGATCAGATTTAAACTTAATTCCTCCTGACTCCAGGGTTGGTGCTCTATCCACTGTGCCACCTAGCTGTCCCCACTCTTGAGATTTTTTTTTTTATCTTTAGGGGTAAAGAGTGAAATTCAAAATTGTTCCTTTACACTTCTTTATAACATTTAGAGCTAAGATTTATTGAGCCTGGTGATCCTCAATACCTATATTGGTTCTGTTAAGTCATCATTAATTACTTTTAGAAGAGTTTTAACTCTTTAAGTCAATTATTTAAGAATCCCTGATTGTCTTGTTATGCAAATGAACCTGAATATGTATATTCTCTCCAGGAATGCTGATTGTGACCCATCCATACCTGTCTATCCTGTATAAATGTCTACCCAAAGTTTACTCCAGAGGATCTACCCAACATACCAGAGAACTTATTGGCTTTCTTCTGACATCACAATACCAGTAGAGAACTCAGGATGTTCACTAAGTAAACAAATAGGTAGTCTCTCACCCTTGTCATATTATCAGTCATCTTTTTATCCATTAGTATCATTTTATTTTATTGGGCCATGAATGATGGTAATTTGAAAAAGTCAGATAATAGCTAGTATTTTTATAACATTTTAAGGTTTTCTATGTGTCCTTTACAAATGCTATGTCATTTTTTTCTCTACAACAACTTAGAAAGTAGTTATTATTATTATTATTATTATTATTATTATTATTATTATTATTATTATTACCACCATATTAGAGATAAAGAAACTGAAATGTTCCTGTAGTTTATAGTTGGGGGGAAATATAAATTGAAGCTCAGATTTTTTTGACATTATCTTCAATGGTCTTTAGAAAAAAATATTCTAATAAGCTAAAAATCAGGGAAGCCTATTTTGTGCAAGTTGATTTTGTGATCACCCAGTTCTTTACCAATTTTCATTTGTTCAACCGTTAGTGAATTTCAATGAAATCACATAAATAGGGGTGATTTTTGTCAATTTTCAGCTTGTACAGTTTCAGTAATAACTGGTTGATATTTTCTTTCCAAGTGCAGAGCCCACTTGATTACATTCAGTATACTTCCCTAGTCATTTCAGTCTTGTTTCCTAAAGTTTTAAAGGAAAATTCAACTGCTTCCTTAGTTTAACAAATTCCTTAGCTTTTCAGTACATTTTTCTTACAGATTTTGTGTTGAAAATATTTTCCAATATTTTCCAATGTCACATCATCTCAGTGAAAGAAGTAAGAAATGGTCATGTGGATGAGTAGGAAGCTTAATATTCCAGATGGATCTGCTGGTCGGTGATGGACTCTTAAGTCCTAGTGATAGTCCACTGCATCTGCAAAGGTAAAGAGACTGATGCCAAGTTGTCTTTTATCCTGTTATTCTGTGAAGTTTCTCGTTAACTTTTTGTTTCAGATATGATACTTTTCATATACTTTTTTCAGAATACTCATTTTCAGTTCACTTTTTCCCCTGCATGCAAAACCAAGTTTCAACATTCATTTCCAAAATCTTGAGTTCCAAATTCTCTCCCTTCCTCATTCCTCCTCATTGAGAAAGCAAGTTACTTGATATGAATTAAAAATGTATAGTCATGAAAAACATTACCACAATAGTTATGTTGTAAAAGTAAAAATAACCCCCCCTTAAAAAATTAAAGAAACCTCAAGAAAAATAAAATGGGAGGAAAAAAGTGTGTTTCAATCTTTATTCAGACAACATAAGTTCTATCAGGTCATTTTTCATGGATTATTTTTTGAAAAATGAAGTCTAGGATTTTTTTTTTGGTCATCAGATAGTTCAATAATTTTTTAAATTATCTCTTCTGGATCTGTTTTCTAGGTCAGTTGTTTTTTCCAAAGAGATGGATAGTATTCTTTATCATTAAGTCTTTCAGAGTTTTCTTGGGTCTCAGCTTTCTGAGAAAAAATAGGACATTCACAGCTGATCATCATGCAATATTGCTGTTACTTTGTATTACTTTCCCAATGTATCTTCTCATTTAAGTTTTTTACTGAAAGCATCCTGTTCATCATTTCCCGTAACAGAATAGCATTTCAAATCAATCACATAAAACAATTTGTTCAGTCATTCCCCAACCAATAGGCATCTTGCCAATCTCCAGCTCCCCACCACCAGAAAAATCAGCTGCTGTAACTATTCCTATATGTGTAGGCTCTTTTCTTCCCATTATTTCAACTCTTCCAGAATACAGACCTGATAATGACACCTCTTTCCCAAAGGGTAGGCATGTTTTGTTAGCCCTTTGGATATGGTTCCAAATTGCTCATTGGAATTGTTGAATCATTTCACAACTTTTCCAACAATGGATCAATGTCTCGATTTCCCTACATTCCTTCCAAAATTTGTCATTTTCTCATCTGTTCTTATGAAAACTGAATAGGGATAACCCACATTTCTCCTGTTAATAGTGAATACAACTTTTTTATTTAAATGATTTAAATAAATTGCATTGATAACCCCCCCTCTGAAAATTGTTACCACTTTTTTTTTGTAAATAGGGGAATGGCTCTTATTTTTTTACAAATATGATTCAGGTCTCTATGTTTAAAAATGAGTTCTTGATTGTAATCCAAGTTCTTTTGACTTCTGGAATATCATATTTCAAATCCTATGACCCCTTAGTGTATAAACTGATACATCTTGTGTATGACTGTGGTTCCATGATATTTGAATTGTTTCTTTTTTATTTTTTCCTTGACTCAGGAGTTCTGAAATTTGGCTCTAATATTCTTGACTTTTCATTTTGGGATCTCTTTCAGGAGGTGATCAGTAGGTTCTTTTGATTTCTATTTTACCATCTGCTTCTAGGATATCAGGCCATATTTCATGGATTATTTATTGAAAAATGAAGTCTAGGCTTTTGGCGGGGGGGTCATCAGGTAGTTCAATAATTTTTAAATTATCTCTTCTAGATCTGTTTTCTAGGTCAGTTGTTTTTCCAAAGAGATACTTCATACTTTCTTCTAGCTTTTCATTCTTTTGCTTTTGTTTTTATTGTTTTTCTATTTGTCACAATGTCATTAGCTTCCCTTTGCTCCATTCTATATTTTAAGAAATTATTTTCTTCAGTGAGTTTTTGTATCTCCTTTTCCTTTTATCCAATTCTGCTTTTTAAAGCATTCTTCTCATTGGCATTTTAGACCACTTTTTCTATTTGACCCATTCTGATTTTGAGGATGTTGTTTTTCTTCAGTATTTCTTCAGTATTTTCTTCATTATTTCAAAATCTTTTTTTGAGATCTTCCATGATCTGAGACAAATTCATAATTTTCTTGTAGCATTTGGTTGCAGAAGTTTTGACTTTGATATCTCCTTTTGAGTGTGTATTTTAATCTTTCAAATGACCAAATAATTGTCAATGGTCAGCTGGGACTATTCTTCTAGGATGGACACACTGTCCCAGGCTTTTGTGGGTTTTTACAACTGTTTTCAGAGATAACCCCACAGTAAATTTTCAATTCTTCCAAGATCTTGTGATAGGTTATGACTACTCTCTTGGCCTGTTTTCTGGTCTGTAGGTAGCCACAAGCACTCCTCTCTGCCTTGGAATTATAAGGGGACTCTCCTCTATACTAAGGCAGTAAGTTTTGTTGTGCTTCTGCTCCTTTATCTGAGATTGGAGTCCCAGACTGCAAACCAGATCTGAGTATGGGCCAAGCAACAAGAGTCCTGCCTCAGGGATAATAAAAAGACTCCACAGTCTCCCTGGAACCCCCTACTATTTTTTAGCTGAGAGCTCCAGAAGTGGCTGGCAAGGCTTTCTCCTGGTCACCTGGGGTTGTGTCTGTCCCGAAAACTGCACTGGACCGGGTTCCACTCTTACCCTTGTGCAGTAAAGCTTTTCGGCTGACCTTCTAAGTTGTCTTTGGCAATCCCTGGACTGAGAGATCAGGAAACCACTACTGCCACTGACCCAGGCACTCCATAGTCTGTTTTTAGATTAATAGGACTGGTTTGCACTAATGTGACCAGGGTTGTACTATGAGTCTTCTCCAACTCCAGTGCAACAAAGTGTTCCCACATATCTTCCAAGTTGTCTTGGACCAGAAAATTATTTTACTCAGTCCTTTGGTGGTTTCCATGATCCTAGAATTTGATTGGAGCCATTATTTAAAGGTATTTGGAATGGTTTTTTGGGAGAGCTTGGGTGAGTCCCTGCCTTTACTCCACCATCTTGGCTCCACCCCTCCTCATTTTCAGTTCTTTAGAGATGATTTTCTTCTGTGTTTCACAGTTCATATGTTTTATATGTTTTATATATATATATATATATATATATATATATATATTTCATATCCATATATTATCAATAGAATAGTGGTAGCTTTAGGAAAAAGCTTTGAGTCATTAAACAAGATTCTAAAATTCCCCAAAGTAATCCAATTTATTCTTTTGCTCCTGTATAATTCTGGGTAAAATTTGTTGTCAATCTGTACTGTTGATTTCAAATATGCTCCTCAAGGCTGTAATTTAAACCAGTTTATTCAACTGCTTATACTAATTGAAATTCTTGGCATTCTTCATCCACTTCTTTTATCCTATGTGAATGGTTAAACCAACATCTTTTGAGTGGTTATAGATCTCTTCTAGTATGTTCTGAAATGTTCCAGACTTAAATATAAGCAATGTTATACAATCCTCAGATAAGGACCTATGAAGCCTCTCACTATCCAAAAAACTGATACAGATGAAAAAAAAATTTTGATGCAATATAAGGTGCCATGAAGAGATTTAAGTCTTCACAAAGATCTAAAATCTAACTAGGCTTTGTTTATTCCTGTTACTTATCTCAATAAAAGCAGAAGTATGTTTCAATTATCTTCAGATTTATACTATGGTCAAATTTTATAATGCTAGAGCAATAGAACATAATCATTCACATTATTGTTGTGGCAGTGGTTCAATTAATATCATAGTGCTAAATCTATTTAATCTTATTAGTAAACTCATGCTGATGAGGACCTATTATGTGCTATTTCATTTTGGTATTTGTTTTCCAAAATACTGATCTCAATCTGTTTTCCTGTTTAATATTAATAGCTAAGATTTATATAGTACCTACTGTGTGCCAGATAGTCTGATAAGTGCTTTACAATTATTGTCATTTAATAACCCTGGGAGGTAAGTGCTAATTATTTGCTACATCTGTACTTCTGATAAACTCTAACCTGCACAGAAGAGAAAGAAGCAGTCTCAGGGAAGCCTTGGTCTAATGTAAAATACATGAAGATAAGGTCTAGTTCAACATCAAACCAGGAAATCTAGGATGCTATAGGTAACCCTTGAGCACCCCCAACCATAATCTTCAAGGAGTTTACATTCTTATAGGGGTTGTGGAGTAGGGCTCAGAGAGAAAGACAGCATAGAAAGGAAACTGAGAGGAAGAGAGAGGAGGAATGGAGAGTAACTTAAGTTCCAAACCAATACTGAGTCCTTTAAAATGTCTTGAAAAATGTAAATTAGCTTTTTATTGGGGGGAGGGAGGAAATTCTTCCTTATTCCTACTGAAGAAAAATCTGTTTTGAAAATGTATGCTTGAAGGCCAAACACTATTACTCGGCCAATATCCACATGGGATTTCTCTCATGCCAACAATGACACTAGTAAAAAACAAAAATGTAGTTTGGATATGAAATGCATTTTTAACAATAGACTTTTTAAATAATGGAATTTTCTAGAAAATAAAAAAAAAACAGAAATAATGGACCTGGACTAAAAATAAGTATCAATTCTTTATAGGATTATACAGTGGAGAGGTCATTCAATTTATAGCCGGAGAAAATGGGTTGAAATCCCATTGCTCTTGTTTCCTACTTTTATGAGCAAGTCACTCTGCCTGCCTGGTCTCAGTTTCCATATCTAAATGAGAGGGTTAGATTAGATGGCCTCTGAGGACATCTCTAATTCTAAATCTATGATCCAAAGTGGTATAGTTTATCTCTAATCAAATTCACCAAAAGAAAATCACTTATACAATTAAAGCAAAATAAATTCCCATTTTAAAAACATTTTATAGTTCACTAGGGAAGATCAATTGGGTATTCAGAACTGTGAGTCTAATGCTATCCTGAGCTTCATGAGAACTAACTAAAAAATCCCTTTTCACTTCAGTGATTACATGGCATACAACAATAAAGAAAAAGGATTCTTCTAAAAGAAAATTTTTCATGGATGGTTAATTGTAAAGAGAAGCAAAAAGTTCTCTCATTACTAAAGAAAGCATTAAAATGATTAGCACATTTTTGTCAAGAATAAACTCTTTACAAAGAAACCAGGGAAGAGCAGCATTTCCCTTTGCCTTAGGCCTAATTCAGGGTCTTATGTGTGGTGAACAATGCAAACAATACCAAATAAAAGAGTTCAAAGGAAGTATGAGTTTATTTATACAGATTGTGCATAAGTGGGTAGGTGAGTGTGCTTTTTTATCTGAAAGCATTTATAACAAAACATTTTAATACTTTGCATAACAACTAGAACTATGGAAAGCATAAAAATAACTCCATTGCACATTATTCAGTAACAAATCTTTCCTAATCTTAATACCAGAGACCTGACAAATATCTTCATACAAATTGACAGGAGAGTTCTTAATGTACTTACTATACACAGTAGCTGCTATTTTTCTTGTATTTAGGAGGATATAAATTTTCTGGTAGAATTAGATAGATTAGAAAAATCTAAATCCCTTCTAAACTGAAAGACTAAAGGGATGAATAGAGGGGCAGAGTGGCTAGATAACTGATGTTTCATTCATTCTTTCCTTGTTGTCAAAGTGAAAAAATTAAAATACATTTGCAAATCACAGAATCACTTTAAAATGCTCATAAGACTCTACCACTTTCAACCATATGCTACCCCCTGAAAAAACTATTCTTTACATTCCGGTAGGAACATTTATAGTGAAATGATGACAGTTCTAAAAATGTGGTTAGTATTTCTCAAATAGATATTGGGGAACAATCATATTATAATGGAATAACATAATATAAAAATTATTTTCCTAGTTACAGTAAAAAAAGAAAGGAAAACATAAAACATCATGACTTATTTCAATGTCTAAAATGTGCATTTGAACATCCAAATTCCTGCCCAAAGCATTCTCAAGGTGGAAATAAAGTTATACATTTGATATGAAGTAACTTCAAAATTAAACTTCACAGATTAAAAATTCAGTAAATGGATAACTTTGATGATTTTCACCTACTTTATTTTAACTATTAAATATTTAAACTATTTCAGCATTTGAAGATCACAATCTATACTCAAAAAAGGATTCTTTTCTCATTAATGGGGATGTGTCCTCCAACAATGTGAATTACAGCCTATATGAGTTTTGTCCATCTCTTCCCTCAAGTTAATCATGATGAGACCCCAAAATACCAGGAGTTCCTCTCTCTATCTTACTTTCATTACAATTCTGTTAGAGTACAAGTGATATCAATGGTTCATTCCATTCTTTTGCCCATGACTTACACATACTTTTAAATAATGTATTTCTTTAATGACTCTTTTTGTTTTAAATAATGTATTTAATGACTCTTTTTTTCTTGTCTATAAATTCTCTTTTGAAAGGTGTTTTAATCTGTTCACATCTACTAAATGCCTCTCCTCTGAGGTGGTACTGATATCAACTTCTTCAGATATTTCCATGATTCATAGAAATATTGGTAGAACATATAGACCAGATTAGGGAAACCCCACCCTGAGGAAACTCTTTGCACTATTGGAAATCAGCCTCTGCTTTGAGAGTCAGCTGGGGCCACTGAGAAACTAAATGGCCAGCATCACCCAGTTATTATATATGATTTAGGACTCAACTCCCTAGACACTACTTGATTGCTTCCTTTCATTGACAGACTATTGTTATTATTAAAGTAATAGACTTTGTTTCAGGGAGAAATTTTGAGTCCTTAAAGGAACTTTGTAATTTCCCAAAGGCAACCCAACTCATTCACTTTTTCCTGTATAATTATGAACTAAATTAGTTGTGCATTTAGCTGTCCATAAAACATACTGATAGATGAGCTCTATGGATTTTCCATATAACCATATAAATGTGTATATAGTTTTACATATATATGTATATATATATATACATATATATGATGTGTGTATATAGATGTATTTGTGTGTATGTGTGCCTCTGTGTGTGTGTGTGTGTGCCTGTGTGTGTGTGTGTGTGTGTGTGTGTGTGTGTTTGTAATCTGGACTAATATAGTTTAAGAGGGAACATAAAAGCTGGAAATCCTATACGGCACCACATCTCAGCACCCATCCCTAACTCACTGTTATTCCTAAAGGGGGAATATAGTAACCACAATCATTTCTAGACGTTTTGATAGACTAAACATATTAGAAATCTGACAATCACTTGGTTGCATAATAGTGGGAAATAAGAAGAAATAAAATACAAGAAATTATTTAAAGTGTATGATTTCATCCATTATTTTAACTTTTTGTTATCCTTGTATAAGAGGCGCTTATAACCTTGTCTAAATAGCCACTTCAATCTTATGACCTTTGTCTAAAAAGACTTCTTTCACAATTGTGAAAATATTTGAACACATTCCTTTGTCTCCTACTGTTAATCATGAAAGGTTTTCTCTTTCCAATAACAATCCCTGACAGATACATGGCTACTATTCATCCTAAGTCCCTTCTTTTCTCTGAATGATTCCCCCCCTTTCCTTGAGAGTGAACGGTATTATCTATATTAAATTTTTGCAGAATGTTCCTGCTTAGCTATGAACTTTAAGCAGGCCTGAAATGTTTTGAAAACTAAAACTATTATTTTAGAATTTAAAGCTGTTATCAGCAGTGTATTTAGCATGCTAATAAATCTCTTTGTTTTCAGTTTAGCCTCTTCTCTTTGACCCACAGGTATTGGACCCCATCTGAAGGGTATGCCTCTTCTAAGATATCTGATTTCTCTCAGTTGCAAAAATTCATCTCTTCCTATATAGCTGCAGTTTGTTTTTTATCTTTGAAACTACCAATCTCCTTTTCACCATGTTACTGCTACCATGGCCTGGAACTGTCATTTGTTACCATGTTTTTTTCTGAAATGAAGTGCTTTAGCCCATCAGTTATCTAGCCATTCTTCCCCCTTTTCATTCCCTCTACTCCAGTTTAGAAAAGATTTAGATTTTTCTATTATATCTAATTCATTTTTAGGTAAAGATTTAAATAGATTTAAATAGACTTAAATTCTCTTTATTTATTTTTATTTTTGTACAAATTATGTTTTTTAATACATTACTAAAATATTCTTGTTTAAAAGTAAACATAATACCCTCCCCCCCAAAAAAATAGACCCTCATGAGAAATAAAGTTAAAGAAAGAGAAAAAAATGTGCTTCAGTATGTGTTCCATCACCACAAGCTCTGTCTCAGGGGGATCACATTCTTTATGATAAGTCTATCACAAAAGCTACTTCCATATTTTTCCACCATTGCTATTGCTGATCACAATTCCCTCCATTCATACCTCCCCACTACCATATACTCAATATTTTCTCTCTCCTTTCACTCTGTCCCGCTTCTAAACTGTACTGTAATGTAGCTGAGTGGCACAGTGAACTGATCACTGGCTCTGAGGTAAAGAGGCCCTGAGCCCACATACCATCCCTAAGGCCCAGCAACCACGAGGCACTGTGGTCCTAGACAGGCCACACAATCCTAGGCCTTGCAAGAAGTAAAAAAAGAAAATGTTTTATATCTGACCACTCTTCCCCATGATCCACCCTCTCCTCCATCACCCACATTCTCCCCCTTCTCCCTGTCCTCTTTCTCTCCTTTTTTACCCTAGACATCTATACCCCATAGAGAGTTATATACTGTTTCCTCTCTAAGTCACCTCTGATGAGAGCAAAGGTCACCTCATTGCCACTCACCATCCCCCCTACCATATCACTGCAATAGCTCATTTCAATAAAAAATCTTATTATATGAAATATCTTAGCCTATTCCACCTCTCCTTTATCTTGCTCCCACTACATTTTCCTTTCAGTCATTAACTCCATTTTTACAATATATTATATCTTCAAATTCAGCTCTCTCCTGTGCTTCATCTATATAAGCTCCTTCTACCTTCCCTCTTAAATGAGAAGTTTTATATGAGTATTATCAGTATCATTTTTCTATGCAGGAATGCATGAAGTTCATCATCATTAAGTCTCTCATTTTACCCTTTTCCTCCACTCTCTATGCTTCACCTGAGTCCCGTATTTGAAGGTCAAACTTTCTGTTCAGCTCTGGTTGTTTCACCAGGAACAATTGCAATTCTGCTGGTTCATTTAAAGTCCATCTTTTCCCTGGAAGAGGATGTTCAGTTTTGCTGGGTAGTTGATTCTTGGTTACTCTAAGCCCTTTTGCCTTCCAGAATATTATATTCCAAGCCCTATGAGCCCTTAATATAGTTGTTGCTAAGTCCTGTGTGATCCCGACTGAAGCTCCACAATATTTGAATTGTGTTCTTCTGGTTGCTTGTAATATTTCCTCTTTTACTTGGGAGTTCTGGAACTTGTTATAATATTCCTGGGGGTTGATTTTTTGGATTTCTTTCCAGGGGAGATCAGTGGATTCTCTCAATTTCTATATTACCCTCTGCTTCTAGAATATCTGTGCAATTTTCCTGTAGGATTTCTTTAAAAATGAGGTCAAGGCTCTTTTCCTGATCATGACTTTCAGATATTCCAATAATTTTTAAATTATCTTTCCTGAATTTTTTTTTACAGATAAGTTGTTATTTCAATGAGATGTTTCACATTTTCTTCTAATTTTTCATTCTTTTGGTGTTGAAGTATTGTGTCTTGACTTCTCATAAAGTCATCAGCTTCCTTTAGCTCCATTCTACATCTGAAGGATTTGTTTTCCTCAGAGATCTATCTTATCTCTTTTTCCATCTGGCTAATTCTGCTTCTTAAAGCATTCTTCTCCTCAATAGCTTTTTGAACTGTTTTATCCATTTGACCTATGCTGGTTTTTAACATGCTATTTTCTTCAGAAATTTTTTGGATCTTCTTGTGACTAAGCTGCTGACTTATTTTTCATGGTTTTCCTGCATCTCTCTCATTTCTTTCCCCAATTTTTCTTCTATCTCCTTTACTTCATTTTCAAAGCTTTTTTGAGCTCTGTAATAGCCTGAGCCCAATTTCTGTTTTTCTTTAAATCTTTACATGCAGGAGCTTGTACTTCCTCACCTTTAGATTGAGTATTTTGATCCTTCTTGAAATCATAGATAATGTATTTCTCAATGGAACTTCTCATTTTTTTATCTGTTTACTCCTTTCTCCAGCCTGTGCCAGGTTTTGAGATGCTTCCTGAGCTTTTGAGTATTATTGGGACACCCACACACACAAGGATCTCACTGTGTGAAGCTCTGACTTCCCTCCTGGCTTGTAAATGAACATAATTGCACACCTATGCCACAGGACTGAGGTGAGGGGGGCCCTGTTCTATGGGGACCCAGACTGTGATCAGAATCTGAATGTGGTCAGAGCCCCAGAGTCCTGTTCCAGGTAAAAAGGACAGACCTTGGAAGTCTCTCTCCATTCCCCTACCTTCATTGGGCTGAGCATTCAAGGCTCAGTTGCCTGGGGACTCCTGCTTACTGGCTCTGTGCTTGCTTCCATTTCCCGGATCTGGGCTGCCCCAGCTGCTGCTGTTGAGCTGACCATGCTGACTGCCACAACCACCCTGAGGGCCTGAGCTTTGTACTCTTGCTCTGGCCAATGTCCCCTCTGCTGATCCTCCAGTTTGTGCCCAGTGTTCTTCAGGGCGTAGGTCAGGAAACTGAGGCATGGCTCCCAGACACCCTGGGGCTGCCTCTGGAGACTGAAGTTTCTTCACTCTGGTGGGCAGCCCTTCTAACCCCATGGAGCAAAGCCTTTCTACTATTTTCCAGGTTACCTTGGTCTACAGAATTGCCTCACTGGATCTCTCTGTGGGTTGTCTCTCAAAAATTTAAGAGTAATAATTTTAAGATTTTTTTGAAATATTATCAAGAGAACACCTAGGAGAGGCTCTTCTCCTATCTCCATCTTGGCTCTACCCCCCTCTGAAGATATTCTATCCAATTCTACCAGAAAATTCATATCTTCCTAAATACAAGAAATGAAATGCCATGTTCTTTCTGAAATATGTGTGTATGTGTGCACACACATATTTTATATATGTATATATATATATATATATATATTTATTTATATATATATATATATATGACCTATTTTCTTATACTTTCTCTCACTCAGCAAAGTTAGGTTAGAGACCTTGAATTCCCTTCTATTTTAATCATGTCTTCTGACTTTTCAAATTACTCTGAAGTTTCAATGGTAACCTGAGCATTGTGTTCTGATACCAAGGGCCCTATCCCATTTTCTATGAGAACAGACTAGATTAATGTTTATTAATAAAAGACAAAATATAGAGATAACTAAAGAGCAACATGTGTTGTCAATATTTCCTTATGTCTGAAGGTTCATATTTTTAGCTTTAGTTCTTCTGAGACCAAGAGAGTTTTAATTCAGATCTTTCTGTAGTTATGTTGTCCTACATGTTGCATGTGGGCTAGGGATGAAATATATCCCAAACTCTACAGTCTTAGCCCAAAGAGAAAGAAGATAAAAAAGAGATTAAAAGAAAGGAATACAAGAGATTGTTGAGTAGAAGTCAAAATAGCAAATGCAGACTAATGAGCTATCAGCTAAAGACAAGCAAGACCTTTAATTTAATCCTTTCTTTGCAATAAACTAAAAGGATAAATGTGATTATTATTGGCAACAAATCTTGTTTTTTAACATAAAAAATCATTAAAGAAAATTATACAGAATAAATTTTACATTTTAATTTCCTCTCAAAGTGAAAAAGTTATCTGTTGAAATCCCTAAATGATATGATTATTGGCATTTAAGAAATTGGGATTGGGATGAGACTTGGAATTTCATCACAGTAGGGTATTCTCCTACTAATTCATGCCAGCATCTTTTCTGACTATCTGAGTGATTGAGAGGCTGAGTGATTTACCACCCCATGTAACACAATCAGTATATGACAGAGACATATAAAACATGTATTCCTGACTTCAAGCTCTCTTCTCTAACCACTACACCAATGTTGTCTCATACTTAAGAAATCAGAAGGGGGAAAAAACTCTATCTATCTGATCTATTATCCCACTTTCTACTATAGTGAACCTGTACTTCTCCCTAATGTCAGTTGTCATAAAATGAGGAAAAATCAGCCTTTCTGTATTTAATCATGCTATTTGGGTAAAGGAACAATAATATGTCTGTAGTACCACTATTTCAATAACATTCAGGAATAATATTGACAACCATAAACATATGAAAAGATATATTCTATAAATGAAAATATATGCAATGCTTGAAAATATTCCAATCTAAAAATATCAAACTATTTTTATCTTTTATTAGAAAGATGATGTATACAGTAGAAAGGGCACTGACTTTAAAGTCAGGAAAATCTGTATTCTGGCTCAAATAATGAGTGTAAAACCCATAAAACAACATTTTACCTCTCTGAGCCTTAAGGTTCCTCTTTTGTAAAAGAATAATAATAATAATACAAAATTTGCTTCATGGAGTTGTTTGTAAAATGCCTTATAATCCTTAATCACAACATGAATTTTAACTATAATTATTTCCAAAGTATAATAAAAGGGGACCTTATGGACATGAGCAGGCAGAAACTCAATGCCAACAAATAATTAAACAAAAGTATAAAGCAGGCTAGTCATATATGAAGAGCAAGAAACAAATAATAAATATCCCACATGTTACACTGATATTTTTGTTATGTCAAGAGAACATGAGCCAGACCTCCAGAATGTTAACTTGTCTACTTTTGGTAAACCTTAGGGAGGATGTGAGTTGGAAAGGAACAGAGACATCATTGGAAAGTATGAACACATCACCAAGATCACAGACCAATATTAGTATTCAAGCATTGTTATTTCACATTTCATTATTTTATGATACTGTAGTTATTGTAATTGAAAGCTAGTGATATGTATTTCTTTAAAAACAACGCAAACAACACTCTAAATCTTGTTAGTTCCACTTGTTTCTTTGAAGTAAAGAATAATCATAACTATTGTTGGATTGTTACAATGCTAATAATTTTGTTTTTAATTTATCAAGTTATATTTTGTCATGTTTAGAAAGCCATTTAAGTTCAGGTTGCATGGGATAATATTATTACAAATACCCAAATAATGACTAATATCTTCATATTGTTTGTTCCTTCTAATATTTCTTTAGAATAACATTCTAATTCTTCTAATACTGCTTTTAGAATAGAAGAATCTTCAGAATTAAAGTTTAGAAAAGAAGTACTGAAAGATTTATTAATATAGAGGATCTTAGGCTATAACCAAATTGTAGATTCACAACTGCACTGAATAAGAAGACCAAAGGTTTTTGTTTTGTTTTATTTTGTTTTTTGTTGTTTTTTTCTGAAGCCCTACAAAAAGTTGGATAGTAGTTCTGTTATTTTCTCTCAAGTGATTATGGAGAACTTAAGCATACTACACTAATGATCTAAATTACATTGCTCCACATGAATCACTAAGTCCTTTACCTGTACAATTAACACCTAACATGCCCCTACCCATCGGTTCTTAATGAAAGACAACCAGTTCCAGTTCCTAAATCGAAATTGTGGCAACCATACCTAGGCTTATCCATAAATTCAAAATAATAAAAAAAAAATCAAACAGACCACACATCTGGCATCAATTACCTCTGAGTAAAAATATTATAGCAGATTTGGCACTGCTGTTCCCATTTCCAGTCCGGCTGCTCAAGATTTTATCACTTAGCCAATTTCATTTACATCAGTGGAAACCCAGAATAAAAAGGCTTGGGTAAATAGCAATCTAAAAGAAAAAGAGGGAAAGGGGGGAAACTTTACCAATGTTTTCTTCCATTTTGCACTCTTCTTGGAAAGTAGTCAAAATGATTTCATTTGGAGAGTATATGATGTTTTTAGACTTTTTTTTCTACAGAGGGGCTCTTTAAATTAATAACAAACAGCTAGCCAACATCTATGAACAAACACACTAGACATAATAGGAACCATTGAATTGTGAGATAATTAGGAGGCAAAATGGAAACGATTTCAAAATGAAAATAAAATAAACCATTTTACTTTATGAACTCTCTCAACATGAATAGCATTTTTGACTTGCCAAGGCTCATTGTTTTGAAAGGATTCTGTAAAACTATACACACCTGTTTGGGGGAAATTGTATAGTGAAATTCTGGCAATGCAAAACATCAATATACAAGTTTTGCATACAATCTACAAATGTTTTCAAAAATTGTCTTTGCAACTTTTTAATCAAAAATACCTAGCAAAAATTCAGGAAAAGGGGAACTATAAAGATGTCTAGGAATTCATTTAAATATATATTGTGATTCTGTTTATCTTAAAAATGGTTTAGTGCATAGAACATAAAACTTGAAGTCAGAAAGCTCTGGATTTCAGTCCCATCACAGACACTTTCTGGCTGAAAGATTTAGGATGAATCATTTACCTTCCCTTATCTTTGTTTTGCCATCTGTAAAATAAGGTGAATTGGATCTGATAGCTTCTAAGACTCCTTCCAACTCTAAATATTGGATTTCATGATTGTAGAAATTACAAAAATTTAGCTATTAGTATTTCCCAATTTTTGTTTGGAATATGTGACCTATCTCACAAAATTCTCTTCATAGACACATGGCACTGTGTATGTGTTGCTTGTTTCTTGAGAATTATCCTAGAAGAGTAAGCTGGGCTAGATCCCTCCACATGAGAAAGACTTGAGGCAGTTACAATGAAAAACTCATTGGATTTGGAGATGTAAGAACTGGGTTCAAGACTTGGTTTTGATGCTTTGGTAATACGACATTCAGTAAATCACTTCTATTGAAGCCTAAATTTCCCTACCTATAAAATGAGAACTTTAGATTAGATGACTTCTGAGTTCCCTTTTAAGATTGAAAAAAATGATATGGGGCAGTGGTGGTGCAGTGGATAGAGCACCTGCCCTGGAATCAGGAGGAGCTTAGTTCAAATTCGGCCTCAGATACTTAATAATTGCCTAGTTTTGTGACCTTGGGCAAGTCACTCAAACCCAATTGCCTTAAATAAATAAAAAAATTTTTAAAAAGAAAAATGATATGAGGCAGGTGACATATTTTTATACTTATTGTACTAGCACCACTCTAAATTTATAGAGACTCATCTTCAGACTGGTCTCAGGGTGATTGATGCATTTTCTCCACATCACTTCTGCACTAAGGATTAAATAAATCTAAGATTTTGCCTTTTCTTTTTAAAAATCCTAAATTTCCCCTTGTTAGATCCATTGCTGGTATTTAACTTTGCTCACTGAAATTAATTGAAGTACTAGTAAAGCATGCATTTGACAGTGCCTTCTATACTAAATGGAGAAAGTGTATTTCAGAGTTCAATATTACTACATATGCTGGTTAAAGATCTTGTAAAAAGCTAAGGTGGAGATTGTAGAACTCTCTCAGTGAAGGGTACTCAATCAAACAACTAAAACTCGTATTTGAATTCCACTTCAAACATATAATAGCTTGGTAATTCTGGGCATCTTACTTTACCATTCTGAGTTTCAGTAAAATAAGAAAGGTTGGACTTGATGGATCTCTAAGGCCTCTTACAGGTATTGATCCATGATTCTATAATTTTGGGATTTCAAAAAGAGGTAGTCATCCCCTGGGAAGAAATATTACTGTTAGTCTTATTCAATCAGGGCACAGTTGAATGAGCAACTGTTAAGCCTAACCTCACAAGAAAAGGCAATATTGAGTATTACACTTACTTGAGTAGAGTATACTTGAATGAATAATTATTAAGTCCCTAAGTGAATCATAGCTCTCAATGTTATACCAGTGAGTTTATTTTATTTCCACTCATATTTAAAGATTGAAAATTTTCATGTTCATAACACAGGCAAGTCCTATTCAATCAGAAACAAATGTGGGTAGTAGAGGACTGCACCTGCTGGTTAAACATCTTAATGTGACTTTAACATTGAGTAACTACTCAAGAAATCAAAAGAGACCTTTGTTGGTATTCATACTTAAGAGATGAAAAACATGACTGTATTCTTACCCGACTTTTAGCTTACCATTGTAGTGAAAAGCAGCTAATTATTTTAATGGATCCTTAACAGGCCACTAATTATAAAGGAATGGGAGGAAAAGAACAGAGGAAACTCAAGGCCAAATAGACCAGAATCTCTATTTTGCAATAACTCTAATATATCACACTGCCCTAAATAGTGTTAACAGTATCAAATGATGGGAACTGTGGTAATATTTACTGCTTATGACTTATTTTTTCTGATCCCAGGATTCTAATTATTTGTTCACATGTCAGAGTTAAGATTGCATTCATTACTACTTGAAAGCTAGTGATTCCTAAAATTACATCCCTAATTTCTGTTCCCTTCCTTTCTATTTCCTTAATTTAACAGGAAACTTAAGATAATTCTCTTCATATTATCCTTGTTATTGTTGTTCAGTCATTTTCAGTCTTGTTTTACTCTTTTTTCTTTTTCCCTTTTTTTTTGCAAGGCAATGGGATTAAATGGTTTGCCCAAGACCACACAGCTGCATAATTATTAAGTGTCCAAGACCGGATTTGAACTCAGGTACTCCTGACTCCAGGGCAGGTGCACTATCCACTGTGTCACCTAGCTGCTCCTTGTCTTACTCTTTGTGACCCATTTGGAGTTTTATTGGCAAATTTTCTGGAGTCAATTGTCATTTCTTTCTGTAAATTAAATTATAGAGGCAAAAATGGAAGCAAACAGGATTAAATAACTTGTCTAGGATCATACTGTTAGTACATACCTGAAACCAGATTTGAACTCAGGAAGATGAATCTTCCAGATTTCCAGTCAAGCACTCTATACACTGCACTAACTAGCTACCCATATTGTCTATCAATTGACAAATTGATAAGCAATGGTTAAACTACTTGTTGTATAGCAGATACCAAGATAGGAACTCTAATCCAGTGACATTGACCTCCTTATTTTTCCTTGCACATGATACTTCATTTTTAAACTCTGAATTTTGACTGAATGTCTCTTTTGCCTAGAATGCTCTTTTTCTTCCTTGCTATCCCTAGTTTCTCCATTTTCCTTTTCAAGTCTCAGTTAAAGCTTTATCTTCTGCAGGATGTCTTTCTGAGTCCTACTTAGTCTTAATTTCTTCCTACAAAGATTATATCCAAATTATCCTGTATTTTTAAAAAAAACTTGTTTGTACATATTTATTTACATTTTATATCTCCCATTACTGTGAGATGCTCGAGAATGGAGATCATTTTTTTTCTTTTTTATCCTTAATACACAGCCCAATGCCTGACAAAAAAAATCAGTGCTTAATGCTGGTTGGTTGACTGAGCTTGCCATTGGCAATATAAACACAATAATGAAAGTCTCTCAGATATCTATTCTCTGTCTAGTTAAATGATAAAGTCAGAGCTATGGAAGTTCAAATCCAGCAAGGTCACATTTATATAAGTAATTTCCAATGCCAAAAAGGAGGTCAAGACCTTTTATAACTGAATATATAAGAGCCAGATAGTGGCCTGAAGCACAAAGAGATTAAACTTCTTGCCCATTGTGCAAAAGACAGAATATGAAGCCTAGTCTTCCCAGTTCCAGACCAGTCTTTATCTATTATGCTATTCTTTCTTATAGCAATAAAGAAGAGTAGAAACAAAGGTTGTGGTATTCTTCCTCATTACAGTCTATATAATGGCAACCTCAGTTCCGATAACTTTCACCACTGGATTCTTCCATGACTGATGTCAGGTATCTGTGTTCTTCATATTGGGCCTAGCACATTATAGTTGCTTAATAAAGGTTTATTGATTAATTGTCACTTCCTGTCACATTCTATCCAACCTTCTAATAACCAAAACTATTGGTATTTATATTCAGTATTATGTAAATATAGTATCAGAGCATTCTTTCTGAAACAGGCACCTTGATACAATTTCACAAGTAATTCATGAAAATTATATCTTATTGCCTACCCAGGAAAATTTTAGAACCTCAATAGTTTACTTACTTTCCTCTATAAAAAAAAAGAACCCTAGGCTCACAAAAATACTCACTTAGGATAACAAGACATTAAATATTAAAAAAGTTTATTTACACAATAAAATATATAGCAAGAGCATGTATCAAAAATCCAAAGCTTCCCACAGAAATAAAGGAAAAGATTTAAAATTGAACTCACAGACCACAAAATATACAAACAAATAAATAAACTTCCCCCAAATTCCACTAGGACCTCTACAGTTCTCCCAAATTATAGCATTACCCTTTGTGATTCAGAGGTACTAGAAAATAAACTTTTCTGCTTCTATCTCATTTCCCTACCTACGCAAATCTGTATAACTAAACAAGGTCTAAGTGTTCTCCTCCATGCCATGGTTTTATGTCTTTTTTCTTTGGTCTTAGCCTTTCTGTCAATCTATATATTTTTTTGTTTTGTGGTTTTTTTTTTTCAGTTTTTGCAAGGCAATGGGGTTAAGTGACTTGCCCAAGGTCACACAGCCAGATAATTATTGTTATTAAGTATCTGAGGTCAGATACGAACTCAGGTCCTCCTGATTTCAGGGCTGATGCTCTATCCACTACTCTACCTAGCTTTTAATTGTCTCTCTAGTGAATATATGTTGACATTTTACATAAAATCTCTTGATGCTACTAATGAAGTCTCATTCCCCAGAAAGAGGAGATTCTGTTTAATCCAATTCAATGTAACATCTAGGCTTAATTGTCATTTCTACCACTTACCAGTTCTATGATTTTGGGTAGGTCACATAACAATACCTTACATTGACAGCAAGCTCCCAAAATCAGAGGTTCAGAATATTATCCAAAAGTAACATCTAGTTCAATCTACTTGTTTTATATAAATGACCGACCTGGGATATGAACCCAAGTTCTAATTCCAAACTCAACACACCAACCACTATACCAGGGTTCACAAACCACTTTCTCCATAACAATGTTAGGTAAATGGTAAAGGTATTAACAACTCTTGTGGTAACTAGGTGGTGTAGAAGATGAAGTTACAGTCCTGGAATCAGGAGAACCTGAGTTCAAATCTGCCTTTAGACACCTGCTAGCTGTGTGACCCTAGGGAAGTCATTTAATTCTCTTTGCCCTAGTTTTCCCATTTATAGAATGATCTGGAGAAGGAAATGGAAAATTGCTGTAGTATCTCTGGAAGAAAATCCCAAATGGAGTCACAAAGAGTCAAACACCAACAAAATTAGCAATCCTATTTTAGAAATTACTTAACTTAGACTCAGAAAAGTTAAAGTGTCAGAGTCACATAGCTAAGAACTCAAATCCATATCTTTAGACAATTATTCCATCATCCTTGAAGCCCCATATCACATTGTTTGTCTGGGCTCATTTTATTTTTTTGCAAATAGAAAATAATAAGATATGAATAATCATAAATCACTCTAAGATAAATAATAATTCAAAATAATTTATACTTTAAAGCTTCAAAGTATTCCTTATAAGGTATTCAGTTGATCTTCATAGCAGTCCTGGGAAATATTCTGACGAAGTTCAGTGTACTTTCCTATACAGTGATATGTGTAATTAAAAATGACATAGATAATGAGATATCAATAACAAATAGTGACAAGTCTGATGTGGTTAAAGCAAATGAGTGAATGCAATGTGCATCCTCCACAAGAAAGAAAAAATAATTATCAAGGAGAAAAAAAGAATTTTTTCACAACCTCTTATTATTTCTTCAAAATCATGAAAAGAACAGAAAGATGAACAGGAGGTATGAACTGCTTGCATGTACTTAAAGCAACTGAGATCCTCCTAATACAAATTGCCTTCTCTTTTTTTCAGACAGAGTTAGTACATAGAGTTTATGTCTGACAAAAGACAGTCATCACTTACATGCTTTAGATCAGGATTAGGCAGTCAAAGTTGTTCTACAAAATTATACAAGCTCCATGAGGTTCCAGGATATAAAAATGGCTAGCAGCAACATGCCCTAAATCATAGGTGAGGCATCAAAACCAAAGATGGTTTTCTAGTCAGACAGAGCGACAACTGCTCCTTCATTACAGAGTCCTTGTTGATACCTGAAAAACACAGACACCTCCATTCCTATTTCAGCACAAATAAATTGGTTGAATAAAATAAACCCTCATTCAGGAGGAAGGTCTGAGTAGAACATGTTGGTACTGAAAAAATGTGGCAATTGGAAAGCATAGTGTACTTTGAGACAAATTGTTCCTTGTAAAGGAGCATCTGAATAGCAAAGATAGTTTGCTAGAATAATGCTATACACTCTCCCTTTATCTCTAGATTTTAAAAGATTTCCAAACAAGTATTATTCATGAAAAAAAATGTATAAGATCTAGAAACTCTCTCATTGTAATAACTGGATAGAAGGATTGTGTCAAAGTGGATAGAGGGTTGACCTCAGCGTTAAGAGGACCTGAATTCAGGTTCTACTTGATATAGATAGATAGATAGATAGATAGATAGATAGATAGATAGATAGAGATAGAGATAAAGATAGATAGAGATAGAGATAGAGATTGATATAGGGATAGAGATAGAAATATATTAGATATAGATATAGATTATGGATAGATGAGATAGCGATAGAGATAGAGAGAGAGACAGAGATAGAGATAGAGAGAGAGAGAGACAGAGACAGAGATAGATAGAGATAGAGATAGAGAGAGATAGAGATAGAGATAGAGAGAGATAGAGATAGAGATAGAGATAGAGATAGAGATAGAGATAGAGATAGAGATAGAGATAGAGATAGAGATAGAGATAGAGATAGAGATAGAGATATAGAGAGAGATAGAGACAGAGATAGAGATAGAGATAGAGATAGAGATAGAGATAGAGATAGAGATAGAGATAGAGATATAAGCTATGAAATCGTGGGGAAGTCAATTAATCTCTGAGTACTTTGAGTAACTCTTTAAGAACATATCTATACTCATAAAAAGATTTTCTATATCAGAAGTTTTCTACTCATCAATGAAATCATCTTTGGCCAAAAAATAGTTATCAATTCCACATTAAAGGGGTTAAGGTATCAGCACCCCAACAGTCTGGAAAATCTGGAAGGGATTTGTGGCCCTCCCTTCTACCAGAGAAGTATAGGGAACTCTTAGCTGAGAAAACTCTTTCCACCATTGCAGGTTGGTTCCTTCTCTGCAGCATGTAGTCTTAGATAATTACCTACAGTTTCATGGAATGATTTTCAATGTAAGGATAAATGGGACACTAAAGGGTGGCACTGATGATGAAATAGGCTCATATAGTTAAAAGGTGCATCTGGATTTTCCAAAAGACAAAAGAAGTAATTATTCTTCCAATTTTTCTCTTTGTGTTGAATTGAAAAGCAACATAGCCAGCTCGTACTTCAACTGATCCTAGGTTCAACAGAATTCTCTTGATCACATTGGAAAAGTTAAGTTGTATCTCAAAATAAGCAAATAATCTAATTTTTCTCTACCCATCCAGGACATTAGTTTCATCATCCTTTCATCTGAAAAACCTGTGACATGTTCGATGCAAACATTAATACAGGACCAACAGCATGGGACTGAGTGCTGATTAGAATGATCAGAGGCATAGCAGATAAAGGAACCTGATTTCCATGGGGAGGGAGAGAAGCACAAAGGAAATACATTTAAGTAGAATGAGGGAGGTGGTCATTTTAAAACTGGAAAGCATCTTAAGAAGGCATGGCATTCCATGTTTCTCAGTCACTGGTCCCTAGCAAATTTGCACTCTGAAAAAAAAATTGGTACTTTAAAAACTATATTATTTTCCCTGTGTCCATTCTTTTCACCCAATACCTGAATTCTTCTAGCTTCTGGTCCTTGCCCATAAAATTATACCTCCTGATTATAATACTGAGTTGTTTGAGGAAGGGAATACAGGTCTTTTACTAACTACAAGTATAATTTAGTCTGGGAAAAATGAATTAGTCAGTCCTTCAAGTACAAGAAATTATTTCACATCTCAGAAGGAAATGATTTCACATTTCCAGATAAAGCTTTGAAAATATTTCTACTAATCAATAAGTATGTATTAAGCACTTATTGTTTCAGCACACTGCACTCAATGCATCATAGATGATGCATCCAAATCATAAAACAGAGGTTCCTAATTGGGAATACAAACTTGGGAGAGATATATAGATAGAGATAAATATAGATATATTTTTCCAAGTTATTATAGAGAGAGCTAGACAGACATTTTATTATAACTGTATTTAAGATAATTGGTTTCTTTATCCAATATATTTTATTTTAGTAATTTTAAAACATTCTGAGAAGTGGCCCATTGATTTCATAGACTATCAAAGAGGTACATGATCCAAAACTAACCAAGAAATTTTTGTAAAGGAAACTTTTTTTACAATATATATCCTAAAATCTTTTTCTTCTAACTTAAGGACATTAGCACTTGTCCACAGAAAGAGAAAAAATTGTTTATTATTATTGAACTAATAATATTATTAACTCAGTTTTCTTTTCTCTTTTCTCTTGATCTTGGTGAAGACTTTAGGTAGGAAGAAAAGAAAGAAGGAAAGAAGGAAAGAAGGAAAGAAGGAAAGAAGGAAGGAAGGAAGGAAGGAAGGAAGGAAGGAAGGAAGGAAGGAAGGAAGGAAGGAAGGAAGGAAGGAAGGAAGGAAGGAAGGAAGGAAGGAAGGAAGGAAGGAAGGAAATAATGTTCTAGAAAGTATGCTAAATGCTTTACAAATATTATCTCATTTGACCCTCACATTTTGTAGTTGAGAAACTAAGGCAGAGAGAAGTTGAATGATGAGCAGGGTCACATAGCCTTGACATAAGAAACTCACAGATTTCACAGTTTCTAGAACAATGACCCAATTCTACTCAGTTGTACTACTGAAGAAAATGTAAGAGTGATAAAAACTAAGTTTGAAAGATTGTGTCTAGGTAGGAAGTCCAAAGCCCCTTTAATGGAATGAGAAAGGCCGATGAAATAAAGCCCCAATATAAATCAAAAGCAGGATGGCGTAGGACCAGGGAAGACAGGAAGGAGGAAGTGAGCAGAGACAGAGCAGCTTAAGTTTTAGCAGATAAGCTACAAACCAAAGTAGTTCTTTAAGACTGGATCAATGCACTAGGTAGAAATTCAGTTGGATGCCAATGCTTTTAACTTTTCTGCAAATAACCTATTTCACTAAATCCTTAATCTTTGGATTGTGCATTTCTAGGTCATTTTCTTATTTAGTTAAAGTTCTAAATAGGAGCACAATATTCTAAGAAGACCTGACAAGTGCTAGATCAATATATGAGGGGAAAAACTTTAATGTTCCCACACAAGATCCTATTTTTGCATAGCATTTTTGCATTTACTTTTTCTTCTTCAAAGTCATACAGCTAATGGCCCTTAAAAACACTGAAGGATTAAAGACAAAACATTAATTTTATTTAGTGAATAGAGTTTAATATTTGGGTTCTTCTGGCAAATACAAAAAATTATGTTAATACATGCCATTGAAGTTGCGTTTTATTAAATAATTCAATTACTGTATTAAATTGATTTCATTATGAAGCACTCCATTCTATTATACATTTTTGCATTCGCCAACTCTATCTGTGTATTGCAACATCCTCCTTGTTTCTGTTGTCGTACTAATTATATTTCAAACAATGTTTCCCCCTTTTAATAGCTCACAATTCTTTTTCATAATTAAACAGGCTGGAGTTTGCCCTTGGGAAGCAGAATCTAATGATCAGGCTTCTCTTTTGAATTTGTGAGCACCTAGAGGTGGAGGGCTTTTTCCTCATCTCTAAAGATGATTTCTGGAGTCTCTTCAATAGAAAGCTTGCACCTGGTTTTGGTCATTCCAATTATTCCAGCAAACTGTTTTCTTTCCCCACTCCCACTTCCCAGTCCTCATCTATTATCTGGGATAATTGGCTCACTATATGATGATGGTTCCACTGTTTGTAATTAATGCAATTAAATTTGTGCTTGTCCTCAATGCCCATGGTAAACTTCTTCTGAATATGGATAGTCTTGAACTCCCATCACTGATTATTCCACCATGCCTACTCTGCCACCTGCAGTAAACACTTAATAGTGATTACTAACTTTCTGTCTGACTATCTGGGAGATTATTCTCATGGACAGTCCAACTGTAGCTGTGCTGTGTATTTATAATGGGAAAAAACTAGTTTGGTGGGGGAAGAGGCTGGAAGTTTTTCATCAATATTGTCAGTGTATAAATGAGTGTGGGCAACTACTTACAATTTATAACATTATTTCTATGAAAGAATATGATCCAAATTCCAACTTAGAATTCAAAATGCCAGAACATATTTGATTCAATTGAATACAAAAACAAATGTTAAGTATCATTTAGGTTCAAAGGGAAGTCAGCAGAATTTGTGATGAACCAACCAATCTGTATATGGTCCTTGGTTCAGAAATGTACTTCCTAAGATGAGATTATATCCAACTATTCTTGTGGTGAAAATTATAAGTTTTCACGGTATGAGAGCTTGGAAAAGCCTCCAGGTATGTGACCACTGAGCCATAATAGTAACAGTGGAACACTGTCCATCGAGCCTTTCAAGGATGGGTACATAGGCACAACTTGAGGTAACGATTGTCAGGAGAAACTGGACCTCTTCAAATATGAAAGTCATGTCATTTTGGCATTTTGTGCTTACTTCTAGTGATCCAATTTAGTAGGTTTAATAAAGACTAACTAGATTCAAAGGTTATGGTCCTTGATTTCTGATATGCTGGCTGTCCAATGAATAGTTTTTACAAAGGTGCAGCAGACCACAGGCTATGCTATCCAAGAATTGTGAATGGTATAGTTATTAAACTATTGAAAATTAAGACCCAAGAAATCTGATTTGGGTTGAGTTAACTGAAAGAGTAAAAATTTCCCATACTCTTATGGTCAATGAAATCAATAATTGGAGTAGTTAAATTCATATTTACCTTCATTGATCAAGAAACCAGTTCAAAAACTTTCAAACTCTCCAAAATTCATTAAATCTGGAACTCATGACTCCTAGTGGCTGAGAAATTTAGTTTCTTTTAGGAAAATCAGTAGGAATTGGTTAATCTAGAAGCTACTAGGCATCAGTTCTTATTGTCATTCCTACCCATGGAGGTGAATAGGAAGTCTTTGGAACAGAATCCAAATGGAAGGAATGCATCCAAAAGAAAGGGTCTTGTTCCAAACTTTAGGAAGGAGTAGGAAAATGAAGAAGAGGAGGAGAAAGAAAAGAAGAAGAAGAAAGAAAAAGAAGGAGGAGGAAGAGGAGGAAAAGAATAAAGAATGAAAAAAGAAAGAAACAAAGAAACCAAAAAAGAAACTATTCGGGGATCATAGCCAAATGATTTCATAGAGGAAACCAATCCAAAAGACTGGGGTGAAAATCTGGAGCTGCAAAATTCAGAGCCAGCAAGGAAGCCCTGGGGAGTAGTTAGGGCTTAGAAATATAAAGATGAGAGTCATCTTCATACAGTTAGTAATGAAAACATTTTTGTCAGTACTATTGTCAAAGGAAAGAGGGAGAAAAGGGATTGTTAACAAAAAAAGATGTTGATTACAGAACCTAGGAGACACATTTAAAGGATACACTGAGAGGAAAAATCAAGGCAAAGGAGGCATCAGGTATATTCCTGGATGTGGTGTGTATAGCTTTGTATAATATGCAAGTGGATAGAGATTAGAGACTGAGTATATCTCTATTGCTTAGTCACCAACAAACACAGACCCTCACATTTGTGTTTATTCAACCCAAATCAGATTTCCAAAGTTCTGTGCTTGCCCCTACCCAATGCTGAGCACTTTGGGGCTGGTAGATCTAGGTCAACCATAATAGGAGGATAATGAAAATAAAAGTTAAAATAACACAACCCTCACTGGAACCATAATATTGTTGTTTTTCATTTTTAACATTAAGATTGTCTGAGACATCACAATCTCTACAAACACATGCAAATCAAAAGTTAATTATGAAAATAAGCCCATGGTCCTCCCAGCCACATCTGCACCTGCATGTAAATCTAAGCAAAATCCTAATGCGGACTACCATAGAATATTCTTAGACTGATATAATATTATTTAGTGGGTTTTGATTTTTAATACAAGAATATGAGTCAATAGTTGTCAAAAATCTTTTTTTACCAGATTGCACATCATAGCATATATATTTTTCATATCAATTACCTGACAATATAGATAATCTTATAGATATAATGATTTAATTTAAGAGAAAAGAAGCAAAGGTCAATGATAAATGAAGACTACTCTGAATGGTAGAATGCTAACTATAGCCTTTCCAAGTTCTTACTTCTCATTTCTTCTACAAGGATTTATAATTTTGTCACTTTGGACACTCAGCACCCACATAGATTGTAGTTCCTTTTTTAAAGAAAGTCTCTAGGAGTTTCTTGCTCAAAAATCAAACAAATAAACAAACCATAAGCCTGTAGGCAAACTAATTGTGAGCCTCTTCAAATTTAGACTAGTCCCCAGAAGACAAATCAAAATATTTAGTTTCCTCATCTTTCCACTCTTGTGGGACTTACCAGAAGTTATCATCTGCTTATATGACCTTCTTAAGGTCTCAGTGGCAACCCTCATGACACAATGAGGTTTCTTTTGGAAAGGACTCTAACGGAGGTCTGATTTTATTTAAAATGTGTGTTAATGAATTCCCACCTCTTTGAGACATTAGGTAAGTCACTAAAGAAATTTAGGCTTTTCACTCTTGGAAAATCAAAGGTTAAATCAGTGTATATAATGTCTACCACATATATTGTACAATTACATAAGACTGCATAACAGAGATACATGGGGATAATAAATTGCCAAAGATCAACAGAAAATGAAGTATAAAAAAAAAGCATATGTATTGGGTGTATGAAGTGAGCAAATCTAAATTGAATAGGTATTTAAATATGTAACCCCAGTTTGCTTTTCTTATGGCATTACTATGAAAATGTGGGATATAGAAAGCAACTGTTAGCAAGGGAGGAGGTATTTTTAATCCAGAGTGTTCATGTGATATTGAACTTGATAAGACTGGTGACTATAGGATATAGGGAACCATCTCACATAGCCTAGTGGAAAAGCCAGAGGTTCAAGGTTGCATGGGAAACTGTTGGGTGACAAAGTAGAACATCATTGTGCACTCCTTCCTGATAGAAAACTGACCAATATAAGCCACATGAGATGAAAG
Organism: Macrotis lagotis; assembly: GCF_037893015.1. NCBI lineage: Eukaryota > Metazoa > Chordata > Mammalia > Peramelemorphia > Peramelidae > Macrotis > Macrotis lagotis. The sequence goes on along the minus strand of NC_133663.1, from coordinate 107,602,846 downwards.
GCCATCTCAGGGCAAGCAAGGGGCAAAAGGTAAGTAGTGGTGGACCCAATGGCCACAAGCCCTAATTGGTCTCCTTTATCCTTCTCCAGAGAAGGATTCATTTTTTTGTTTACAGTCTAACTACTTTTTATTTTCCTTCTGTCTGATGGGAGAAAGCAGTGAAAAAGACAGATTGTTTTTTTGCCTTTGCACTCATTTGAATGGCATTTAGGTTTGAAAGCTTTGTTTTCCTTAACTGTGGTTTCATGTCTATGTCACTTAAACTTTTGCTAAAGAACATGATGGCTGTCAATCCTAAGACTGCTTAGTTATTAAATTCACAGATATAGAAAATTACATGATTCTTTCCTTAAGGGAACAGGAGAATGTTTTTCTCTCACCACAATATGTGCTGGGGGGAGGGGTAAAATTTGGGATGCCAAAGATAGTCTTATTTTTAAAAAATTTATAACTGCGTATAAGTTTAGATTACACCCTTGGAAACAAAGAGACATCCCAGAAAGTCTATAAGCTAGAGGAAACAGTCAATAAAAAAGCAGTCAAAAAAAAAGCATGAGAGCTCTTTATAATCACTTCAATCCTTTACCTAAGTCAGCCAGCCTACATCCATTTTTTTTATTTGGAGGAATTTAGCCATGATCTAACTTTCTGGGGAAAATTTTAAATCTATAATTCACCAACTATCAATGCTTGATTTTATAAATCTCTACAGAAATACAAATATCTCATTTTATCCTCACATATTTATGAGGCAAGTGTAATTATCCCCATTTTACAATGGAAGAAATGAGGTAGAGGTTCAGTCACTTGCCCAGGGTCACATAGCTAGTAAGTATTTTACTCACTCAATTCTCACCCAAGCCATTTTTCCCTGCAATAATTCCCTCTCTTCTTTGCTCCATTTGAACCTTTAATGAACCAGTTCACCTCTACATTGTCCTTTCTTTAATATCTAATACTGTTATCAACCATTATGCCAAACCTCTGCCTTCCCCCCATATTCACTACTTTTACTCTTTATGCTAATTGAACATGGAGAAAATCGATTCTGACTAGATCCATTACAAATTTATATTGTACAATATTATCTGGACCATCATTGCTGTTAGATGTTACATCTTCCGTATTAACTCACTATTCCACTCTCCATAAGCTTCTTCAAACTTCTCATGGCTTCTTTCTCCCTCTCCCCCTGAGAATTTTGCCTTGTATTTTACAGAAAATAATTTGAGGCCAATCTCTTCAAACTCTCTCTTCTTCCCCTTCCTCATCTATCAGTTAAATGCCTTCTGCCACGATTTCCTTCATCATACCTGTCTTTAAAAAAGTGATTTTCCTTATCACCAAGGATAACCACTCTTCAGTAAATGGAATGATCCCAGATTGTCCCCTCCCATTCTCACCCCCCCCATTATACCCATTCTTTCACTTATCTTCCATCTTTCCTTCTCTATGGATTCATTCCCTACTGCCTACAGCTATACCAATCTCTTCTTCCATCCTAAAAAATACCCTCACTTGATCCTTCTTTTCCTGGTAACTATTGTTCCATATCTCTTCTGCCTTTTGGCTAAACATCTTCAAAAAGCTGACAGTAGGTTCTACTCTTCTCACTCTTTAATCCCCTTAAAATCTGACAATTGAGTGGAAACTGTTCTTTCCAAAGTTACTAATGATTGCTTGACAGCCAAATCTAAATAACTTTTTCTCAATTCTTATTTGCCTTGACCTTTCTGAAGAATATGACAGCACTGATCACTTTCTCCTCTATGATATTCTCTCCTTTCTAGGTTTTCAAGACACCATTCTCTCCTGGTTTTCCCTCCTACTTATCTGACCATTCCTCTGTTTCCTTTGTTGAGTCTTCATCCAGATCACATTCTCTAATTAGGTGTCCCTCAGGGTTCTTTCCTGGCTGCTCTTCTCTTTTCCTTCTACATTATCTGACCTGATAGTGATCTCATCAACTTCCATGAATTTAAATCCTATCTCTATGCTGATGATTCTCAAATCCAGCTGTTATATTCCAAACTCTCAATTGTCTAATCTCACATCACAGACTATCTTTCAGAACCCAGTTTTATCCCTAAATCCTTCTCTTCTCATACCTTCCTTATTACTATAGAAGGCAACATCATCTCCCAATCACTCAGGTTCACAACTTAGAAGTCATTGTGAATTCCTCACCATCTCTCACCCCTAAATACAATCTGTTGCCAAGACCTGTCAATTCTGCCTTTGCAACATCTCTCAAATACCCCTCATCTGACAGGGCTTCAACACCAGTACTAGATCTCATCACCTCATGACTGAACTGTTGTAATAATCTGCTGCTGGTCTCCCTATCTTGTCTCTTCATTTCAAATCATCCTTTATTCAACCACTAAAATGATTTTCCTAAAGCTCAGTTCAGATCATATAATTCTCAATAAACTCCATGGGGTCTTTTTTGTATACAGGATCAAACTCAAAGTGTTCAGTTTGGCATTCAAGTTCTTCATAACCTAGCACATATACACCCTTCCTTCACTTTGCCTTCTGATCTCCCTGGATTCCTTTAAGTCTTGACTAAAATCTCATCTACTGGAAATTTTCCCCAAACTCTATTAATTCTACAGCTTTTGATCTATTGATCACTTTCCAATTATCTTGTATATAACTTGATTTGTATGCATTTGTATTTATGTTCTCTTCGCCCTTTAGTTTATAAAGTTCTCTTTATATCTCCAACATTTAACTGGGGCAGATAGTAGGTGCTTAATAAATGTATATTGATTTTTCTACCAGTTGCTTCATTTTATATAAAACAACATCTTGTGTAGTAACAAGATAAAGTGAGGTATTAAAGATTTCATTAGGTAAATTTCTCATTACATTTTTATCCCCTTGTGTCTTTGTTGATTTTTTGCCCTCTATAGTGTTTGGGGCCATCTCCAATATGGACCCCCTCAGAAAAGTATCCCAATTTCAACACATTTTGTTGATCAACATCCACTCAAAAACATAGCTCCCAAAACCTCAACAATGTAACTGTGACCAGCCAGAGAAAAAAAAATCAAAACAAAACATGTTTATTCAAACAGTATAGCAAAATAAGTGATAAAAATGAGTGCACTTTCTCCATCCCCCAATCTGCATATGTTTTCAAGCAGGAAATAAATGTTACTAGGGAATAAATATGGTGTGACACATATGTAGAGAATATGTGTAGCCAGGGAACAGAGTAAAGGGGATCTAATATGGCTGGCACAACTCACAGCTCAGAATGCTTGAAGATGTATTAATATGCTCCAGTGATGTCATCACCCTGCTATACATATCTGCTCAGGGTAGTTGCCATCTGTTGCTCAGCAATTATAAAACAACATTTTCCTCTTATGGAAAACATTCTGGCAGTCTTAGCTTTTAGTCTTATCTTTATACCTTTTAAGATTCAGTGCCAGCCAACTCCAGCCAGTCAAATACATTAAAAGTCCTTAGATAAATTGTCCATCCTTTGAATATCTTTCTCTTGCCCCAATTCAGGCTTTTTTCCATTATAAACTTTTACTTCACTTAGAATGAGGATATTCAAAAAAAAAAAAAAGGAATGAGGATATTCCTTCAAATTCTTTACACTCCCCTGAAGCCATTGATGCTCCATGCATTTCACAGGAGATAGAGAGTAAAGACTGAAAGGAGTTAGTGATTTTTATTCAACTTGCAAAACATCCTGTCTGTCCCCAACAAAAAAGTCCTATAATCCTTCTCTATATAAGGGAGAGTCCACAATCCAGAGAAGTTGAGAAGAATTAAAGGAATATTAACAACTGGAATTTATATGGGGTAACCCTAATGTCTTAGTGAAGTTTTCAACTTTTGGGATATGACAGACATCTAAACTACTGCTTTGTTTTAGATTTTATGTTATTAGTCCCTAACAGTGCCTTACACATAATAGATTGCTTAATGAAATTCTTGTTGAATGAATGAATAAATGAATAAAATAACTTAAAGCAAAATGAATGGGAAGGTACAATGTTTTTGTTTCTGCCAGTGCAATGTAAAATCTATGGATGTGCAAATGAAAGGCAGATCTCATCTCAAAGAAGAAAGTAAAAGAACTAGAAGATGATACTTCTGTATAGATTATAAGGGAGAATGAGGTACTTTTTGAAAGGATGGAATAAATGCTTCAAGAAAAAAAATGGAAAAAAGGAAAGACATGAAAGGAGAAGGAAATTCTGACAAGTTTAGAGAATTTTTTCTACCAGTGCATCTCTGTATTTTCTCTGCAGCTTTTTATCTTTAGAGAGACATCTAGAATCCAGAGATGGCTTAAGTAACTTGCCCAAGAGATAACCAGTATGTATCAGACAGGAATCAAACCCAGGACTTCCTTACCTCAAACCTGATTCTTTATTCACTATGCCATGGTGCCTCTATTCTATTTAATGGTGGCTCTATTTGTTGGGAAAATTTTTCTTGGATCAAGTCTTAGATCTACCCCTCTGCAACTTGTGTCTTATTTCTTGTTCTGGCCCCTGAGACCAAATAAAATTAGGATATGTTCTCTATGTGAAACTCTTAAATATTTGAAGCTAGCATACCCTATCTCTAGGACTTCTCTGGGCTCCATATTCCCAGATACTTCAATTGATCCTCACATAGAATAATTTTGCCTCCCTTTACCACCCTAAGCACTCATTTCTGTATGTTCCAGTTTAACATCTCCCCCACCCTTTGCATCAGTCAGAATAAAATACAATATATAATTCCGTGTTATTGTCTGAACAGGACAGAATACAACAAGACTTTCATATGCCTACTCATATACAGCCTCAAAACCTATCTTAATGTAGCTGAAGATTTCATTACTGTTTCAGATTGCCATATCTCACTGTTAACACAGACTATTCTTTCAATCCATTAAGAACCTCTTAAGCTTCCCCCCCAGAAGATCCTACTTAGCTATATCTCCTTTATCTTGTCATGTTTTAGATATAAGATTTTAGATTTATCTACTAATCAATTTCATGTTATTGAATTTCTAATACAAATTTCTAGTCTATTGAAGTCATTTTGGATCCTGATTTTTATACTCTGATGCAATGTATTAACAATAACTTATAGTTTTGGGTAAGAATAAAGTGTGCTTCTAATATAGTCATTTATTTAGGGTCTAGTTTAAATTTATTTAAAAATTATTTTGCAAACATTATCTTGTTTGATCATCAATGACCCTGTTAGGTAGGAACTATTTGTATTATTACCCCTGTTTTACAGATGGAGAAAATAATAGTGAAAGAAATTATGTGAATTGTCTATAGTTATCTTTGTGAGAGATAAAATTTAGATGTCATATTTTGATTCCACATTCAATAATAGATTACCCTGCCTCTCTTTAGCCAAGTGATTGATCAAAATGTTATACAAAACAAGAATACATATTCCTGATGTGCCATTAATTGCTTTTCTTTGGATATGGCAATCTTATCAGCTCCAAACCCAACTAAATGGTCAATCTAACTCATAAATCTCCATCTTGGCCACAAGAATATCATGAGAAACTTCGTCAACTAATTTGATAAAAGTCAAAGCAAATTATCTTTATGGTATTCCCTTAAGCTACCACTCTATTAGTCTAAAAATATTCATTGTGTTTTATATAAATTAGAATTTATTTATGAATCAAAGACATGGGAAAAATAAAAATTAGAAATAATCCAAACAGAAATGGAAAGGGAAATGGTAAGCATAAGTAGGATGTAGCATATTGCCTAAGATAGTTTCTATGGGAAAAGAAACATCAATAATTTTATCAAAGATATGTATGCCTAAGGGGCAGCTAGGTGACACAGTGGATAGAGCACTGGCCTTGGAGTTAGGAGGACCTGAGTTCAAATATGGCCTCAGACACTTATAATTACCTACCTGTGTGACCTTTGGCAAGTAACTTAACCCCTTTGCCTTGCAAAAGCATAAACATAAAAAAATTTAAAGTATATATATATATATATATGTATATATATATACATATATATATATATATGCCTAGAGAAGAAGGGGGAAAGTGTCCAAGAAGTTTAATAATAAGACAATCATTGAGCAACCTGGGTACTTTATTGGTATCAATGAGATTTAAGTACACCAGAGAAAGTCTTCAGAATACTGGAGAAATCTTCTGTAGAAAATGTATTAAAAATTAAAAATTAAAAAAAACCAGAAAATTACACAGAAGAGTAAGTATAAAAAGGCTGAACTTTCACTGTAGAGAAATCCCCCTCCGTGAATGAGATTATAGCTCCTTCTAGTAGTTGTTGCTTTTTAACATAGACCAATATAGTGATTTGGATAGGAGATACCTAGATTATAAAACATACCCTAATAGATGTCACAAGTTGCAGATATAAAAAGATAAGGGTTTTGAGAAATTCATTAATATTCATTAATAAGACAACCCTTCCGGATTATTAAGGGACAGAAGAATTATGGGAATGAGAGAAGTTATCTATAACCTTTTAAGGTTGACATCAAAAAGGATAATCTATGCTTTGAAAAAGAAAAAAAAGTGTTTTGATGTTATTGTCACCATATTAATATTAAGAAGAGATTCAGAGAAAACAGTCAAAATGAACAGATCAGTAAGTCTCCCCTGTGGTTTTAATTTTTAATACATTCTCTACAGAAGATTGCTTCAATATTCTGAAGACCTTCTCTGGTGTACTTAAAATTTCATTGGTACCAATAAAGTACCCAGGTTGCTCAATGATTGTCTTACTATTAAACTTGTTGGACCCCTAAGGCATATCTTAAATTATGTTCTTATGTAATATTCTCCTTTCAAATATAACTTTTTAAAAAGTAAAGGAAAAAATAGCGAACAAAATGAACCTAGTCATGCTGTGCAAACTTGGTTTTGACTAGACATTACTATTTCTGGCTTAAGAAATGTTTTGTTCAATTTTTCAGGAGGACAAGAAAATCATTATGAATTGAGTGTCAGATCTTCTTCGGTTTGTGTATTGGTGTGTTTTGCTAAAAAACTAATTTTTACAATGTAATCAAAAATTCACAGAAGACAGGATGGGAAAAGCTGATCAAGATTATCCAATATTGCAAGTGTTCTTCTAATTGAATAAAAAGTGATTATTAAAAAGGATAATGCAATAAAAATGATTGTAATTTTCATATTCAATTTATACATTTTTTTGTCTGAAAAATCCAGGACACTTTGGGATGTTTCCAGTCTCTTACACAGATAACTGTATTTTCCCCCAAACAATTGATGCTTGGAGAAAGAACCTTCAGAAGCAGGAATAGGAGAATAGTTATAAATATAGACTACAAAAGAAAAATTGGAGAGGATAAAGATAGCTAAAATTTCAGCTGTGCAATTTGAAATCAACCTAATTCTATGTTTTTTTAAATCCATTTCAGATTTAAATCTAGTCAATTATTTCTTTTTTTCTAAAATTTATTTTTTTCATATTGCTACTATTGTCTTGTAAAAGTAACATACACACACACACACACAAAGATAGAGAAACCTCAAGAAAAATAAAATGAGAGAAAAATAAAAGTGTGCTTCAGTCTACATTCAGATACCAGGAATTCTGTCTTTGGGATGGATCACATTCTTTATCATAAATCTATCAAAGAAGTTGCTCCAATATTTTCCCCACAGTTGCTTTTGCTAGCTGTCCTCCTACTCCCATTTATTCTATTCTCTCTTCTTTCACCCTGTCCCTCCTCAAAAGTGTATATATGAATACTCTCTCCCATGATCTTCCCTCTATTCTATCACCAACACTCCCTTCTCCCCCATTCCCTTTCTCCCATCTCTTTCCTTTCCTATTTTCCTCTAGTTTAACATATCTTTCTCTACCCTATTGAATCTGTATGTTATTTCCTCTCTCAGCCACTTCTGATGAGAATGAAGGCTCACTCATTCCTCCTCATCTTCCCCATTTTCCTTCCATTACAAAATCTTTTTATTGCCTCTTTTATGAAAATATCTTATCCCATTCTACTTCTCCCTCCCCTTTCTCCTAGTACACTCTTTTCTCTCCCATTAACTCCATCTTCATAATTTATTATACCTTCATATTCAGTTCTCTCCTGTTCCTTGACTATATATATGCTCCTAATTGCCTTAATAAATGATAAAGTCCATATGAGTTATTAGTATCATCTTCCCATGCAAGAATACAAGCAGTTCCACATCATTAAATCCCTCATAATTTGCCCTTCCTGTCCACCCTCTCTATGCTTCACCTGAGTCCTGTATTTGAAGATCAAATTTTTTGTTCATCTCTGGTCTTTTCAACAAGAAAGTTTGAAAATCCCCTATTTCATTGTCCATCTTTCCCCATGAAAGAATATTTTCAGTTTTTCTAGGTAGTTGTTTCTCAGTTGTAATACATGCTCTTTTGCCTTCCAGAATATCATATTCCAAGCCCTACAAGCCCTTAATGTCATTAAATCCTGTATAATCCCAACTGTAGTTTTATAATATTTGAATTTTTTCCCCGACTCCTTGTAATATTTTCTCAATGACATGGAGTTCTGAAATTTGGTTATAATATTCTTGGGGGTTTTATTTTGGGATTAACTCTTAAAAGAGAGTTTTTCATTCTTTAGGTTTTATTTTATTTTTTCGTGATTTCTCACAAAGTCATTGGCTTCCCTTAGCTCCATTCTACATTTGAAGAAATTACTTTCTTCAGAGAACTTTTTTATCTCCCTTTCCACCTCATCAATTTGACTTTTTAAGGTATTCTTCTCCTCACTGGTCTTTTGGACTGCTTTTTTTCCATGATTTTCCATTAATTTTTAAGATGTTTTCTTCAGGTTTTTTTTGTATCTCCTTCACCAAGCTGCTGACTTGGTATTCATGATTTTCCAGCATTGCTCCTATTTCTCCTATTTCTCTTCCCAATTTTTCCTCTACCTCCTTTACTTGAGTTTCAGAAATTTTTTTGGAGCTCTTCCATAGCCTAAAATCATTTCATATTTTTCCTGGAGGCTTTCGATATAGAAGTTTTGACTTTGTCATCTTTTGAGTGTGTATTTTGATCCTTCATGGGATCAAAATATATGTCTATGGTCAAATTCTTTTTCTTCTATTGTTTGCTCAATTCCCCAGCTTATGACTTGACTTTAACTCTTTGTTAAGGTGGGGCTCTGCTTCCAGGGTGAAGGAAACACTTTCCTAAGCTTTTTTTTTTACAAGGCAATGGAGTTAAGTGACTTGTCCAAGATCACACAGCTAGGTAATTATTAAGTGCATGAGGTCAGATAGGAACTTAGGTCCTCCTCACCCCAGGGCCTGTGCTCTATCTACTTTACCACCTAGCCGCCCTCTTTCCTAAGCTTTTGAGGGCTTTTGCAGATGTTTTCAGGAACTCCCTCTCTTCCCCCCCTACACACACACACACACACACACACACACAAACACACACACACAAACACACCTCAGTTCCTTCAAGGTCTTTTGGGAAGTTCTGACTGCTCTCCTGGTCTGTGATCTAGTCTGTGAATAACCCTAAGTACTCCTTTTGCCCTAGAACTATGAGGAGGTCCCCTGCTATACTATGGCAATATGAGGCCCAGACTACGACCTGGATCTGAGTACGTACAAAGCAACAGAGTCCTGCCCCAAGAATAGCAGCGAGATCTCTGCAGTCTTCCCTGACTCACTTACCATCTGTGATCTGAGCATTTTGGAAGCAGCTGCTGGACCAAGTGGCTCGGCAGGCCTCCTTCTGGTTCCCGGGGCCAGGCTGGGTTGCTCTAGGCTCCACTCTCATTCTGGCATGGCAGAGTTATCCTGCTGACCTTCCTTGGCAATCCCTGAACTGAGCAACCACCCCACTGCCATGAACCCAAGTGCCCCCAGTGACCCAGGCACCCAGGGGTTTATTCCTCAATAGCTGGTGCCAGTTTGCTTCTGCCTGGACTGTTCTCCAGCTCTTTCTAGTAGAATAGACCCTTTCAGTGGATCTTCCAAATTGTCTTGAGTGAGAAAATTGTTTCATACAGTCTTTCTGTGGTTTCTGTCACTCTATAATTTGGTTACAGTCATAATTTAAAGGTATTTGTAGTGGGGGTGGGGTGGTGGGAGGAGATCTCCTCAGATTACCTGCATTCACTATGCTGTCTTGGTCCCCCGCCCCCTGCCAATTACTATTTAAAGGGTTTTAAAAACTGCCTGAAATAGAGTAAGATATCTATGTTAAGGTTTAGAACATAGGTCCATGGGCCATATAAGGCCCTTGAAATCATCTGGTCCTGGGAAGGTAGGACTCAAAATTCAATAACTAGGAGCTTTTTAGGTGTGAATTAATTAAATGCTTAAGCAAATATAGCAGGCTAATTTTTACATTGATAATTTTGTAAAGCCTACTAATGATTTTTAAAATATTTCAAATGGTCCTTGATAGGAAAAAAAAAACAGTTCTTCATCCCTGGTATAGAAAAACATAAGATGAAGTGACTGGTCAATTAGTACTACCTTGTTCTAGCATGTGCTTAATATTTCTTTTGTTTTCTACTCTCTCTCTCTCTCTCTCTCTCTCTCTCTCTCTCTCTCTCTCTCTCTCTCTTCATTCTCCTTTGTACTTGCAGTTGTGTCTCCTCAAGGTTTTCTCTGCAGGAACAGATCCCTAATATTACAATGGGAGTTAATGAGAAAGCAAAATTCAATTTATAGATTTTCTCTTGAATGATTTTTCAGTTATATTTCTTTAGGGTTCATAGAAGTGTCTTACCCAAGAATACATAGCTAGTCAATGGTAGACCCAGGAATCAAATCAGACATTCTCAGTTCAAATCTATTGCTTTATTTCAAAATATTTCAACTACTTCAAAAATAGTAAGCATATCAACTAAAACTACAGTTTCAAATCTAAGTATTAGTAGAAATTCCAATGCCAAGCTGAGATGCTTCTCATTCCTACCCATATTTTTATTTTGGATGAAACACTGGAGGAGGGAGGAATTCCAAATAAACTGGCAATGATGTGTTGTCTTTCCTTAACAGCTAAGAAAGAAAATGTTATTGCAGGGACTTTTCTTTCCTAAAAAAAAGAAATTCTGATACTTATTGCCTAAATTATCTTGGGCTTCTTTATCTATCTGGGATTATTCCGACTTTTAAAAGAAATGAAGGAGTTGACTAGGATACCTTCTGCAGGCTACTTTGGTTCTAAATCTATTATCCTGAGATCCTATATTTTGATGTCTCATCATAGTAGGGAGGCATTCTTATCATCACAAGTTCTAGCAGGGTTCAATAAATTTGAAAAAGCACCCTCAATGAATGTATGACAAATTAGGATTACTAAAATCCAGACTAGATAAGTATAGAAAGACTTATTATCTACAAACTAGTCACTAGAAAATTATTATTTTTTGCCCTGACAGCTAAGCACAATAGGAGATATGTTATTCAATCTCTATCATATCTCAAGGAACAATGCTTTGGAATCTACTAGATCTGATGATATACTGTCTTCAAAATTTATACCTGTTGAATTAATATTATAATCTTTTTGCATAGAGTTTGCTAAAAATAAAAGTATTATGACACTTTGCACCACCACCTCCTAAAGAAAATGTCCTTTTAGAATGTTCCAGTACTTTCCAATATGAAATGACACTATCAACATATGCAATACTATGAAGTAAAACAAACTCCTGGTACTATATTATAGCCATAACCACAGAGATAATATTGAGTATATCATAAGTAAAACATATGTCAAGTTGTTAAATGTTTTCAATTATGACTATTGCAAATTTTAACCTTAGTTAAAATAAGTTACTTATAATACCTCTTTACTTCTATAGACTTTCTAGATCCTCAGGATTCTTTCAAATCACTCCTGTATTAGGTTAAATCCTTGTTGCTATAATAATAATAATAATAATAATAATAATAATAATAGAATCCCCGGTCTAGAGTAAAAAGGGATCTCAAAATCCAAGTCCATCCTCCTTATTCTACAAAGGAGAAAACTTAGTTCAAACATAGTGAAACCCAAAACAAATGTTTGTTCAATGATTTACAAAGTGATTTGTTCTAAGACTCATACCATTCTTCCTCTACTATAGCAATTCAATCCAATATTTATTGAGATCCTCATCACTTAGCCATTATACATGCTTTTTTTCCTCAGCTACTTTTTAAAATATATGACAAACCTCTAAAGGTTCAATCACCAGAACTACTCAAATTTACAAATAGAAAATAAATGTCAAGATTTAGTGATGAGATATTACTAAATTTTTCATCCAGAAAGGAAATAAGAAGATTTTTAGTGTTGCTACTTGGAAGAGTAACTTGGTGCAATACATTTTCTTTATCCTTGTATTTTTTTCTTCTCTTTGTGTTGTTTTAAAGGTAGAGGTGTTTAATTTGAAATGAATTGGACTTGGAATCAAGACATCAGTGTTCACATTCATTAGATGCCTTGAAGGCAGGAACTGGTTAAATTTTTGTCTTTAAACCTCCTGGACATAGGATCTACGTGTCTGGTACATAGGGATATGGGTGGGAACATTCCTTGTAATTTTATTTTTACAGGGAGTTCTAAATTAACAATTTTTTTCTATCAGTGAAGTTTGACATTTTCCCTACAACTTAGTTTCTTACATACTTACCTCAGTCATGAAGAGGTAAATAAATTGCTCAAGGTCACATAACATATATGTCAGAAAGGAATTGGATTGAGAATGTTCTGGAGAACTGTTCAATTTATCACAAAATAGCCTTACCCCTCTCTTCCCCAGAATGGATGAGCAATCAAAAAGTAGTTACTGACTGAATGTTTTTGAAAAAAAATTTCTATCTATTTTTCAAAAGAAGGTAGTTAAAAAAATCAGACCAATATTTGGCATCGTGCAGTTCACTTAAGAAAATGCTATAAAAACGTTTAGTGTAAAGTAAAACTAAAGTGCTATAATTGTATTTTGTTATTTAAACTATTTTGCTACCTTGGAGAATTATGTGTCAACTATTATAATGATGTTTATTTTTATAAAATATTAATTTCATGTTTCTCTAGATTTTGTTCAGTGACTTTAAACAACATTTCTGAATAATTTTTCAAGATTAGTATGACCAAGCTGACTCATCTGTTTCCTGCTGAGAGACAGGATCAATACTTTAGTTGCTGCTGACTTGAGAGGGATGAAGGGCTCATCAAGCATCAGCTGTGTGCAAGTAGGGAAAAAAGGTGCCTTGAAACATTTTCAGTCCTGCCTTCTTAGTCAAGAATGTTTCCACTGGTATTTTAAAAATAAAATTCTCAAGGGATTTGTTAGTGAAGAGGAAGGACAAGCAAGTTACTAAAAGCTAATAGTTCATTTGAAGGCTTAATTTGGAAAGATAATGCCCCCAAACTGCACTCTCTGTTGTTAGTTCATTGAGAGAAGAAAGCTCAGTTATATCTTATATCAAAGGTTGTTGCATTATTCCACATAAATCTTTGCCTATATTTCATTTGGATACAAATATAATGTACCTCTGTGCTATCCCTGGGCAAATATACTTCCAAAAGGGGAGAAAAAGCTCATAAAAATATGTGGTTTCTTACAAAGACAGTAGATGATCCAAGAGTTCAGCAAAAATACTTGCTAATTTGTGGAGCTTTCAACTCAGGCAGATTGTCTGAATGAATCATTAGGTTTTAGTAACTTGAAAGTCCTTGTTCATCACCAATTTAACCTCTTAAGAATTTGATGAATCTTTTGAAACTCTTACTGCAAGAATTGTACAGATATAAAGCCTCATGGCTTACAGAGATAGGACAAATATATTTGGGAGTTTTACTTAGATCCTTTCTTTCCTATTTGTTTTATTTTAATGATTTCTATTATAAAAGTCAAGTAAATATTAAGTTAAAAAAGTGGGGGTTTTGAATTTTGCAGACAACAATGCTGCTTTAGAGGGTACCTATATTATTCATAGGATCACAGATAGGCTCATAGGTCAAAAACTGGAAGAAACCTGAAAAGGTCAACTAGTCCAGTTCTCCCACCCCCATTTAAAAAATAAATTTGAATTGATGTCTTTTTTTCCCCCCCTTAGCTACATTTCCCAGATGTTTGTCTCTCTCTTTCTTTCCCAAAGAGCCATTACTCAAAATAAAGAATTCTGAGAGGAAAAAACTTTCATAAAAAAGTCTGACCCTGTAAGCAGTTTTACATATTCCTACCTCTTTAAAGGAGTCATTATAATTTCATAACACAATATTGAATTTCAATTGCTTTGCTGTTGTTTCTCTATTTTCACCACTGCAATAAGTTTGTATATTGTTTTCCTGACTTTACTTACCTAATTTTGCATCAATTCATACAAGTTTTCCCATGCTTCTCAGAATTCATGTCTTTCAGTTATTACAGTACAAAACCATTTCATTATATTCCGCTGTCACAAAATCATTATCTAAATCAACAGAAATTACTGTTTCCAATGCTTTGAAATTTTGTTTTAATTTATAAGATTTTTTTTCAGTGCTCCTTTAAATTCATGTGGCTAACAGAGGAACCTCTGACTTAGCTTTTAAATATTACAATTGACTAAACAGACCAATAAATTTGAAGATATCTAAGCTTATAGGTCATAGTACAGAATAGGAAGAGACTTTAGAAACTTAGAGGCCTTAGTTAATACAATATTTTGATTTTATACAGTGGGAAATTAAGATCCTGAAAAGTTAAGTATTTTGTCCTGGGCACATAGATAAGAACTTACAGAACTAGGGATTCAAATCTAAGTCTCAACTCCAAATTCAACATGTTTACCATTAAACCATGCTATTGACCTGTCAGAAATATAGTAAGTAAGCTTTCTATGTGGTGCGGTGGATAGAACATAACCTGGAGATGGAAAGATAAAAATTCAAATTGTCTTCAAATACATATTCGCTGTATAACCTTTGGCAAGTCATTTAGCCTTTGTTCACCTAAGTTTTCTCAACTGTAAAATGGGAATGATATCAGCTTCATGCCAGGATTATTATGAGGACAGAATGAAACAATTTTAATAGAGTTTCACATACTGCCTAGCATAAAGTAGGAATTACATAAATAAATGATTACAACTACCACTAGTACCATTACTATTAATGGTACTACTGCTAGCACTACTACTGCTACTATCATCATGATTGTTGGTAGTGGTGAGTGTGATGGTGATAATTAACAATACTGAAATTCAAACACTGATCTTCTGTTTCCTAAAACAGAGTTTTTGATGGTCTATCACAGTTTCTCTCCATAATCATTTAAAAATATGAAATCATTCTTAGCACCTAGGCTGTACAAAAATATGTAGAAGATTGGATTTAACTTTCTGGCCCTATTTTACCAACCCCTGTTTCAGAGCTCCCTTGAAACTCTTCTGGTCAGTCAATTTTTAAAGATATATCATAGAACAGTAGGTAGTAAATCAACCTTTGTAGGCAGAAAGACATGGTTTCAAGTCTATTTCTCACACATAGTAATTATGTGACCTTGGGCAAGTTCCTACAAAGCCTAGGGAGCCCTCTAAGACTATAACTTGCAAATATACACTAGTAGAGGGAGTCCCCTCTCCCAATTGAATCAAAGGGTTTATCACACTCCAAAATGTTTTACTATAGTTCTCTAATATCAAAGATATTTTTGGATTATCCTTGTACAATTTATTGAAGCTTAAGGTAGAAGGATATATTGATCTTCTTTTAAAAATAAATGATCTATTTTCATTTTTCCATTTGACAAACATTTGTTACTATAGGCCACATACAAGGCACTGCTTATTATGAAATGTAAAACACAAGATCCATCTTTATATGGTACATTGTATTTTATTGTGTATAATATATCTGTATTGTTATTCAATTTATCTGAATGTTGATCAAAAAAATTGATGATTCATTCTTTGTCAGAATTTGACTCAGCTGTATCATTTATGATTTTTAGAGGTAAGTAAAAATAAAATTGCATCTTCAAAGACAACAGAGATGTGGAAATTGACTTGGTTTCAGATTCTTTACTCTTATATACCTTTTTGATATAGACAGGTTCATCTTAGCTAATTTGAAGTAATAACTATTCAACTCATGATCCAGTCTCCCATATCATATGTTTCTCTGTAACTAGATTATATCAAAGATCATATGTGCTATAACAAAAAATATTCAATAAGAAATGGGCTTTGATACAGACTTGTGATTTCATTGATGTAGCAAATTCTCAATGACGAACCTCCCACTATCAATGAACAACAGCAACTATTCTGCAGCTTGAAGTGTTGAAGAGTTTCACAGAGCACTAATAGGTTAAGAGTGACTTGAAAAAAAATGATTCAATCCCTGCCTGGTTTGAACTCACAATGTAGTATGCCTCAATATAACTATAATAACAAATGTGGAAAATCACTCCACAGGAGTGGAGTCCAAGGAAATCCCATGGATGATTTGGACAACTCTATGAGGCAAAGACTATTATCCTACTGTAGACTTGAAACTGGGGTTAACAGAAGTTAAGTGACTTATCCAGGGTAATATTAACTAGGAAGTCTCTGGAGTTAGATGTGGTTTCAGGTCTTCCTGACTCCAGATCCAGCACTCTACCTGGTGAGCTACCTAAAAAAAATTTAAGTTGCTAATCTTCCAAGGTAGGATAATAATATAATTCTCCTTCAATCTCCTTTGTTTCATAATGAGAGATCACAGCCACTTTTGAACTCTCAATTCACACATAATTTGTGATTTCTTATGTCTTAAGAGTTTTCTTCCTAGAACTTCCTCAGTGGGGGTTTAGAGATTGGCTAAGCCATTTTGTCTCTAGAATTGATGAGAATGTGATGTTTATAGTGATTTTCAAACATAAAAAGATGCTCAGGTCTAGGCAACCCTCTTCTACTTCCAAAGTGGTTCTAGTAGAATAGAAATAAAGGAAGCGAAAGATGCTAAAAAATCATATTTTCAGTTGTATACAAGCATTAATAATTGTTGATATAACCTTTTTTCAACAATCAATTAAGTGGCATGCTCAGAGAAGGACTAATATGGAAAATCACATTATAACTGAAATCATAAGACATGAAAAGATAGCTTCTGGGTTTTCCATAGGGAGATGAATAAATTAATTAGCTATGGTGACTTCATTGTGTTCCTGGTGAAAATAAGAATATCATTTTTATGGAATATTTGGACATCTTACCTTGCAGTGATCATGATGAACAAAAACAAACCGTCGGGAAAAGTCCCAGTCTTGAAATATCAGAGTTAACACTTTGTTTTATTCTATAAGTTAATAGGCAACCTATGCGGATTCATTCACCAGGAAGCTGAGAGTATGGATACTGGTAATAGTAAAGCACTAGAGTTTATTGAAATGGGGTGGGAGCAATGGAAGTGGGTGACTTAGTCAGATCTGAACAAGAAAGATTGCTCTTAGACCTTAGTAGAGGATCATTTGGAGTGGGAAAAGCCTTAAAGTAGGAAGAACAATTAGCATGCAATTTCAGTAGTCCAAGTACAAGGTAATAAGGGTTCACATCACAGTGGTGGCATCCTAGGAAAGAAGGGAATATATACAAAAGATATTTCACAGGTATAATTGACAGGACTTGGCAACAGTGTGGCTATGAAGGTACTGGCAACAAAGATGAAGAGTTGAAGAAAACATCCAAATTTCAAACTTCCATGTGTGAGAGAATAGTGATGGCCTTGAAAGTTATAGTAATGTTTAGAAGAGGAGAGGATCTGGGGGAGAAAGATAATGAGTTCAACCTTGGACAATTTATATTTAATATATCTGTGAAATATACAGTCTGAGATGTAGGTAGTTGGAGATGTGAGTCTAGGTTTTACTCATGGAGATTAGGGTTTACTAAATCTAAAAATCCTTGGGAAAGAAATGATAATTCATACAAGGGAGATGATGAGATCACCCAAATAAAATGGTATAGAAAACATAAGAGAGTCCAGGGTAGAACACTTATAGGTTACACATAGTTATTAGGCATGACCTGGATGAAGACATAATAAAAAGGAAAAAATTAGTAGTCAGATGGTAGGAGGAGACACAGGATAAAGTGGAATTGAAAAAAAATCTAGAAAAGAGAGTATCAAAATAAAGTTGATCAACAAAGGCAAAAACTACAGAACAGACAAGAAGGATGAGGTTATTAGTTTTGTGACTGATAGATCATTGGTAATTTTTCTAGTTTTTGTTAAAGGATGAAATTGAAAACCAGACAGTCAAGAATTAATAAGAGAATGACAGAAAAGGAAATGGAAGCACTGGTTGTAGACATCCTTCTCAAGGAATTTAATAAAAGGGAGGAGACATGAGAAAATAAAGAATGACTATGGACATATTAAATGATGGATTTTTGAGGATAGGAAGACATGGAATTAGGGAAGGTGATAGGTAAGCAACTAATAGACAGGGAGGGATTGTATACAAATGAAAGATTAAGCATGATAAAGGAAGCAAGATGCTAGAGAAGACAGGGTGGAATTGGATCAGTTGTGTATATATATAGAAGTTAGCATTGGCAAGAAGAATCACCTCTTCATGTGAGACAGGGATGGAGGAAGAAATAGTGGCTTAAGTCATATAAGCTATATGAGATGAGGAGGGAAAAAGAAAAGCATCTTTCTGAATGGTTTCTATTTTTTCAGTAAAATATGAGACAAGACTCTCAGCTAAGAGAATGGGAGAAGGGGCAACTATTAGAGTTTTGAGGAGGGATGAAAGAGATTTGGAAGGGCTACTGTGGTGAGTGGAATGGTGGGTTTGGGTGGTACATAGAGTGTCTTGCTACAGTTGAGATTATGTAACACAAGGTTGAAGTGAACCCAGTCAGCATAGTTTCAAGATTTTCACCAGCTTCATTTAGCATCATGTAAGTGGGATAAAAGTCAGCAGATGGTGGGAGTAATTCAAAACTAAGGCTTGGCAGGAAAAGTTCTCCAATATGATAAAGAGGCAAGAAAATCAAGAGAAAAGGACATGGAATAGTTGTGTTAGTTTACCAAGAGGCCAAGATAGGGCAGGGAAGACACTATAACGATTGCAAGTGGAATGATCCCAAAGAGGATTGAAGGTAAAGGACTCTGAGGTCACAGTGAGGATTCAGATAATAGAATTTCAAGTTTGTGGAAGTCTGACATGTGGAGGGGAGATACTAAGGATATGATCATCTCTGCTGATAGGGGAGGTGATGTGAAGGAGTATGACATGTGATATGAATAAGTTGAAAAACTGAGAGGTTAAGATATTTGAAGAAGTATCAATATTGAAGTTGAAATTCCTTATTGTGAGTGCTGGAGTTAGGGAAAAGAGAAACACCTAGACTCACATCTCCAACTACCTACATCTCAGATTGGATAATCCACAGATATTTTAAATTGTCCATAGTTGAACTCATTAACCTTCTCCCCTAGATTCTCTCCTCTTCTGTGCATTAACTTTTAAGGCCATCACCATTCTCTCACACATGGAAGTTTGAAATTTGGATGTTTTCTTCAACTCTTCACCCTTGTTGCCAATACCTCCATATCCACACTGTTGTCAAGTCCTGTCAATTATACCTGTAAAATATCTTTTGTATATATCCCCTTCTTTCCTCTGATACCACCACCATGATGTGAACCCTTATTACTTTGTTAGGTATTAAAGACATTGAGTAAAAAGTAAAAATGTTATGGAAGTTGGCAGACAACAGCTACCAGAGTTTTGGATGGGTGGTGGATCTAAATTGATTGACCTACAAAGAAAGAAAGGTTACTGTATAGTAGAAGGAAATTTAGAAGTAGAAACTCTACCACCTTGAGTTATGGAGATTGAGTGAGAATGTGATTGGGGTTGGAAAGGATGTCCAGGAAAGCTGTGTAATTAGGAGAAAGCCAGGTCTCCATTAGCGACAGAAGATGGAAGGAATGGGAAAGAAAAATATCTAATATGAAAGCAAAATTGCTATCTATGACTTTCCAGAGTGCAAAGTGAAAGGGATAGGGAACTTAAGGGTGTGACAATGAGTTGTGGAGGAAGGGAGGTTATATTAAGAGGGATGGGTTAAGGGAACAATCAGAAATGGAGAAGAGGATGTGAATAATGACAGTTGAAGTTTCAGAATCAGTGTGAAGGGGAAAGTCTGAGTCTAGGCAGGAGCTTATTAATAACTGAGAAACGAGATCAGAAATGCGAGAAAAGACAGCTAATATTAAAGGGACAAAGATGCTTATAGAGGTATTTGAGTTTCACTGAAGCAAGTCAGAGTAGAATCTTTTGAATAAAGATTTAGGAGGACACTTTGGAGGCCATCTATTGCAATGCCCTTCCTAAAAGGTGAAGAAAATGAAACCCAAATAAGTTTGCTATAAAGGTGAATAATATATCAATAAATAAATAAATGTGGAAAAGCCAAGATTTTAACCCAATTTTCCCCCTCTACATTCAGTCCATTTTATCAAATGGTACTTCTCCACAGGGCAGACATTAGATTAGGCTTCTAAATTCATTCTTTAATGGTAAGGAGGGTCCCAGCATGGTGAAAATTTTGAACAGAACAATGAAATATCTGCAATGGTTCAAAAATGTTTTGAGGGAGAGAAGAGAAAGAAAACAGAATAATCATCTATTGGAATAGTTCAATGATAATGAAGACCTGTATTAGAGAAGTGATGATGAATATTGAGAAATGGCAAATACTAGAGTTATTTTGAAGATGGAATCAGCAGAACATGGTAAATGGTTGAATATAAGACTTTAAGTTGCAGGATATTAAAGACAGTACCAGGATTACAAAAGTTAAAATCATAATGATTTGTAATGACACGGACAAAAATGGTAAGGCCACAAAGTGGAGCAAATTTAGGTGAAGATATGACAAACTCAGTTTGAGTTTGAGATAATAGAGTAACCAAGGGGAGATGTCTTTTAGTCAGAGACGTAGATTTGAAACTCTGATTCTGAGAGTTGAAGGACTTGCCCAGGATCATATGGCTAATAATGAAACTTTATGTTCCACACAAAAAAGATTAAAGCTCCAATTCGTAAATTTTCTAATTACATTTGGCATGATGAGTATCAGCCACCATTCAAGCTTAAGTCATAATTTATCAATTTCACAGCTGTTACAGATTTTTCATGTAATTTAGGCTGTGGCTACACTGCATCATAACACTTTGCTTAAAAATGCCAAATGATATAATCCCAGACTTGGAAGCATTCTTAAAATAAAAAGTGCTTTCATTTTCCTCTATATTCGTTATATATTCATGCACATGATTTATATAACATATTTTTCCTGTGAATGGTTCAAATATCTATGCACAAAGACTTGAAATATGAAGTACCAGACTCTGCAGAACTGACACTATTCAGAGGAATCATCTGAATGATTAATAGGTAAACTGAGGAAACTGGGAGAATGGGAAGAGATTGAGAAGAAAGGGGGCAAGAAAGCAAGAGGAAGGTAAGCAGACAATAACTGATTGAAAGCCTATGTAAACAGCAGTCAGTTTGAACAATTTCATGTATCACGATTTATAGCTGTGTAGTAGCATTGCTATTTATAACACTGGGATATAGCACTATTGTTGCCTGTTATAATTTATTACATACATTAATCTTTGTATAAATAAATTCCAACTCAATTCCATTAATGCCTGTCCCTTCTAGATCTTATGTCCTCTCCCTCTTGTACTTGAATTTGATGCTAACTCATCTCTATTATCTGAAAGATTATTTACATTCTAACTTCGCAGAGGTAGGTAGGGAGTAGTGATTTATTTATCCTTTTATGATACTGATTTTGTTACCCCAATTTTTTCCATCTAACTAAAGATTTTCAATCATTATGTGTTCTGATGGAAAAGAAAATCATATACCTCTCTTTCCCACTCTCCACAGTCAATACATGAAAAACATTTTCAAATGTTTTCAAATCTGCCTGAGGTTTTTATTCCTATTGAAAATGTATGTCCTTCTATATCTTACTTTTACCATCTTGAATGTGTTTATTGATTCATATTTTTCTGGGTTTCTACACATATCAATGATACTTAACTACTGTCTTCCCTAGTTACTGATACCCTTCCCAGCTTCAAAGTACTTTATCAATAAGTATTATATTATTCCTTGAATGCCATTAATATACAAAAGAAATTGATTTTTTCATCTTCTTTCTACTACTTTCTCTTTTACCCCAATCTAAAATTTCTACTCACAGTTATCTAAGAAATTGTCTTTTATAATAGGTTTACTATCTTTGAAGATTTCATCTTTGAGACTCCTTAAATCTAATTTTTCAAAGAAGATAACAAGATCTTTACTATAAAAAAATCCCACTGATACCAAGTGAGATCAGTGCATTCAACAGTCTCCATGGTGCTTTGAAATTAGGAGCTTCTACATCAGAGTTCCTAACTTCTTAAATGTGTGTTTTTTCCCCTTATCAATTTTTGCCTATGACCTCCTTCCTGTGACTCCACACTGCCTGTCCATAATTAAATTACAAGTGGATGGGTCTTCCCCGGAGTCTGCCTTGATTAGCAATTACATTATTTTCTCCAATGCTAAAAATTAATTTATTGGCAGGCAGCTTCCAAAAACTTACTTCAATGAATTCCAAGTGCAGATCTTACATTCAATAGTGATACTTATTTTCAAGCACTGTATATTAAATATATATTCCACCCACCCACTCAGGTCTCCCTATAGTACTTTATCATGGTGTGGAGGTGACCCTGTACTTTTAGAAGGCAATGCCAGACAAAGTTTTCCTGGCATTGCCATACTGGAATTACAGGACGCAGTAACATTCTCTATATCTGTCTATTGCCTACGGATAACCTTCACTAAATCAGGATCTCTATATCATGAGCTTGGCTGCAGTGTGATTAATTTTTCAGCCACAGTAACTTTCAAAGATAACTTAAGTCATAAAGAGTCTGTAATTTGCATCAGTGAAAGGAGTCTCTGCAGGATGGAAACACATACATATAGGGGTGACTAGGTAGCTCAGTGAATGGAATACCAGCCCTGGAGTCAGGAGTACCTGGGTTCAAATCCGGCCTCAAACACATAATAATTATTTAGCTGTGTGGTCTTCGGCAAGCCACTTAACCCCATTGGCCTTGTAAAAACCTTAAAAAAACCACATACATATAAATGAATAAGTGAATGAATGAAAAAAACAAGGGCCTTCTGTATTGCAGTACTATACTCAGTACTGAGGTTACAAATACAAACATAGAACTGGCACAATCCTCTGAGCTTACCTTATAATATGAAAAGACATATATAAGGAGATGATGGCTAAGGAAGGGGATTTTTGTCTGGGGAATCACAGCCATTTTAAGTGAGATAATAAGGATGTATATTATGCTGTTATAGAAGAAATAAGAGTACAAAGTAGAAGGTGGGGGGAATACCTGGGTATGTGGTAAGGTAGATGGCAAGATATTTTCTTATGGATGGGTTATGTCCCTTTGGTAATTTTTTGGTAAATTTTATATCATATTGTATTAGCTTTTAAATATTTTATTTTTCTAGATTCTTGAATTAAGAAGGTTAACATATTAGAAATAATTATATCCAACCTCATTTTATGGATGAGTACCTTGAAGTCTAGAGAGGTTAAACAAGTTGTCCAAAGTTTCACAGATAAATGTTTCTTACCCATAGCATGTGTTTCATTACCACTGAACTTTAAGCTCATTCTTCTCAAGGTCCTTGGAGTTTTGTAGAAATGTACACAAGTATTTTGTGGGGAATAATCTTTTACCAAGTGTTCTTACTATACCACCTTAATAAATGTCTTTGCTAAAATATATTACGTGTTCTGGCTGATTGTTAGCAGAAAACACACAAGTTCATGAACATCCAGATTAGAAACTTGTACCCTTAGCATTGTCCCTGAAAGTTCAAATAGCCCTCAAATCATTAGAGATAGTGCAAGTTAGGAGGAGGCTGGGGAATGAACCTAAAGGAGATAGTAAATATTGATATTGGTCTTTATTCTAACAAGCCAGAGGTCTAATAGCAAAAAGCTAATTTCGAAACTGGGATGCTAGGCGTTTCAGTAGATAGAGAGCCAGACATAGTCAGGAAGACTCCTCTTCCTGAATTCAAATTTGGCCTCAGACACTTACTAGCTTTGTGACCCTGGTCAAGTCACTTCACCCTGTGGGCTTCATTTCCTCATCTGTAATATAAGCTGGAGAAAAAAAATGGTCAATCATTTCAGTATCTTTGCCAAGAAAATCCCAACTGAATCACAAAAAATATGACAATCAAAAGTGGCAACCAGATATTTCCTATGAATTAAGCTACAGACTGTTTCATTTCCTATGATGCCAGCTCACAAATATCATTGAAAGAATTCATTGAATAAAGGAATGAGAACTTCCTGTCATTTTCAAATCATAGCTCCTTTTCCTTTCTTAATCCTTCAACAGTTTAACATATTTTTCACCAACTTCCCTCATGCCTACCTTTGCATTAAATTCATTGAGAATGGATGCTATTTTTTATTTAAATTGAAAGAACTTATTGAATTATGCCAGAATTCTTCTACCTTATCTAATGGATTCTGGAACATTAACATACAATTATCTTCCCAGTGGTCTTCTTTAAAAAAAATTAAGTAAAGCTACATGTGAAACTATATATATGTAAAATACTGTATTAATTTTATTGATTGCTTTTGATGCTTTATTATGAAATTTTCTCCCAGAATTCCTTTCCCCTTCTGGATAGTTTTGATTTCAAGATATCTCTGGGACATCCTGCTTAAAAATGTCCTATGAGCAATTGGTATTTAGGTTCTGAACCTCAAGAAAGACAAAGACTAAATAAATAAATTTGAGAATCATCTGCATAGAGATGTTTATTGAACCTGAACTGTTGAGATTACCAAGTGAAAGGGCATATATGGAGAGGAAAAAAATACAGAGGCTAGAGCAGAGTGTTGATCTACACCCACAATTAGTGGATGTGACATAAATGATGAATGAACAATGGAGACTGAGGATTACTTAGACAAGGAAAGGCAAGAAGAATAGTATCATGAAAATTCATAAAGAAGAAAGTATCAGAAGATATTTAGAAAACTCAAATGACACAGACAGATTAAGGATGAAGACTGAGAAAAGGTCATTAGATTCAGCAGTTAAGGGATAATTGGTAGCTTTAGGAATATAACTTTAGTTGAGTGTAATACAAGTACCCAGATTTTAAAAGATTAGAAAAGGACTTTTTTCATAGAATTTAGCTGAGAAAGGGAAGAGTGATATTAGATGATAGCTTACAGTGAGATTTTTAAAGATGAGGGAGATAGGTGTGGCACAAATGTGATCACAGGAGACAGCTAGGTGGAGCAGTGGATAGAGCACTGGATCTGAGTTCAAATTCAGTCTGAGATCCTTGCCAGCTGTGTGAACCTGGGCAAATCATTTAAACTCTCTCTGTTTGCATCAATTTCCTCAGCTATAAAATGGAGACAATAATAGTATCTTTCTCTCATAGTTGTTATGAGGCTTAAATAAGATATTTATAAAGGAGTTATCATATAGTAGATACTATATAAATGTATATTTTCTTTCATTCCTAAATCTTCAAAGATTCTGCCAGAAAAATGCAATACAATCCAACCAAGCAGGGAAGATTTTGAGTATGAATCTATCATAAGATTGTGCTATTGTTATCTAAATATCTACCTCAGAGTTCAAGGAGGCTTATTAACAAAAGACTGATTTCCAGGAAATGGATTATTTTTATCCATAATCACTAATTAAGGTTGTCTAACAACATGAGGAGGAGCTGTAAGTTGCATCAGTGAATGGACTATATTCCACATGCATGAAATCATAGGGGTTTTTTTGACATAATAGAAAATGAAGATTGCATCCAAGAAAGTTCACTAAAATATAACAACAATTCAATTTTCCAAATGATCTAACACACGTAAACATGGACATGTAACACACTAAGTGCTTCAAACTAATTTTAGTATAATTTTTAAATGTCACTGAATAAAATTTAATCTTAATTTTGATAATTATACTTTTATCATTAGATTTTTTTACTTGGTAATTTATAATATGTTGGTAAATTCTACATGATTGTTGGCTTCATTTCTTCTCTACTAACTTTCTGAATATTTTTTCTAATAAGTATTTCTTAGTCATATTATGAACTATTTCATGAATGAACATCTTCACAAAACGATATTTTTAAATATGTAAAATTGCAATGAAAAACAGTAATATTGGGGCAGCTAGGTGGTGTAGTGGATAAAGCAGCGGCCTTGGGGTCAGGAGTACCTGGGTTCAAATCCAGTCTCAGACATTTAATAATTACCTAGAAGTGTGGCCTTGGGCAAGCCACTTAACCCCGTTTGCCTTGCAAAAACCTAAAAAAAAAACAGTAATATTGAACTAAATTTGATAAAATATTTACAGAAAAAGTTTAAGAACCCCAGATTAAGAATAATCAGTGATTGATCATTTGAGAAACCGTTCCTTGTTTTGCTTCAACAAAGAAAATTTTCTCACAGGTACAGGTACTCAAAGTGACAAATAGAACATATAGTCTTTCAATAAATAGTTGTGAAAAATCTTCCTGAATTTTTATTTAATTACATTAATGCTTCAGAAATCAATGTGTCAAATTCCTATATGTATTTCACTTTAGAAATCACTAAATGTGGATGTGAACAAGCTCACATTCTTCACTGAGGCTTTGGGAAATCCTTGAATCTGTACTTTGATTTCCTTAGGTAAGGAATGAATTTGACAAGGTCATTTTTTCCTCCTTTAAAACCTCATACTGACTTCACATTAATGATCTATTATCAGGAAGCCAAAATAAAACTGTAAGCAACCAACTGAACTTAAAAATAGCTGATAGAGGTTAAAGGCTAACAACATGGAACTGAACCCCATTGTTAACTCTTCAGGGTGGTAGTAAGGAAATTATAGGCTAACATATGTTCTTTCAGAGTAAAGGAATAATAGAAAAATCCAATAATAAAGGACAATATCTAAGAATGAAAAAAACAAACAGAAAGAGAAAAAGTCATTGAAGGGAACACTATGAGACCACAGCCAAATCCACCAGTGGTGAAGATACAAATTGGCTTTGGTTATAAATGTCCTGCATTGGCTCATTCATTTGCAAGAGCCAAAAATGTCCTTTTTTACTGTTTGGGGATTTATTGGTGAGGGGCAAGTAGACTGCTGTGCATTGCTCATTAGCAAGTCATCTTGAACACATCAGAGTCTCCATGGAGGCCCTGAGACAATGAAAAACTAATTAGCAAGTTGTCTTTCAGTTTTATCATTTCCTTACCCCAGTAGTGTGAGGGACAAGACAACACAATGCTTCATCAGATATTACACTGGACTGAAGGAAAGGTCATCTAAACATATCCACTGAAGGCCAGTGGAGGATTTTGACTTTGACTCAGGATGGCAGCGATACCTTCCGTATGAAGATCTCTCAAGAACCTGAATTGGTTCAAATTACCCTTTTTTTCCCCTCTAAATTTGAGCTACTGAATTTATAGAACCTTTGATATCCAATCCCATAGCTGCCTGTTGACTTATTCAGCTAGTTGTCATAGGAGGAAAAGTATTAAACTTGGGTCAGAAATTTCCAAATTTAACTCATACCTTTGATTCTAGCTGTATGATTTAATTACATACATACATACATACATACATACATACATACATTAAATCACTATCTCTGTTTCTTTAGCTGCTAAATGAAAATAATAATAGCTTCTACCTGTCAGGGTTGTTATAAGGATAAAATAATGTAGTGCATCTAAAATATTTTGTGAAGCTTAAATGCTATTAAAATGTTGACATGACAATAATAACAATTATATAGTACTTGAAAGGCGCACAAAACACTTTACAATTATCATCTTATTTGATCCTCACACCAACCCTGGGAAGTAAGTGCTTTTATTATCACTTTTATAAATGAAGAAACTGAGGCAGATAGAAATTAAATAACTTGCCCAGGGTCATGTAGCTAGCAAGCATCTGAAGTTAGATTTGAAATTAGGTCTTCCTGACTCCAAGTCTACTACTCAATTCACTATGCCACCCAGCTGGCTGAAGTGATCATTATGTTAACTCCTAGTGTTGATTTTAATAACCAAATTTGTTCATATTTAGGGATTTTTTTCTTTCAGGAAATTATCTTCTATATCAAAACTTATAATTAAACTGTTACTGTTTAAATTAGAACCCAGAGATCAGGTAGCTCCCTTCTTCCCAGTCCAAAACCCATTTTATAGGTTACAAAATTGAAGCCAGGAAAAAATTAAGTGGCTTGCAAAAAAATCTCACAAAAGAATAGAATAATCATTAAAACCTGAGTCCCATCCCTGTGTCCTTATTGTTTCTCTTTCCTCAGAGCTTTTCTTATATTCAAATATCAGCAAAAGAAAAATAATGAAAGTGTTTATTTTTTTCCAGTCCTTATAGTCCAATAAACCTTGACATCATGCAGCAAAACTTATTAATGCGCTTTGGTTAGATTGAAGAAGATGGATGATATTTTAGTTCAGAGAACAATTGAGACCACAAGAGATATTTGAGGATGACACAGAATCACAGATCTAGAGCTGGAGAGGACCTCAGATTCATCCAATGAGTCCCGCCTCTTTTTAACAAGTGAGGAAACTAAACCCTTGTTTCACTGGGATGCACCTTCACATATAAATAAATGATATCTCCTTGTGAAATACTGAGCAATGCCTGAGGAACAGACAATGGTTACTGTCCTTAAGGGGAAACCATAGACACCTGAGTGATATCAACACAACTTTGAGGTTTCAGAAAATTCCACTTTGAGGAGTGAGCAGAGCTTGCTAATTGCTTTCATCATCTTGTTACCCATGTTTCACAACAGGTAGTGGGGGTAGATTATAACTGGAACATCTCTAAAGCTTGTAGATAGAGGAGTAAACACACAAGAAAATTATAATTCCACTTATTTACCTTCCAAACCCTTAATAAAAGTAGTTAAGGACTGATTTAAAAGCCTCCCCTCTGACAGTAATGGTCCATTTGTCAGTTATTACATAATGATGATAGTCATTGTGTAGCAAAGTGCTCAGTGTTTACCATTGAATGTCAATTTTTTTAAGCTGCTTATACCTTGGCAAACACTAGATATGTGAGTCTGGAGACTGGCAGTAAAGCAGAGACTCTCATTCTCTACAATAAAAGGAGCCTTTCAGATTTTTGTTCTGGATGAGAGCAAGTGCCTGCTTGTACAATTACAACAATAAATATTAGTCTTTACATTCCTGGAGGTTAACAATGTTGTGGCAGAAATTTATCTAACTTAATCTAAGAAAATCTTGGCAGGTTCTTGTCAGGAACAAAGAAGGCAGAAGTGCAATCATAAAGGGAAATAAAACATGTCTTCTTCTAAATGATTTGATGCTTCTGTTTTATGCTTATTTATTTTATTATTATTTATATCATAATATTCAAAATGCATCTATGATCTTATTATTATCTGAATCCTTTGTATCAAGGAAGACTATAATGCACTCATACCTACAATGAGAAATGATTTTTAATAACTTGTTATTGTGTTAAGACCAAGGTTTTCCCCTTTTTTGCTTCTTCATCCAGAAATCAACTAGTATGGCAAATTTTTCTTAAAGATTTATCGAAATCAATTATCAGTTGATATAGGAATTGATGTTTATTTGACTAAAATTTGGGTGTACCCAAAGACCCTCAATGTAATATAGCCCACCTTTTCTCTGTAACATTCATTTTCTCATTGTTAACCAATTAGTATTGATTGCAAGCCTAAGGAACATATGTTCTTCTAAGGGTCCATCACAATTAAGGGTCTTTGGTCTACGAGAAATGGTCAAATGACCATCCTTTCACTAATAAATGTGCCGACCTTATTAATAAAATGATAGTCACCCAGGAATTATGTCTCTCAAACCTCTTTAAATGCCATATTACTTATGCCATACATTTCTTTGACTCTCACATAAATTTGCCACAGAGAATCAATTCAATAATTGCTACTAATATCCCATAGATATTTACTGTTCTGTCCATTCAATTACATTTCTTTGATGTCATTTTTATGCTGTTTCTGCATAATATTTTACATGCAATTTATTGTAGTCCTATCAATTTCTGTGATAAAATTATATAATGTGGCACTTTAAAACTGAGGGTTGAAATACTGATATGATAGAATACTTATGATGTGCCAATATATTCTTTGTGATTAAAAAAAGCTCCTGTTATTTCTCTTATAGGAAGTAGTATGGTATAATGTATAGAATGTCAAAGCAATAAAGAAGAGGGGTTCAAAACCCTCCTCTGACACATTCTGGCTGTGGAGGCCTTGGAAAATGATCTCTGTTTTTTGCCTTCTTTACCTTTTTTCAAGTCCTAGTTAAAATCTCACCCTCAATAAGATGTCTTTCCTAATCCCCTTTAATATTAGACTCTTCCCTTTGTTGAGTATCACCAAGCTGTCCTGCATGAATTTTATTTTTACATAGTTGCTTGTATACTGTCTTCCCCATTAGATGTGACCTACTTAACAATAGAGAGTGCTTTTTCAAATTATTTTCTCCTTTCATCATATTTCTAACACTTAGCAAAGTTTCTAACACAGTGTGAACTTATTAAATGATTGAGTTCCTGACCAACAACCTCTCAGTGCTTTCACACTACTCTTGTTTGACAGTTTACATTGCTGGAGGAAGTTTCCCACAGGTTCCCTAAACCAATAAAATCACAGTTCCTAACCCCCCCCCAAAAAAAAGTTCCTTTGCTACTATAGTTTTGGTGTCAAATAGGAGACGACTTATTTCTTGGTGTATTTGCATGTTTTGATAAAACACTTTTATACATATAAATATAAAAGAAATAGAGCACTATAGCATCTCTGAGTTTTTAATTCAATACGTATATGACAAGTCATCTTTTCCCCAACATTTACCAACTGTATCTTACCCTGGGAGACAGGCCTAGAAGATTTGGAAGTAAGAATAATGATTCCCAGAAGACAACTTATCTATCATTTATAAATTTTCCTAGTATTATTTTGTCAGTGGCATCCTCAGGAGTTCCAATGAAAGATTATCAGTAACTTTAAAATCAAGACTAAAGGCATAAAACTATTGTAATATTAACTTTTGAACAAGTATAGCCTGGTGCAAGAGGTAAGTAGTAATGATACCCAATCAAACTCTATAATGCTAAATTAAGTCTAGTTCCAAAAGTTTCAAAGTGATTTGAACAAAGAGGATGGAAGGGGAAACTGAGACACTCTGAGATACTCAAAATTAGTCTTGGTCTTTTTTTGAAAATCCTGCTATAGGTTGAACATTTGGAAAAGGAGATACAATAACAAAAAAAACCCCAACAAAAATATTAAATATTTCACCTACCTTCTAGGTAGTGCTACTGAGTGTTGGTGCATGATGATTGTGCACTCAATGCAGTCATTGAAACTGAGATGCAATAAAATATGATAAATCGATTCTCTGCTGTTTGTGCTCATTTAGTCTAACATTTAGTCTAACAATTAGCACCAAGAAAACACAGGTGCTCCATCAGCCAGTATCACACCATCCATATGTGAAACCATCGATTACAGGAAATGGAGAAGTATTGAGTATTGTGGACAAGTTCACTTACCCTGGCTGTGTGCTTTCCAAGGAGGTACACATTGACAATGAGGTTGACACTCACATTACTTCCAAAAGAAAGTGTGGGAGAGGAGAGTAATTAGACTGACTACCAAAATGAAGGTCTACAGAAGCATTGGGCTGACCTTATTGCTATATGTCTGTGAAACCTGAACAGTATACCAGCGCCATGTCAGGAAACTGAATTGCTTGCAATTAAATTGTTTTGGGAAGATTCTGAAGATCACCTGGCAGGAGAAGATACCAGACACTGAGGTCCTTTTTCGAGCTAAACTGTCTAACATTCCAACATTACTAAATAGAGTCCAACTAGGATGAACTGGACACATTGCTAGAATGTCACACATACACTTGCCAAAAAAAAATTTAAAAAAACATTTTATGGAGAACTCACACAAGGCAAGTGCTCACAAGGGATTCAGAAGAAGTGATGCCAAAATACCATGAAGGTCTCATTGAAGAACTTTAGAATTGATTGTCTGGCATGGGAGACACTGGCACAGGACTGCCCAGAATGGTGTGCCCTCATCAATGAGGGTACTGCATTCTAGGAGGAAGGCAGAATTGAAACAGCTCCAAAGAAATGTGACATACGTAAGTTAGAGTAAATAACTCAGGTGTTCACATGGACCATTTGTGCCCAATCTATGGCAAAGCATTCCAAGTTCATATTGGTTTGATCAGCCACACACTATATCAGTCATACACACTATAATTTGTCCCACACATAATGATGTCATTTTGCTCTTCGACAATGAAGGGAAAGAACCCTTTAAAGGAACCCTCTATAAGCCCCAAAGATACAAATAATAAAAGTCCATAATAAAAAGGGGATTTAAGTAAGTTAAAATGATAAGGAACCTTTTATTCCTCTGTAGATTATCAAGGCACACATAAAAATACCATAATTTTTAGATAAGTGATTTAAAACTTGGGGGGAAAGATGTATATATATTCACCACACACACACACACACACACACACACACACACACACATATATGGTGAATAGAAATATAGGACAGGGAGATATCACCTCTAATTAATCTGCTCAATTTATTTTCAAGTATTGTCATATGAAAGAATATATGTATAAAAAAAGAAACGTTTCTTTCTTTCCCTAGTTCTTTCTTTTTTTGAGACTTTGTTTTCTCACTACTATCGAGTGATGTTTTGAGCCACTCTGTTTTGACCTGAGCTGATGCTCCCCTCCTTAGGAAGCTCCTAAGACTCACTAAGTTAGTGACCGACTTAGTATAAATATCCCATCAAAGTAACCTACCATGACACAGATCTTCTGAGCCCAAGCACTCCACCAACCTCAGCCTTGTAGGAAACAGTCTAGATTTTAGTTGTGCACCATCACATCTGGCAAATGTAAACATTTTAGGGCATTGTTCCTGGTAAATGGACAAGCAAAATTATTTCTTTTTTTAAGAAAGATTTTATTTATTTTGAGTTTTACAATTTCCCCCCCATTCTTGCTTCCCTCCCACCCCCACAGAAGGCATTCTGTTAGTCTTTACATTGTTTCTATGGTATACACTGATCTCAGTTGAATGTGATGAGAGAGAAAGCATATCCTTAAGGGAAGAAAAATAAAGTATAAGAGATAGCAAAATTACATAATAAGATAATGGGTGTTTTTCCTAAATTGAAGGTAATATTGTTCATCTTTGTTCAAACTCCACAGTTCTTTCTCTGGATACAGATGGCATTCTCCATCACAGATACCCCAAAATTGCAGTGATGGAATGAGCAAGTCCATCAAGGTTGATCATCACCCTATGTTGCTATTAGGGTATGAAATGTTTTTCTGGTTCTGCTCATCTCACTCAGCCTCAGTTCATGCAAATCCTTCCAGGCTTCCCTGAATTCCCATCCCTCCTGGTTTCTAATAGAACAATAGTGTTCCATCACATACATATACCATAGTTTGCTAAGCCATTCCACAATTGAAGGACATTCACTTAATTTCCAATTCTTTGCCACCGCAAAAATAACTGCTATGAATATTTTTGTACAAGTGAGGTTTTTACCCTTTTCCCTAATCTCTTCAGGGTATAGACCCAGTAGTGGTATTTCTGGATCAAAGGGTATGCAAATGTTTGTTGTCCTTTGGGCATAATTCCAAATTTCTCTCCAGAAAGGTTGGATGAGTTCACAGCTCCACCAACAATGTATTAGTGTCGCAGATTTCCCACATGCCTTCCAACATTGATCATTGTCCTTTCTGGTCATATTGGCCAATTGGAGAAGTGTGAAGTGGTACCTCAGAGAAGCTTTAATTTGCATTTCTCTAATAAGTAATGACTTAGAGCAATGTTTCATATGACTATGGATTACTTTGATTTCCTCAGATGTAAATTGCCTTTGCATATCCTTTGACCATTCGTCAATTGGGGAATGGCTTGTTTTTTTGAAAACTTGACTCAGTTCTCTGTAAATTTTGGAAATGAGTCCTTTGTCAGAATAATAGTTATAAAATTGTTTCCCAATTTACTACATTTCTTTTGATCTTGGTCACAATGGTTTTGTCTGTGCAAAAGCTTTTTAATTTAATGCAATCAAAATTATCTAGTTAGTTTTTAATGATGTTCTCCATCTCTTCTTTGGTCATAAACTGCTTCCCTTTCCATATATCTGATAGGTAAACTAGCCCTTGATCTTCGAGTTTGCTTATAATATTGTTTTTTATGTCTAAATCCTGTATCCATTTTGACCTTATCTTGGTATAAGGTGTGAGGTGTTGCTCTAATCTAAGTTTCTTCCAAACTAACTTCCAATGTTCCCAACAGTTTTTATCAAAGAGAGAGTTTTTATCCCAATAGCTGGACTCTTTGGGTTTATCAAACAGCAGATTACTAGAATCATTTCCTGCTATTGCACCTAGTCTATTCCACTGATCCACTCTATTTCTTATCCAATACCAGACAGTTTTGATGAATGATGCTTTATAATATAATTTTAAAATCTTATAGGGCTAAGCCACCTTCTTTTGCACTTTTTTTCATTGAATCCCTGGAAATTGACAAGCAAAATATTCCATTCTATCAGTTACACTCACATAGGGAACAGGTAGATTTCTTTGAGTATTCATAAGTCTTTGAATGTGGAACTCAAAGAAATTTTAGAGATCATCTAGGCTAAAAACCCAATTTTAGAGGCCCAGAGAAATTAAGTGACTTGGCCAAAGCCACACAGAGGGTCAATAGAAAGTTAGGGATTTGAACCTTTATTTTCTGAATAATGCAAATCCAAAACTGTTTCCACTATATTCATTTAGAAAGGATACATTATTCAAATACTCTATATGTGTCACTCTGTTAGGCTCTAGGAAAGACAAAAATAAGACTTTTTCCCTTCCTTCCTTCCTTCCTTCCTTCCTTCCTTCCTTCCTTCCTTCCTTCCTTCCTTCCTCCCTTCCTTCCTTCCTCCCTACCCCCTTCCCCCTTCCTTCTTCTCCTGATTTTTCGAGTCTAGTTTTCTTATTAAAAATGATTAATATAGTAGTGTTTTACAAGATTGTATATTTATAATCTATATCAGACTGTCTACTATCTCAGGGAGAGGAGATAGAAATGAGAGAGGAAGAGATGGAACTTGGAACTTGAAACATTTTTAAATGGTTCAAATTGTTTTAACTGGTAATTAGGGAAAAAAAGAAAATATTGTCAAAAGGAATGATACATGATACATGATAATTTTATTTTATATTTAAAAGGAATAACAACTTGCATATAATAAATCTGTAGTTACATTGCAATTTTTTATTCTACTGTATTATAGAAATATTTATTTTATGTTCAGAATAATTTTTTTATAAAAATAAATATATATATATATGACATGATCCTTTATCTTATTAAAATTAATATTTTAGGTAAGGCATGTATTCCAGTTGACTTCAATGAATTAACAGTAATATTATAAAATGTTCTAAACCAAAGAAAGAAGTTTACCCACAACCTAAGTTTAAAATGACAGCAAAAAAACTTCAGGAAAATATGCATCAGTTTGGAATGTATACATAAAGCCTGGATTAATTATAGATACCATTCATAAGACACATAGCCAACCTACCTTATAGGATTATTAAATGAAAATTGCTGAGAGGTAAGATAAAGAACAGCAGTGAACACTTCAAAGAGATTTAGGGCTCTTCAAATTCAACTTGGTCACTAACTAGCCTGATTTGTTTAAAGGTTCTTGGCTATAGAATAGTGTGGATGCTCTGGATGCAGGAGACCTAAGTTTAAATCCTTCTTCATATATCTTTTAGTTATGTGACTTTGTCATTAACACTCTCATTGCCTCAGTCTTGTCATCTGTAAAATGGGAATAATGGTACTTGTACTACCTATTGCACAGAGTTATTCTGAGAAAAAGTGTTTTGAAAATATTAAGGCACTATTTAAAAAGTCATTAATTAAGTATCTACTATGTACCAACAAGGTGCTAAGTACTAGCAACGTGAACACACACCCCAAAAATAATGAAACAATTCCTAGTTATAAGGAGCAAACTATATATTTTTAAATATGTATATATAGATATATAGATCTATACATACATACACACACATATATGGATATAAAGGGATATGAAGACATAATCATAAAGTGAGCAGACACAAAGTAGTTGTAATAAAAGGTGTGAGATTAGGAAACACCATAAAGAAGATTGTACTTGAGCTTTATATTTTAAAGGAAAATAAAAAGGAATCATTCCAGTTATGTGGGATAGCCAGTGCAAAGACATGGAGGAGATGAATGGTGAAGTGTAATGTGTGAGGAATAGAAGTAAAAGCCAATTTGGGCAGGTCAAAGAGTTCAGGAGGGAAAGACATGTCTATTGAGGTAAGAAAGATAGATTGGGGCCAGGTTATAAAGGGCTTTAAAAGCTAAATAGAAGAATTTGTATTTTATCCTAGAAGCAATAGGAAGCCACTGGAGTTAAATGAATAGGATGAGTCACATGGTCAGATTTGTACTTAAGGAAAATTACTTTAGCAGTAGTATATAGGATGGATGGCAATGGTTAGAGACTTGAAGCAAGGAGATCAATTAGGAGGCTGCTGCAATAATCATTCTAGGCAAGAGATGATGTGGTGGACGTGTGAGTGGAGAGAAGGGGAGACGTGAAAGATAGGCTAGAAGGTACAAACAGCAGAATTTGGAAACTGATTGGACACGTAGGGTGAGAGAGGGTGAGGTTAGGGAATAATGACAAGGTTGTGAATCAGGGACACGGGAAGAAAAATTCTGGAAAGTTAGAGAATTTTGGAAGAAGTGTTTTTGAGAAAAAAGATTAATTGGTTTTGAACAGATTGAATTTAAAAGGTCTATGAGATATCCAAATTGAAATATCCAAGGCTGGTGAATAGGGAATCCAACGTGGAGGAGATTATTCTGAGAAATCTAGTAACCCAACACTATTTTGTATCATTTTTTTTAGGTTGTTTGTTTTTTTTTTTTTTTTTTGCAAGGCAAATGGGGTTAAGTGCCTTTCCTAAGGCCACATAGCTAGGTGATTATTAAGTGTCTGAGGCCAGATTTGAACTCAGGTACTCCTGACTTCAGGGCCAGTACTCTATCCACCATGCAACCTAGCCACCCCTAATTTTGTATCCTTTAACAAAATTGTAAGTTCTCTTCAGGCACAGAAGAAACCAGTTTCATTAATGGTCTATTTCAGTATTTCAGATATTAAAATTTCCAACTGATAAATCAAAACCAATACGTCTGCACCACTCTGTTTTTACAGATTTAATCATATTTTTTCAGTTGAGAGAACACTGCTGCTTCTACTTGCATGACTTCCATAGGTTGGCAAATTTACCCTAATTCTAACTAGTAAAAGAGTTCTTTATGCTCATTTTCTATGAAATGAAATTATAAAACTGGCAGAAATCAATCTGTCGTGGGGCAACTAGGTGGTGCAGTGGACAGAGCACTGGCCCTGGAGTCAGGAGGACCTGAGTTCAAATCCGACCTCAGGCACTTAATAATTACCTACCTGTGTGATCTTGGGCAAGCCACTTAACCCCATTGCCCTGTCCTCCCCCCAAAAAAAAAGAGAGAAATCAATCTGTCTTTTAGGTGGTCTCCCGAAGACCCAGGATCTTGGTGCTTTAGGATGCCATTGATGGAAAACTTTCACCAATTTCAAGATGCAAAAGTACTGATTCATCTCCCAGATCCTCATCTCTTCTTTTTATCCTTCCCAATCCATCATGTATTAGGGATGAACTTTCTATCAAACAATGAATAAATATTTATTTAATACCTACTCTGCCCTAGAGTGGGCATCTGGGTAGTACAGTAGAGTGCCAAACCTGAAGTCAGGAAGATCTAAGTTCAGAGAGACTTATTAACTGTGTGACCCTGGGTAAGTAACTTAACCCTGTTTGCATTGATTTTCTCATCTTTAAAATTAGCTGAAGCAAATAGCAAATCAGTATCTTCTCCAAGAAAACCTCTAAAAAAAGAATTGTGAAGAATTGGACAAGACTGAAAATTACTAAACAACAAAAATTTTATAGAGTTTGTTAAGTGATTCAAAGTGTTTTAAGAATGTAAATAATAAAAGTGAGACTATTCCTCCTCCTTCCTCCTACTGAGTCTCTTATATTACACTGAGAAGTGATACATTCACACTTTCCTATGTGTGTGTGTGTGTATACTATATGTATATATAAAGAGATGCATGTGTGTATATATATAATATATATGTATGAGAGATAGAGAGAGAAATGTATTTTATACAAATACATATCCACATCGTCACCGACACACCTATGATTGCACATACACATGCATTTACATAATCAGGAAAAGCCTCTTGGAGATGGTATCTAAGTTGAGTCTTGATTGGAGATAGAGGTTCCCTGCAAGTTGAGAAAGGGAAAGCATTCTAGAAGAGGAAGTCACAGAGTGGGAGATAAAAGGACACATATAGAGGGAATGCCAAGTCTGCTAATTTGGGTAGTAGATAAAATACATAAGGAAAGAATTGTATAATCAGATCAGATCTATTGGCACCAGATTCTGAAGGGCTTTAACTTCTAAACATAGGAGTTTGTATTTTAACCTAAGCACAATGAAGAGACTCTGAAGTATAAAGCACAAGGGATGGGGGGGGGGTATAGTCAAACAAGCATTATGACTTTCAATTTGACAACTGTGGAGAGGATAATTAGAGAAGAAAGGAATTTCTGGGTGCAGGGAGACAAAGCAGCAGCCTATTTCAGTGGTATGTATGGGTGCTGTCTTTTGATTCATGCATAAATTGGATTTAAGTGAAGTAGAGTTGCATGAATCACCAGGCTCACTCTCTTCCAGAGTCATCACAGTCCAATGGCAGAACAATGTTAAATCACCTAGTAATGGCTCAAGATGCAGTGGATGACTTTGGAGTCTTTAGTGTCTAACCAAGTTTAAAGACCTCCTCAGCATCCACTTCACTACCTTCGTGGATATTGGAGCAAATTGTTTTCATCTATCCATTCCCCACAGAGGAAGTCTTCACATGCTTGGGATAGACATCCTCCTAATCCACCAATGGGTTTGAGACCCCCTTGACTCAACCTGGTTTAGCCAATCTGCCAAAGTGGGGCCACTGTTGATACTACAGCTTCTTGAAACCACAAGTAAGAGTTAAGCAAATCAAGGGGGCACCAAAAGTGGAAAGCAGTTCTCACAGCAGAGGTACTAGACTTCACTGATCACACCCTACACCCCACCTATTTAAATAGTACAAACATGGGTTTGTATTGAATCTAGGTATGGGTACAATGTCTACATTTCCTCATCAGTGGGGCAGAAAAAAGACTGAGACAATAGAGGATGAATACATAGGGATGAGAAGATATATATTCCATATAGCATTGGATTTATTATTTGAACAATTGATCAAGCGATTCCAGTCATCAGTGGACAGACAAGAGGCAAAGAGAGAAGTACATATTATTTTCTATTCTAATATACATTAGTATCCAAACAAAAATATCCATTTTATATATGAAAAAAAAGAAACAAGATATCTGACATAGCTAATAAAAGTGAGCAAGACAGAATTTGAAACACGTTATTCTAACCCTAAGTCCTATGATTTTTACACAATAGCATTTTATTATAGGATTGAATATTAAAAAAATAAAATGAAATCATCTAATCTTATGAGACCCCTTATCTTTCCCTATAAAGGATCAACCTTTGAGTCAGGAAGACCTGGAATCAAATTCTACTTCTAATACATACTAATCGTGTAACCTTGGGAGAATCACAATCTCTCAATAACCCCAATTCTCTAATATGATCAGTTCACCTCTGAGATCACTTCCAAATCTAGATATATGATTCTATGACCTATAAAGTTACAAGTGAACTTCCTGTGTCCATCAATGGAGGAATATCCATACCAGAAATTACTTACACTAATGATAGCTGGTCTACATTTAAAAAAAAAAAGACAATAAAGGTTCTATATTACATAACAGAATGAAATGCAAAAAGTTCATGAAAATACAAATCAATATTATATCATGAAAAGGAAAATCTAATGTCAATGTCCATATTTAGGATAAACAATGAAAATGTCCTAAAAATAAAGTATAAAATTATAATCCCATACTAAATAATCCCATGCTAAATACAACTGACAGTCTCATAATCTCAGTATTTCATTTTAAACAAAATTCATAATTTTCAAAGACACAATTCAACTTTACTTCTAGAGATATTAAACTTGTTCCCCAAATTGGCTAAATAGAAATGGGAAAAAAATTAAAATGAATGTAGCCATGTACAAAACTTCTTATTTTCTGCTCTTTAAACATCACAGAGTGCTATTAATTTTAGACAAGAGGTTTAGGCAGGTTGTGTTGCTAGCTAAGCATGATATTGTTTTCATTGTTTTTAATTCATCATCCTGAAAATGCTTAAAATTTAGCAATGTCTTTAACATTAAAATACTTTTTTTTACAGTAGTGGCAAAAAACAAAGCTATTTTAACTCTTGTGACCAAGAAGACTTTATTTAGAATGTAATCTATTTAATGTTGATCACCAACACTAATATTGCCTACATTTATTAAGTGATTACTATATGCCAAGCTCTCTTATCTATTCTATATGGACCATTAACCGTCAGTACAATAATGACAGTCTTTAAGTGGTAAGCTTGAACCAGAAATGAGGCAGTGGCATATCACTTTACCTTCAGCACTGAAAAAGTATAATGTCCAGTAAGGTAGGACCTGCCAAGAGAAGTATGTGAGAGATAACAAAATACCTATTACCTCCCATTTAATGGACTGAAATAGGAGCTGTAGCAGAAGAAACAAAGCACAACTCAAATTATTTATCTTAACTGTAGACTGCTAGAAAACAACAGCCCCAGGCAGCCCAAGTAGAAATCTGGTGTGTCTCTCTTTAAGCAAAGACTCCAAGGAAGGTGATAATGCAAAAAAGACAGTTACAAATCCAGGGCCAATTCTAGGCAAAATTGTGAAGCAAAAATTCATTTTGAGCACCCTTACATAGCCTTCCTTCTAATCTCCTTTCCCTGTACTCCATAACCCCTTCCTGCAGGATTTTCTGAGCTTCTCTACCCCACTATCCCAGGTAGTGCCTGATAAATCCATTCCCTTCTCTTATGGCATGCAAATTTCCATTAGGTCACTGAATTAGTTTCAGCTAACTATGAGGAAAGAGAGAAACTAACTCAAACTTAGGTGGTAAATGAATTAATATATAAATCATTATCACATTCAGAAACATCTATATTTTAGAAATGGTAGTGCCCAAACTGGGACTCTAAAAGTAGGAGCTCAATTTAGTCCAGGACAGATGAAGGGGAAGATATTTTCATAAAGAAAGCCTATTAGACAACATGGGCTATATCATAGGATTGGAAGATTAAATTTCTTAAAGTAAAAGATTTACAACTTAGAAATCATCTGACATAATACCTTCATTTTATAGATGATAATAATAATAGTAGCTAACATTTATATAGACTAACTATGCACATTATAATCATTATCTCATTAGATCCTCACAATAACCCCAGGCGATAAGTGCTATTATCCTCATTGAGGGAAATGGAGACAAATAAAAGAAAGTGATTTGTCCAGGATCACACAGGAAACAGTTAAAATTTAAGTTTTCCCAGCTTCCTAAGTCACTATAGTAAGATGTTAAAGATAATTTTATATAATCAGTTTGGGAAGGCTACCTTTTCATCTTTTCAGTCACATCAGAATAATAAGGTAGATGTATTTCCTGATACTTCCATCTGCAGTAATATCATTGAATAGAAAAAAAAATATCTGCTATCAAGTAATCACTAAATGATTGTTAAGTATGTTCTATGTGTACAGTACTAGAACTAAAATTTTCGGTAATTTTATATCTTAAAAGGTAAATTGTTCATACTGTTCCACTGGAAATCTGCTATATCTCTACTAAAAGAAAAAAAAGGGAATGATTTGCCATATGTATACTTTAGGGGTGATCTCTGTGTGTGTCAAATTAACACAGACCTATTTACCAGTTTGAATTTCCCAGTTTCCTTGGTCAGTGGAAAGGACCATTAGTAGACTAAATAGGATTTAGAGGAAGCAGGGACCTCATATCATTTTGCACAGGAGGAATTTGAAACACATAGAAATTAGATGACCTGCCCCAGGTCACATGAGGTAGACCTAGGGTGTGAAGATACCAATTCTGACTCCAGAGTCTGCTCTTTGATACCCTATTGCCTTCCAGGCTGCAGTGTTAATATGGAGAAATGTGTAACCATGATTAGGGTGGAGCAGCTAATGCCTCAGGAGGCTTCCTGATTAACTGATAGTGAACATGAAATTGGAAAGACATATTAATGTGTTTGATCTGGAGAGCTCATTTGGGCAAAGCCCAAAATTGGTGCCAGGACATTCTGGGGAAAAAAATCCTCTCTTCATCTGAGAACAGAAGCTGAATGTTTTGGCATGAGTCAGAGCATTTTAAGCCTGGAGAACTTTTAGTTAGGGATTAGGTTGAATAATAGATTTGTAATTTCATGTGCAAACATCTTTTTTTTTAATTCTACTGTGCTGTATAAATGTCTTTTATTTCATAAATTAAAAATTAAATAAATATATGTGTGTCATATATAGGCAAATGTCCAGACTTGAAACCTGGGTTACGTGTATGAACGCATGTGTGTGTGTATATTTATATATAAATATGCACACACACCCCAAAATGTATAAGCACTATTTTAGTCCTAGACTTGAAATCTATTTAATATGTACTTTTACTTATAATGTCTTTATCCCTACTATGAATTCTAAGTTTGTAACCTCTTATTTCTGTGTCAAAAGACATGGGTTCAAATCTCACATTTAATACTTCTTTTCTGTGTGACCTGGACTTCAGGTTCTTCATCTTTTTCTATCCAAGGGATTGGCCTAGATGGCCT
The DNA here is from genome assembly GCF_037893015.1 of Macrotis lagotis. NCBI lineage: Eukaryota > Metazoa > Chordata > Mammalia > Peramelemorphia > Peramelidae > Macrotis > Macrotis lagotis. Next base: position 107,559,671 of record NC_133663.1, on the reverse strand, counting down.
CTAAAGTTCATTCTAGCTCCACTAAGCCTATGGTTCTAGGAAACCAATCACAAAATTCCTATGTCTGAAGGGTTAATGTCAAGACACAGAAGAGGAAAGAAAAATAAAGACTAATGATGAACTGAGCAATCAGATGAAGAGTCAGGGACAGAAGAAGAGGACAGCTAATTAAAATTCAAGTACAACAGAACTCTGCTGAGACTATACCTCAGAAGATTCAGTACCTGGACTTGGATGAGAAAAGTTTAGAAAATAACAAAAGGTAAAAGTCCTAGGAACTAAAGTCAAAATCCCCAAGAACAGTTTGAGAATAAGACCTGTACACCACTAAGCAGACTTTGAGGCCCATGGTTGAATACTTCATACTGTTTCCCTCCTGATTCAAATTGAAAAGGGAACATTTAACTTCAGTTAATGTGACAACTATAATTCTGTTCCTGGAACTCTTTATATTACATCAAGAAGGGCATGGTATGTGCCCATTGTGAGTCAAAAGTGTCTGGCCCCCTTTGTCTACTATGCTCCATCACCCTTTCTGTATTTTCGAAATGTGTATGCAAAGGGTCTGGCAAATTTTGCTGTTAGGGAGGCTTGCCTCTGATAGAAAGTCCTTCATAAACCAACTTCTTTCTTTTTTTCCATCCTCACATCTTTCTTATGGGGCATTTCCCTTGAAAACATCTTTTTTTGAGCTTCATTAACATGCTTTAGCAGAACATGGCAGACAGTTTTTGCAAAACTATTCAGTGATTTCTTTATCAAATACAATCAGTGTTCAAAGAAAAGAAAAATCACTGTGGTTCAGATTAGTCAGAGAAAGCTTCATGGGGGAGAACATTTGAGATCTGAGATTGACCTTGAAGGATTTTTACCTAGCCTTAATCACTGAATGAGCATTGACTCAGATAAATTGAACGCTGGGAAAGACTTAGCTCAAAAGAAGACATGGCCTCCCATCACATACATCTTGCCACTGACCCAGATGGCTCTCTGGGAGAGAGAATGAAGTTGATGATTTTGCACAGCCCTCCCCTCACTTAAATCCAATTTACTTTCAAATCATGACATTGCCTTCCTGATATCATGGTACTCCTAGAATGAAGGACAAATTATAACTGGTTCTTCAAAACCTCAAAAAAAAAAAAAATCCAGGCTATTTATGTGGAGATTCTCTTACAAGTCCTGACATTTCTTTCTTGATATCATGGTCCTTTTCGAGGTCAAACAACAAGGATTTGTATCAAAAGAGAACAGAGAGTATTTTAAAATGGAACAAAAAAAGTATGAACAATGCCATGAAAGTAGATCTGAGAAGATGTATCTGACAGAAATAGAGTATTTAAACCTTGGAAGAGTAGGAAATGAGGTTGAATAGGTAAGATAGTGCAAATCACAGAGGGATCTTTGAATAACAAGCAAAGATACTGGATTTGAAATGATTGAGAAAAAAAACAACCAATTACTTTAAGATTTTTGAGCTAATATTGTGTTCTAATAATAGTTTATAGGTAGGAAAAGTTTGAAAAATACTTTATTTGTATTATCTAAATTAATCCTTACAACAGCTCCTTAAGATGGATGCTATTATTCTCATCATTTTATGGATAAGGAAAGTGAGACCCAGCAATTGGATATTACAGGCCTCAGATAGAAGGCAAGGCCTCAAACCCAGGAAGACCTGAGTTCAAATCTAACCTCAGACACTTACTAGCTGTTTACTTAATCTTGTTTGCCTCAGGTTCCTTACTACCTGACAACAGCATCCAGTGTATATTATAGGTAGAGGGAGAACATAAAAATAGAGAAATTATTTTAGAGTCTGCTTCCTTGAGAGCATTCAAAATCAAAGATTTTTTTATACAACCCCAGTAAATCCATGCACACATTGGGATTCAAATAAACATGATTTAAAGCTGGTGCTGCTACTGATGATGATGATGTTCATAAACAATCAAAACTGATCTTGACCAGAAATAAAGTATTAAATTTTGCACCTGAAAAGACACACACAAATATACCACCTCCTCCTCTTGATATCAGTAATTCTTACCTTGTAATAGGTTCTTTTGAGTTCATTCATATTTTCTTCCTTGTAATACTCTCTATTTTTTGAATTTTTTTAATTTGTTTAAGGCAATGGGGGTTAAGGGACTTGCCCAAGGTCACACAGCTAGGCAATTCATTCATATTTTCTTCCCTGTAATACTCTCTATTTTTTGAATTTTTTAAATTTATTTAAGGCAATGGGGGTTAAGGGACTTGCCCAAGGTCACACAGCTAGGCAATTATTAAGCATCTGAATCCAGATTTGAACTCAGGTATATATTAAAATGTGAATATATAACCAAGAAGAGTAATAGTCTTAAGATCCTGTGAGAAGAAAGGATGTTGAAAGACAAGCCACTAAGCCAAAATTAGGGATTCCTAAAGGTTGACTCAGGAACCATCTATTAACATTATCTATGTCCTGTTGCATTTTTATTTTTGTTAACTGTCTACCAATTGAATCTTAATTTGTTTCAGACACAGTGAGAAATGTTTCATGAATGATTTTGATATATTTCACAATGTTGTCTCATACCTTGCTCATAATAGATGATAAATACTTGCTGAGGGACTTCCAGGGTTGAGTTGAGATGGAAGCTTAAGAAAACATGCTCCCAGAGTCTTTTCCTACCAAAGCTAAATGAAACCTCTGCACTGACATTAAATCTACAGATCCCACCAAGGAAAAGAACAGATCCAAAGAAGTTTTCAGTGGTAGACAATGTGGAGGATCTTCAATGAAGGTCCTTTCTTTGGGGGAAAGGGGAAACTAAGTCCAGAGAGGGGGGAAAGCCAACAGGAGGTTTTTAGCCACAGTACAGTCCAGATCCCAACAGCTTGACAGCAGCAAAGATCCCAGAAGCTAGCTAGCAGGTCAGTAGGAAGAGTCCCAGCTCCAAACAAAGTCTGAACCGTGAGAACACCAGGGCAAAAGACAGGACTGAATTTGGAATAAAACACTGCATAATCAAGAAAGGAGAAAATAAACCTCTGCAAAGGCAAGGCCTGGACTTCATAAGCCACATCTTGGCTAATGACAAGTCAGTGATCAGATCCCAGCCTCCCCATAAAAAACTTGGGTCTATACTCCCTATATACCTGGATAAGTACTCAGATATTTTAAGATGAGCAAAAAAAAATTTAAAATAGTGAATATTATGGAAATCTGCTTTGCAGATAAAGATGATAATAGTGCCATGTTGGAAGAAGAAACCAGTGAAAAATTATTAACAGAGGAAGTCCCAAAATGTCTCTGAATTGAACTCAAATCCAAAAGTTCACAGAGGAGCTTAAAAAAGAATTTAAAAACCAAAGAAGCGAGGGAGAAGAAAAATGGAAAAAAGAAATGATAGTCATGCAGGAAAATTATGAAAAATTGACCAAAGAAATCAACTCCTTTAAAAGTAAAAATAGTCAACTGGGAAAGAATGTAACTTTTTCAAAAAACTAAAATTGACCAACTGGAAAAAGAAGCACAAAAGTTAATTGAGGAAAATAAAACCCTTAAAACTAGAATTGAGTAAAGAGAAACCAATGAATCTACAAGATTACAAGACTCCTACAAATAAAATTAAAAGACTGAAAAACTGAAGAAAATGTAAAGTATCATTTAGGAAAAACAAACAACCTGGAAAATTGATCCAGGAGAGGTAATTTATAGATCATCAGACTACTAGAAAACCTAGATCAAAAAAAAAAAAAAAACTTGGAAAATTTCTTTCAGGAATGGGAAACTGCTAGAACAAATCTGCTAGAACAAGAAAACAATAATGCTATTGAAAGTATACATAGAACAACTTCAGAAAGAGACCCCAAGATAAAAACTCCAAGAGCTGTTTTAGCCAAATTCCAGAATTCTCAAATAAATGAGAAAATATTGTAAGCAGCAAAAAAGAAACAATTTAAATGCAGAGGAAACACAATCAGGTTTACATAGGATTTATCGGACTCAGCACTGAAGAACAGGAGGACTTAGAATACCATATATTGGAGGGCAAAGACCCTGGGATTACAACCAAGAATTTACTACCTTTTAAAACTCAACATATACTGTCAGGGGAAAAGATGGATGTTCAAGAAAATAGGGGACTTCCAAAATTTCCCAAAAAAAAAAAAAAGGACCAGAACAGAAAAGAAAATTAAATTAATACATGACTCATGAGGTACATAAAAAGATAAATGAGAAGGGAAAGGAAAAAACAAAACAAAACAAAACAAAACAAATGTTTGTTAAGATTATCAAATTATATACAAATATATACTTAAAATATAACGCTTGGACGTCTTGAGAATTGTATTTCTGTTAGGATACTTAAAGAGTTTAATACAATTTAAGAAATTGGATTTAGAGGATATAAGTATGGTTGGTTCATGTCTCTGTTGGTCTTGAAGAGGACCAAGATGACATCACTATGTTTGAGTCAAAAAGCCCTAATGAAAAGCAGGGGTGTTAACCAAAATTTAAGTATCTCAGTTTCCTTTGAGCTACTTTAATTCTGCTTTGCTCACAAAGCTTAACACTTTCTCTGATAAAGTCATTATAAACTGGGTGGTCCTAAGTCAGTGTTTCCCATACCTTACAATCACTTCTAAAGCTCTTAAGAAAGACCTTCAGAGTACTTAGAGAAATTTGGGATTCTATAGTTAATTAAATCAGGGCTAGACTTAATCTATACTTTATTAACAAGGACTCAGGGTGGAGACCTAAAGGGAGGGGGGAGTGTGAAAGAAAATATGCATTGGGGCAGGAGTACAAATGGTTCATGAAATGATTTGGCTTTGGATGATACTTTGACTTATAAGGATTGTGTGTCCTTGGAGGGTACTTAAAAAGGAAATAAGGTAAAAAATGGTTATAATTTGAGAAGTGTACTTCTAATGAGACAGAAGAGGAGAGGGAACTTAGTGATTTTGAGATAATGCTGCCTGTCATACAATCAAGCAATCATTCTGTTATTGTACTTTGATAGTACTTTGAGCTCATCAAGCAATCAATTAATCAAGCTGTAATTGATGGTGCCTGATGAATGCTACTTGATTGATAGATAACACTAGGTGGAGAGGCAAAAAGATCTATAATTTTAGAGGGAAAGAAGGGAGGGTATGAACACTAATTAAATTCTATTCAACAGAGTTGGCCCAGAGAGGGAATAAGACACATTCCCACTTGGGTTTAAAAATCTATCTTTTTTCTACAGGGAAATGGGGGAAGGTACTATAAAAAGGAAGGTGAAAGTATAAGTGAAAATAATTTAAAATTTCATTTTTTTTAAAAAAGTTAAATGGGAAAGGGAGTAAAACTTTTGTGTGGAGGAATAAAATGAAAGGAGAGGGGGGAAAATATTAATGGAGAAAGACAGCATGGAGGGAAATACAGAATTAATAATCTTAACTGTAAATGTGAATGTTAATTGTCCTATAAAATGGAAGTAGATAGAATGGATTAAAAACCAGACTCCTACAATATGTTGTTTACAAGAAACACATTTGAAGCAGAGTGATACACACAGGGTAAAGGTAAAAGGGTGGAACAAAATATAATATGCTTTATCTGAAGTAAAAAAAAATCAGGGGTAACAATCCTGATCTCATAAAACAAAAGCAAAAATCAATCTCATTAAAATGGATAAGAAAGGAAACTATATCTTCTTAAAAGGCAACATTAGTAATGAAGCTATAACATTATTAAACATGTTTACAGTTACTGAAATAGCTTCCAAATTCCTAGAAGAAAAGCTAAGTGCATTACAAGGAAACAGACAGCAAAGCTTTAATAATGGGGGACCTCATCTTCCCTCTCTCAGAACTAGATGAATTTAACCATAAAATAAGCAAGAAGGAACTTAAGAAGGTAGATAATAGATAACTTAGATATTATAGACTTCTGGAAAAAATTTAATAGGGATAGAAAAGAATATAGCCTTTTCTCTTTTTATACGTGACACATATACCAAAACTGATCATGTACTAGAGCATAAAAGCCTTATAATTGAATGCAGAAGGACAGAAACAATAATGCTTACTTCTCAGATCATGATGCAATAAAAATCATATGTGATAAAGGGTCACAAAGATAAAACAAGATAAAATAAGAATTAATTAGAAGCTAAATAATTTAATTTTAAATAACTAATGGATCAAAGAATACATCATAGAAATGGTCAACAACTATATCCAAGAAAATGATAACAATGAGACATCATACCAAAATTTATGGGATACAGCCAAAGCAGTTTTGAGAGGAAACATTATATCTCTCATTGCCTATATGAATAAAATAGAGAAAGAGAAGATCAGTGAATTGGGTATGCAGCTAAAAAAGCTAGAATCCCCAATTAAATACCAAATTAGAAATTCTGAAAAAACAAGGGAGAAATTCATAAAATTGAAAAGCAAGAAAATCATTGATCTCATAAATAGGACTAAGAGTTGGTTTTATGAAAAAAAAATAATAAAATAGGGGTGGCTAGGTGGCGTAGTGGATAAAGCACAGGCCCTGGAGCCAGGAGTACCTGGGTTCAAATCCAATCTCAGACACTTAATAATTACCTAGCTGTGTGGCCTTGGGCAAGCCACTTAACCCCATTAGCCTTGCAAAGAAACCTAAAAAACAATAATAAAATAGATAAACCTTTGGTTAATCTGATTAAAAAAAGAAAGATAACCAAATCACAAGTATCAAAAATGAAAAGGGGTGAACTAACCAAATAAGGAAGTTAAAGAGAAGGAAATCAAAGAAATAATTTGAAGCTACTTTGCCATACTCTATACCAATACATTTGATAATCTGAGTGACTTGGATGAATATTTTCAAAAACACAAACTACCCACATTAACAGAAGAGGAAATAAACTATTTAAATAACCCCATTTCTGAAAAAAAAAAATTGAAGAAATCATCAATTAACTCCCTAAGGAAAAGTCTCCAGGTCTAGATGGATTTACAAAGGAATTCTATCAAACATATTTTTAAAAATAGGAGTACTGCTAAATTCCTTTTATGAAACCAATACCTAAACTCTTGATACCTAAACCAAGAACAACCAAAACAGACAAAAAATTATAGATTAATCTCCCTAACAAACATTGATGGAAAAAATCTTAAATAAAATTTTAGCAAAGAGATTGCAGCAAGTTATTAAGTATATTATGAGTATAATATACCATGATCAGGTAGGATTTCTACTAGATAGGCAGGGATAGTTCAATATAAGGAAATTAATCCACATAATTGAACATATCAGTAGCAGTTCCAACAGAAATCATTTGATTATCTCAATAGATGGTGAAAAATCCTTGGATTAAAATACAACATCCATTCCTATTAAAACACTAGAAAGTATAGGAATAAATGGAGTTTTCCTTAAAATAATAAGTAGTATCTATCTAAAACCCTAAGATTGGGGCTGAAACAAATATGCCCATTATCACCATTACTATTCAATATGTATTACAAATGTTCGTTTTAGCAATGAGAAGAAAAAGAAATTGAAGAAACCAATTGTCAATGAGGAAGCAAAACTTTCAATCTTTGCAGATGATATGATGGTATACTTAGAAAATCATCTTAAAAACTCCTTGAAACAACTAACAAACTCAGCAAAGTAGCAGGATATAAAATAAACCCATATAAATCATCTGCGTTTCTATATATGACAACATAGCCCAAGAGCACGAGATAGAAAGAGAAATTCCATTTAAAATAACTGTAGATACATTAAATATTTGGGAATCTACCTCCCAAGACAAACCCAGAAACTGTATGAGCACAATTATAAAGCACTTCTCACCCAAATAGTCAAATCTAAATAATTGGGAAAATGTCAATTGCTTATGGTTAGGTGGAGCTAATATAATAAAAATGGTAATTCTATCCAAATTAAATTACTTATTCAGTGCCATACTAATCCAAACTATCAAATAGTTATTTTATCAAGCCAGAAAAAATAGTAACAAAATTCATCTGGACCAAATAGCAAGGGAACCAAGATGAGAAAAGTGAAAATGGTCAATGTTGGAAAGTTTGTGGGAGAATTAGGACACTGATGCATTGCTGATGGACTTGTTAATGAATCCAACCATTCTGGAGAGCAAAATGGAACTATGCCCAAAAAGCAATAAAAATGGTCATTCCCTTTGACCCAGCAATTCCAATTCTAGGCCTATATCCAGAAGAAATCATAAAAAAATATGAAAAGTCCCACATGCTCCAAGATATTTATAGCAATATCTTTTTGTGGTGGCAAAGAATTGGGATGCCCATCAATTGGGGAATGGTTAAACAAGTTATGGTACATGAATACTATGGAATATTATTCTTCTATAAGAAACTATAAATGTCAGACTCTAGAAAAGCATGGAATAAGTTTCAGGATTTAATCCTGAGTGAAGGGAGCAGAACCAAGAGAGTAGTGTATAAAATAAAACCATTGTGAGATGATTAACCCTGATGAATGCAGCTCCTCTCAGTAGTTCAGAGAGTTAGGAAAGACCCATTAAACCAGCTATGGAATATGTTATCCCACTCCAGAGGAAGAAAATCAAAAAATTCTTCGGAATCTGATGACTACTACATTCACTTTTTTAAAAAATTCTTTTAGGTACTTCTTTCCCTTATAATCTAAATTCCTCATGCTGAAAATGGCTAATCTATAAATATTTAACACAGATGTGCATGCACGACATTAACCTGTTTGCCACTGAGGAGAATGTTGGAAAGGGAGGGTGGAAGGAAATTTTGTAACTTTAAAGTATACATATGCATATGGATGAATATTGAAAAGTTTTTATAACATGTATTTAGAAAAATAAAATATCAATTCTAAAAAAATAAATATTTGTTGAATTTGTTGAATTAAATGTTGTATAGCCAGAGTAGAGTAGGACCATTACCTCCTTCACTTTGGAAAGTGTGCAATTTATGATTCCATTAGGTTTTTGTTGGTTACTATGTCACTTTTTAATTTAGATTGAGCTTTTAGAACACTATGCTTGATTCTTTTTTTTTTTTTTTTAGGTTTTTGCAAGGCAAATGGTGTTAAGTGGCTTGCCCAAGGCCACACAGCTAGGTAATTATTAAGTGTCTGAGGCCGGATTTGAACCCAGGTACTCCTGACTCCAATGCCGGTGCTTTATCCACTGCCACCTAGCCGCCCCTATTTATTCTTTAATCACACCTTTTTCTGTATACATACATTGATTTTTAATGTAAGAATTTTTATTTATATTCATTAAATTTCATTTTATTATTTTTATCCCATCATTCTAATATGTTAATACTTCTTTTAGAATTCAATCCTTTCATATAATGTCTGGTCTGTCCCTTCTAGTTTCCTATTAGTTTTGAAACTGAGAAGCATGTCATCTGTATATTCTTCCATTGGTAAAAGTATAGAAAAACAAAGCCAAGGGTAGAACTCCATTAGACATTCCCTTCAAGATGAAAGTTAATCAATTATTTTTTGGTCTAGTCATTCAATTTTTTTAAAATCCATTTGTACAACAGAATATTGTAAGTGGCTTTTCATCTTTTCTGCAACATCACAGGAAACTTTATCAAATGTTTTTGTAATGTTCAATTACACCATATTAATATTCCTTCCCTGAAGTAGCAGTCTAGTAACACTAACCTTACCTCTACACCTTCTCTTTCATCTGATCCTCTCTACTAACACAGCCACCACTTTAGGTCAGATTTTTATCATCTCTTTTAGACTATTTCCTCTAATCTAAATGTCTTTGTTTGTTTGTTTATTTTCATGTATTTCCCCTAATCCTAAATATACACAGGCCCATACAGGACACTTCACTGTTTCATTGGATAAATATTAGCGTTTTCCCATTAAAAATAAGCAACAGGGCCATGTGTTCATGGTCTACATATTGCCTTGGGTAGGTAAGTAGGCTTTTCACCCAAAGTCTTGAATCTAGAGAAAGATATACAAAAGATCACAAAGGAGCAACTTGACTAAGGTTCCACACTGCCAGCCCAGGAACTCCAGAGTGATTGGCACAGTCAGTATTCAAGCACATTCTTCTTCAATTCTGCAGTCCTGTAGTGATCTGCTTGGACACCAATGTCTTTCTTGGAAGTTGGCTTCAGTTATTCTGCCTCTTCTTGACTTGCTTTTTGAGTCACTATACACAGTGTGAAGAAAGGCAGAAATGAATCCTCCTTGGAAAGTGAATTGAGGAACTTTGTTGAAATAAACACACAGATATTTAAATGAAAAAAAAAAAACCTGGATGAAGCCAAGAAAGAAAGGAAGAGTCTCATGTTGACTGTTTAGTGCTTTTTAAACTCATACCACTTATGGCTAAGCAGCTGATCAAAATAGCAAGCAGAAAGTAAACCAGAAATAGAATACCTGAAAATGCTTCAAAATTGGGGAACAGGACTTTTTCATTATACATGTACAAAAAAGTAGGCTTGAATCGTAAGCCAAGAGACTTGGCTTCTAGCTTCTCTCTATTGTTAATTTGGTGTTTGTCCTTAGGCAAGCAGCATATAACCTTATTAGAGATATTCTTTCTGAAATAATGGCATTGGATTTGAATTCTAAGGTTTCTTCTACTCCAAGTCTTATTCCACAACTACTTTGTAATCTATTTGAGAATATATTGCTCATTTAATCAACAAGCTCTTATTATTAAGTGCTGGCAGTGTGCTAGGAGTTACAAAGGCATAAAAAAATTAAGACTATCTTTATTCTACGAAGCTTACTGAGGAAACATCATATGCCTAAATAAGGACATAGGATAAATAAAAAATGCATAGAAGGCAATTAAATATATGACAGGGAAGGAGGGAAAATACTAGAAATTATAGGAAAGACAAGTGGTACTTGAATTACATCTTGATGGAAGTGAAGGATTCTAAATAGGGAGCATATTTCAGGAATAGAGGGCAACACCGAAGAGACAACCGCAGAGGAAATGGAGTGCCCCATGTGAAATAGAGAAATTTGATTTAACTGGCTCAAAGAGTGTAATATAATGAGACTTGAAATACAAAATTAAGACAGGCCTGAAAAGCCAAATAGAGGAGTTTATATTTATTCTACAGGTACTAGGACACCACTAATAGTTATTAAGGGAATGAAGAGGTCAAATCTATGCTTAAGAAGAACTACTCTGGCTATTATTTGAATTATGTATTACAGTTGGGAAATACTTGAAACAGGGAAACCAATTAAGAAGTCACTGATTGGTCTAGATGCTAAGTAATGAAGTCCTAAACCAAAGTGGAAACTCTGTAGGTAGAAAGGATTAGATGTGAGAGTTGCTGTAAGACAGAAACAGCAAAATTTGGTGATTAGTTGGAAAGTTAGAGGGATAATGTGGAATCAAAGTTAACACCAAGGTTATAACCTTGATGGTGTCTGATAGAAGTATAACAGTCTGGTGGAGTGTGTTGGATTGGGAAGAGTAGGCAATAAAGAGATCTCTTGGGGACACATTGAGTTTGTTTGTTTTTTTTACCCTAAAACATTCAGTTTGAAATAGCTAACAGGCAGTTAATAATACGGTTCTGGAAAGAGATTATGGCTGAACACATAAATCTATAAATTATTTGAATAGAGTTAATAATTAAACCCATTGGACTTGATGAAGTAGGTTATCAAGAGAAAAGTAGAAATATAAGAAGACACTAATGATTATGATATAAACAATAAACTAAGAAAGGAAGCTCTCAGAAGGAGCAGTCAGATTAGAAAAAAAAAAAAACCAAGAGATAGTTGTTATCATTGTTGTTTTTCAGGAAAAACCAGAGAAAAGCATCTCAGTAGGAAAAGGTGACACATTGTCAAATGTAACAGACAGGTGGAGAAGGATGAGGATTGAAAAAAATGGTGTTTATCAAAAATATCAAATATTGCTTTAGTAGTCCAACCCTTCCTCACTCATAAAATTCAGCTATCTAAATTTATCCATTTGTCCTAATTCACCTTTGATTTTCACAGTCCCTTAGAGAATTCCCAAAACTCTAGAGAAACTTTTTCAATTTTTTTTAATTCATCATATCCATCTCTGATAGGACCAAAGGCAAAAATGAAAAAAAAAAATAGAGTAAACTTATTTCCAGTTTTTCCATTTCCATTCAATGAAGAAAATTAGAAGTCTCCCAAATAGATTGATATTTTCTAGTGAACTTTTCAGAACTAAAAAAAAAAATTCAATAATCCATAAGCACGCGTTGAGTAATCCAGTAGCCAAGTGATCAGGTTACAATCAGTTCCTTTTCAAAAGGAGCTTACAGTCTAATGGAGGAGGCACCATGTAAACAACTATGTATAAAAGATATATGAAATAAAAATTCTTCTGTGAAAAGACAAGTCTACAAAAGTTACATAGATAGAGGTCTGTATGCAGTTTGGCATCTCTGTGGGTATGCCTGTGTGTGTGTGTGTGTGTGTGTGTGTGTGTGTGTGTGTGTGTGTGTGTGTGTGTGATGTACATCTGGAGTTCCTGTCTCTTTTAAAAAGACCAAATCCTAATGTCTTCTAAGATATGTAAATTTATATTTTCTGACCTATCAAGCTTGAAGCTGTGAACTTGCCTTCCATATAACAAAGTCAGAGGAGCAATGAAGATTTAGGCCAAGGAGAATCCTTGTCTTAGTAATTCACATGTAGGATTCAAGAGACATCAGAGATTCAGGAGGGGGATTACCAATCTTCTATTGCCTTCCTGAATATGCACAATGTCAAAACATGAAATATATTTTCTTAGGGAGAATTTTTCAATGTTAGTCATAGCTGTTGATGGTCTCTCTCAATCTTTAAGAGTTCTCTTTTGTACTTACTTCAAGCATCAGTGATGAAGGACTGCATACAGATGTTCTGGTATCAGCTTTAAATAAATATCTGGCTGGTCCCAAGCAACCAAAAAAAGAGATTCAAAATCTAAAGTGAATTTATGAATTAGTTTGAGCTATAATTCATAGGCAAGTCGCAAAACAAATATACTCTGGGTCTCTCACCACCATCTCTCATACAGATTTTTACTGTGGAATACCAAGGATTCAGAATATCCTTGCTGACCCGTTCTTTCATTTTATCCTCAGTATGATGTTCCATGTTGTTAAGCTCAAGATGTTCAGCTTTATTGACTTGCAAATTGCCTGTTGTTTCTTACTGAAGTTAAATGCAATCCTGGGATACCTAAGAAACTTTCAAAGAATGACTGCCAATTAGAAATGCCCACTCTTCATCCACAAAGAGGAGCGATAGAAAGAAGAAATAATTATTGTTTAAGGCACAAGATGATAATTATCCCTATCTATTTAAAATGCTACAGAGGTTCCAAATCACATTAAAACCCAAAGTTTTGATGATTCAACATTAAATAAAACTTTTAAATGAAAAAAAATAAAGATTTTTTTTTACATTGAGTTAAAATGAACTTTTGGGTAACATCAAATCATTATAACTCGGCAATTGGGAGGCTGTCCACTGATAGCTATTCCTTTCCTCCTAAGAGTAAGGTTGGAAGACCAAGCATAACCAGCTGCATTTATTCTCCAGTGGGAGCTGGGGAGTAAATAATCTGAGAGGTCTTTAGGGCTGAGTGAGATAAGGGGTGAATTAATGCTACTGCAAAAGCATTGGTTCTTTTTTCCCCCATTTCCTGACCATAGTGTGTGAGAAAATGGATCTGAGGAACATCTAGAACAAAATTACTGCCATTTTGGTAAATGGAAATAAGACTTAAATTCAGTCAGGTAAAAGTCCAGTTCCCAAAAGGAATTTTCTCTGCATCCAGGGTGCTTGTGAGCACTCAATAAATATTAAATCAAGTTCATCAGACTGAGGACCAATTGAATCTTAGGGAAAACTCATTTGAAAAGCTAAGGCTATCTATAAATGACCCCTGCTTCCAGCCCCTTAAATTCTAATTTTAAAGTCCCTATCAGGATTCCTTTAATAGATAATGCCTGCAGCAAGTGTATATAGGGAAATAGGTTATTTTTGAAATAAGAAAGGATGAAACCATATAGTAAGCAAAGGTTGAATGGAATGTCAACTTCTTGCCACTTACCTAAAAGCAAATACAGGATGCAGACTGCAGAACCAAAGAATAATCTGAATTTTTAATAGATCCAATAAAATGATCAACTATTTAATGAATTACAATATTCATTAGTGGAAAGAATATTATAACTGCTAAGGAAAGAGAAAGTGTAATTGGTGAAAAGGATTTTGGAGTTAGAATTAGATAGAACTGGGTTCAAATTATATCTCAGGTATTTAATAATTACGTAATTCTGGGAAAGTCACATAACTTCTCTTTGTCTCAGTTTCCTTATCTGTTAAATTCAGGAAGTGAACTTAATTACTGTACAAACTTTATGATCCCATAAAAGCCATAGACATTGGATGAATTAATAATTAGAGTAGTCCTTAGCAAAGACTTGATTATATTAGGAAATGCTAACTTTGTGGAAATCTAGATTATACTTTACTTAGATTATCACTGTAATTGAGGAGTAAATATGAATATTACCAAAACAAAAATGCTCCAGAGGCTCTGCACACTTTGGAGCTGCCTCTAGGGAATCCAGATGATGTTGAATGGAATAATACTCTTAAGTAGAATTTCAGGGGAAATTTTGAAATGCTCTGAGAATTTAATCTAATTGATACAAGATCCATATATTTGTTCTGGCCCAAAGTTGCCCTAAGATACCTGCTACAAATTCAGTCCTGATGTCAACATGCCAAGTCAATATGCATTAGTAGGGATCTAAAAGGTTCTAGGCACTGCTCTAAGCCATGTGAATACAAATGCAAACAGAAATATAGTCCCTGCCATCAAAGAATTTATATTCTAATTTGGGGGGGGGGAGTCTCTAAAATCTCTAATGGTTGAAAAAAATTTTTCTTTTAAAAAAAATGGTAAGTCCTGACGACTCTGAAATTTTCAACTGAATTGGGATCAATAAAAATCCCCTCATACACAGATGACTAGTTATTAAGATTCAGTATGGAGACAGATCAACTCTCAAGCATCAATCACATATAGTAGATGGTTAAGAAATGTCTGCTGCATTGAAATGAATTCTTTTAAACTGATATTTAAATCCTTTCTCAGACACTTAATACTTGCCTAGCTTTGTGACCTTGGGCAAGCCACTTAACTCCATTGTCTTACCAAAACAACAACAACAAAATGCTTGTAAATCATACCTTTAAGCTAAAAATATACTTAGTTATCCTCTTATTTTATTTGCAAGTTAACATGTTATTTTTAAGGAGGAAATAATTTATTTTAATTTTGCTTTTCCATTGACTTTAACCCTAGGAAGACTACCTCTAAAATTGCAATTCATTGGCTAGTTGGAACAGGGTATAGAAGTTGGACCTAGAATAAATAAGAGTCATGTTCCTGAGTTCAAATCTGGCCTCAGACATTTGCTCAAAGGTACAGAATTAATAAAAACCAAAGGTGAGCTTTGAATGCAGACCCTCTGACTGAAAAGCCAGAGTTCTCTCTATTATGACATGAAACCTTTCTATAGGGATACACACTTGCTAAGGAAAACTCAATCCATGCAGACAAAGAAAATAGATGATTCAAGTCTCAGAAATGAATTTTTTATCTAGTATATCTGAAGCCTGAAATTGAAACAGTAAAATAATCCAAACAATTCTTAATAAAGTTGTCTTCCTAGAAGAATAATTATAACAGATTGAGAGATAGCTTCCCCTTTTTATACCTTCATGATCCCATCTAATTAAACTCATTTAGGTATTGTTACATTAGGAACCACTAGCAGTTCTTTTTTTATCCTTAACAACAACACACCAGCAGGAAGGCAATTAAATGATAAGATTAATTGGCATTTACATAATGCTTCATATAAAAGTATTGTTTTACCTTAAAAAGTAATTGATAATAAACAGTATCCCTCTCAATTAGAAATGGATTCTCTCTTTATAGAGAAGGAAACTGGGGCCAAGACTAGATCATTCAGTGTGTATGAGGAAAACATGGAAGAGAAAAATGAGGAATTGTAGCGTTTGTTTTTGTTGTTTTCCAACTGTATCCTTCTCCATTTCATTTTACAGATGAGTAAACTGAGACAAACAAGGCTAGATGACTTGCACAGGGTCATACAGATCAAATGAGTTTTCATCAGTAAGTTTGTCTCCATACAGAAAGGAAACATGTCATGGTTGAAAGAACATTGGCTCTGCAATCAGAGAACCTGAAGTCAAATGTCATCTTTGGTACTTACTATTCAATTGTGTTTGGAAAAATCTCTTCATTTTCCTCAGCCCTAGTATCATTATCTATAAGATGAAGGAGTTAGACCAGATGGCTTCTGAGCTTTCTTCTAGATTTATAGTCTTAGCTGATCTCCAAGGTCCCTTCAAGCTCTAAATCTAAAACCATATGTTAATACAACCTTGAAAATAGTTTCCAAAAGTGATTAAGACCTCCAAAATTTCATTAATTATGCTTGACATTTATTAAAGCCATTTCATCCTCTGTTCATTCCCACTTTCTTTCTGCTTCCTTTATCACTAGGACAGCAGAACATGTAAATCAATACCCCCCCAAGTGCATTTTTCATCTTCTTTCATGAATTCATTGATGTTATTGTTGTTCTACTGACAGTGCAACAGTGCCTTGCGAATTAGTGATTTCAATGAATATTTATTTTGTTGGACTAGATTTCCTTCAACCACCTCTAACTTTCCTGATGATTTAGATCCTCAGAAAATAATAGCCCATATTTATATAGTACATTATGGCTTTTAAAAAGTTTTACATGCATTATATTATCATTCTATCTCTGCCCCCATCATTATATCAACCCTATGACATAGTAGCACTAGTGCATGATACAGATAAGGAAACTGGACTTAGGGAGTCTAATATTGTGCAGCTAGTCAATAGTAGAAATAGAACTCAACCCTGGATCATTTGACTCCAAAACCAGTATTCTTTTGAGAACACCATGTCCTCCCATACACTCACAGAACGGTATTTATTTTCTTCACTTTCCTAAGCCAAGTCAATCACATTCACAGGAAGTTCTAATTTATTTCATTCTACAGTGCAGGGAAGTAGCTTAAATAAATACTTTTCACTTGAAGTTCATGCGATCAAGTGCTTTCTGAGGGTCAGAAAATAGGAAGATTCATGAAGAATAAATGCAGTTACAATTGGAATATCAACTCTAATATTTAAAGATACTTAATAATGCATTCCCACATTTCATAACCTCTAGAATCAAGATGTTCTTCCTAATTTGTAGCCTAAATCTCCTGTTACAGGTTAGCCCTCTTGTCCTTTCCTTAATTGAAATAGAAAATAACTCCTTATGAATACCCAGTATCTCTTCATATTCATGAATACTATTAAATCCCATTGATTATTTTTTTCCTCTTTTTGAAAATTAAAAAAGTTTGTACTCCTTCTAGCTTTCCTTCATAAAGGCTGTTCCGCACACCTTTAATACTTTGGGCTTTCTCTGAACTCATTCGTATTCTCTAAATTTCACTTGGGTTGTTGAATCTAAAAGAGGATAGAGTACCTTAAGAACAATCTAAGAATGTTGAGAATCCTTGAAGACTTTTTTGTGTTCCTGTATAAAGAGAGGACCTACATGTAGCTATGTAGCTAATCAGTGGGCTAGACAAATATATATACATATGTGTGTGTGTGTGTGTGTGTCTAAGTGCATACTGCCCCTGTGCATGCACACATATACACAGGCAGATTTCATGTCTGTGCACACATTTTTTCATGTGTTTATAGACACTATGCATATAAATTATATATGTATATTTGCATGTATATGTGCATATAGATGTGTATGTATAGGCTTATTTAAAGAAAGCCAGTCTTGGAGTCAAGAAGGCTTAGATCAAGTCCCATCTCTGACTTAAGTTGTGTGAGCCCTGGTAAATCATTTAACCTCTAATGGTCATTGTTAACTTTTCAATACTAGGGACCTCCAAGGGAGGCCAGGATGGCAGCATGAAGCTAACATGCTCTGGGAGCTTTCACTTGCCAAAGATAAATGGAGCCTCTACTCTAACATTCAAGCTACAGATCCCACCAAGAAAAAGAGAAGATTCAAAGAAATTTTCAACTGTAGACATCATGGAATATCTTCATTGAAGGTCTGTCTCTTTGGGGCAAAGGGGGAAGTAAAGCCAAGTGAAGTGGGAGGGGGGAAAGACAGTAAGAGGATTTTAGTCATAGTGCAATCCAGGTCCCCAGAGCTTAACAACGGCAGAGGTCCCAACAGCCAAATAGCAAGCCAGCCTGGAGGGTCCCAACCCCAAACAAAGTCTGAACTCTGGGAACACTGGGACCTAAAACAGGACTAAGTAGGGAACAAACCAGGCAGAACCTGGATACAAAGGAGGAATTAAACTTCTGAAAAGGCAAGACCTAGACGGCATAGACAACATCTTGGTCAATGACAAACCAGGGATGAGACCCTAGCCCCAACATAAAAAGCTTGTATCTATACTCCCTTTATTCTAGGAGCAGATCTCAAACAAAAAAAGATGAAAAAGCTAAAAACAACTTTGCAGATAAAGATGACAGTAAAGCCATGATGCAAGAAGATTTCAGTGAATAATTACTCTGAGGGGAAATCTCAAAAGTGTCTATGAATTACATGAATGTTCAGTAATGAATGTTCATTCATCCAAAATGTGGATGTTCAATGATGGATGTTCATATTCAAAAGCTCATAGAGAAGCTTAAAAAAGAATTTAAAAACCAAAGAAGAGAGGAAGAAGAAAACTGGAAAAAAGAAATGACAGTCATGCAGGAAAATTACAAAAAATTGACTGAAGAAATCCTTTAAAAGTAAAAATAAACAACTGGAAAAAGAAACATAAAAGTTAATAGAAGAAAATAAAACCCTAAAATTTAGAATTGAACAAATAGAAACCAATGAATCTTCAAGACTAAAAGATTCCATCACACAAAATAAAAAAGCTGAAAAAACTTAAGTATCTTTTAGGAAAAATAAATGACCTGGAAAATGGATCCAGAAAAGACAATTTACTTATCATCAAACAACTAGAAAGCCTATAACAAAGAAAGAATCTAGAAAGCATCATGCAGGAAATTATCAGGGAAAACTTTCCAAATCTGCTAGAACAAAGAAACAATATAGACATTGGAAGAATACACAGAACCCATCCAGAAAAAGACTCCAGGATAAAAAATGCTGAGGGCTGTTTTAGTCAAATTACTGAACTCCAAAATAAAGGAGAAAAATACTGCAAGCAGCAAAAGGAAACAATGTAAATACAAAGGAAACACAATCAGACTCACACAGGACCTATCAATCTCAACACTGAAGGACCAAAGGACATGGAATACCATATATTGGGGACAAAGGTCCTGGGATTACAAGCAAGAATTTACTACCATGCAAAATTCAGCATATACTATCAGGGGAAAAGATGGATGTTCAACAAAATAGGGGACTTCCAAAATTACATGACAAAAAGAACAGAACTAAACAGAGAATTCAATCACCAAATATAAACTCAAGAGGTGCACAAAAAGGTAAATGCAAAGGGTAAGGGAAAACAAAACAAAACAAAACAAATGTTGGCCAAGACCATCAAATTGTATACAAACCTGAAAGGAAAGATAAAATACATAAATTGATTTACTTCTCTTAGGATAATTAAAGGATAGAATATAATTCAAGAAAGGATATGGGTATAGTTGGTTCTTGTCTCACCATTGAAGAGGTCTAAGATGACATCACTATGTTTGAGACCAAAAAAAAAACAACCTGATGAAAAGCATAAACTTAAGTGTCTCAGGTTCCTTTGAGCCACTTTAATTCTGTTCTGCTCCCAAACCTTAGCACATTCTCTGATGAGGGCATAATAAGATGGGTGGTCCTGAATCAGTGTCTCCCATATCTTACAACCAATTATAAAGTTTTTTTTTTTTGGTTTTTGCAAGGCAAACAGGTTTAAGTGGCTTGCCCAAGGCCACACAGCTAGGCAATTATTAAGTGTCTGAGACCAGATTTGAACCCAGGTACTCCTGACTCCAGGGCCCGTGCGTTATCCATTGTGCCACCTAGCCGCCCCTCAGTTATAAAGTTCTTAAGAAAAACTTAGAGTAAATGAGAGTACTTAGAGCACTTTGATACTTTATAGTTAGCTAAATAAGGGTTGGGATTAATCCATACTTTATTTAACAAAGGGTTAAGGATCCAGGGTGGTGAAGTTAAAGGGGGAAGTGTGGGAGAAAGTAGGCTTGGGAGTAGGAGTACAAATAGTTCATGAAATGATTTGACTTTGGATGATACTTTGGCTCATAAGGATTGTGTGTCCTTGGAGGGTACTTGAAGATGGCAGGGGTAAAAAATGCTTATAATAATGTAATTCAAGACTCTTTAAAAGTGCACTTCTAATGAGAGAGAAGAGGGGAGGGGACTTTGAGGCAGTGCTCTAACATTCAATCAATCAATCAATCAATCTGTGATCGTACTTTAATAATCTTTAGAGTTTATCAATCAATCAATTATTCAAGCTGTGATTGATGATACCTGATTAATAGTGCTTTAGTGATAAATAATACCAGGGGAAGAGGCACAAAGATTTATAATTTTAGAGGGAAAGAAGGGAGTTTGTGAACTGTGAGTAAATTCTATTCAATAAATTTGGCCCAGAATGGGACTAAGATACATTTCCACTTGGGTTTAAAAATCCATCCTATTCTACAGGGAAGGGGAAATGGGGAAGGGAAAGATAAGGGGAGAAGAGACTGATAAAAGGGAAGTCGAGGCAAAAGGAAAAATAAACTGAAAGCTAAATTTTAAAAGAAAAGTTAAAGGGTAAAGGGAGTGAAACTTTGGTGAGGAGGAGTAAGAAGAAAGACAAGAGAAAAATATAAATAGGAAAAGATAGCATGGAGGGAAATATAGAAGTAGTAATCTCAACTGTAAATGTGAATGGGATGAACTGTCCCATAATATGGAAGTAGATAGCAGAATGGATTAAAAACCAGGATCCTACAACATGTTGTTTACAAGAAACATATTTGAAGCAGAGAGATACATGCAAGGTAAAGGTAAAATAATGGGGCAAAATACATGTCTCAACTGAAGTAAAAATAAAAAATCAGGGGTAGCAATCCTGATCTCAGATAAAGCAAAAGTGAAAATCAATCTCATTAAAAGGGAAAAAGAAGGAAACTATATCTTCTTAAAAGGCACCATTGGTAATGAATCCATATCATTATTAGCCATGTATGCACCTAGTGGTATGGCATCTATATTCCTAGAGGAAAAACTGATTGAATTGCAAAGAGCTATAAACAGCAAAACTTTAATAATAGGGGACCTCAAATTACCTTTCACATAGCTAGATAAATCTAACCACAAAATAAACAAGAAGGAAGTTAACTAGGTGAATGAAATCTTAGAAAACTTAGCTATGATAGACCTCTGGAGAAAATTGAATGGGGATAGAAAAAAATATATCTTTTTCTAGGCAGTACATGAATAAACCGTCAATAATTCCCAAAGAAAAAGTCTCCAGGTCCAGATTGAATTACAAGGGAATTCTAGCAAAAATTTAAGGAACAATTAATTCCTATTCTACAGAAACCATTTTTAAAAATAGGAGAAGGGGTTCTGCCAAATTCCTTTTATGACACCAACATAATGCTGATACCTAAACCAGGAAAAACCAAAGCAGGCAAAGAAAATTATAGGTTAATCTCCCTAATGAACATTGTTGCAAAAAATCTTAAATAAAATTTAGGCAATGTGATCACTAGGAAAACTCACCATGATCAGGTAGGATTTACACTGGATAGACAGGGATGTTTCAATATTAGGAAAAACCCTCAATAGAATTGAATAAATCAATAGCAAAACCCTCAGAAATCTCATGATTATCTCAATAGATGCTGAAAAATCCTTTAATAAAATACAACATTCATTCCTATAAAAAAAAACACTAGAAAGTTTAGTAATAAATGGAGTTTTCCTTGAAAATAATAAGTATCTATCTAAAACCATCAACAAATATTATATGTAATGGATATAAACTCAGAGAATTTCCAATGAGATCGGGGTGAAACAGAATGCTCATTTTATCACCATTATTATTGAATATAGTATTAGAAATGTTAGCTTTAGCAATAAGATAAAAAGAAATTGAAGGAATCAGAATTTTCAATGAGGAATGATGGTATACTTAGAGAACCTAAGAAAATCATGTAAAAATTGCTTGAAACAATTAACAAATTCAACAAAGTAGCAGGATAAACTCATATAAATCCCCAGCATTAATATATATATATATATATATGATCAACAACGTCCAAGACCAAGAGATAGAAAGAGAAATTCTATTTTAAGTAACTGTAGACAACATTAAATATTTGGGAATCTACTTCCCAAGACAAACCCAGAAACTGTATGGACACAATTAAAAGGCACTTCTCACCCGAATAAAGTAAAATCTAAATAATTGGAAAAATGTCAAATTTTCATGGCTAGGTTGAGCTAATATAATGAAAATGATAATTCTGCCCAAATTAAATTATTTATTCAGTGACATACAAATCAAACTGCAAAATAATTATTTCACCAAGCTAGAAAAAATAGTAACAAAATTCATCTGGAACAACAAAAGCTCAAGAATAGCAAGGAAAATGATGAAAAAAATGTAAAGGAAATGGCCTAGCTCTACTAGATCTAAAACTATACTATAAAGCAGCAGTCATCAAAATTGCCTCGTACTTGCTAAGAAACAGAGTAATGGATCAGTGGATTAGGATAGGTTCTAAAGATGTAGTAGTATATGTCTGCAACAATCTACTGTTTGACAAACCCAAAGACATTAGCTTCTGGGATAAGAACTCTCTATTTAATAAAACTTGTTGGAAAAACTGGAAAATGGTATGGCAAAAACTAGGCATAGACCTACATCTCACATTCTATACCAAAATAAGATCAAAATAGCTACAGGATTTAGACATAAAGGGCAACACCACAGATACATTAACAGATCAAGAAATTATCTATCAAATCTATGGAAAGAGGACAAATTTATGAGCAAGCCAGAAATAGCGTACACTGTAAATGGCAAAATGAATGATTTTGACAATATTAAATTGTTTTTGCACTAATAAAATCAATGCTGCCAAAATTAGAAGGAAAGCAAAAAACTGGGAAATAATCCTCACAACTAGGAGTTCTGATAAAGATCTCATTTCTAAAATATACAGAGAACTGCATCAAATTTATAAGGTTGCAAGTTATTTCCTAATTGATAATGGTCAAAGGGTATGAAAAGTTTTCAAATGAAGAAATTAAAGCTATATGTAATCATATGAAAAAAATGCTCCAAATCATTATTGATTAGAGAAATACAAATTAAAACAACTATGAGGTATCATCTCATACCTATCATATTGACTAAGATGACAAAAAGGGAAAATGATCAACATTGGATAGGTTGTGGGAGGACTGGAACATTTTATGCATTGTTGGTGAAGTTGTGAATGGATCCAACCATTCTGGAGAGAAATATGGACCTATGTTCAAAGAGTAATAAAGCTGTTTAAACTGTTTGACCCAGCAATTCCAATTCTAGGCCTATAACCAGAAGAAATCATAAAACATTGGAAACATCTCACATGTTTCAAACTATTCATAGCAGCTCTTTTTGTAGTAGCAAAGAATTGGAAACTGAGGGAATGCCCATTAATTGAGGAGGGGTTGAACAAGTTACGGATATGAATATTATGGAATACTATTGTTCTTTAAGAAACATAAATTGTTGAAGTCTAGAGAAACATGGAAGGACTTACAGAATCTGATCCTGAGCAAAGGGAGCAGAACTAAGAGAGCAATGTTCCTCTCAACAGTTCCGAGAGCTAGGACAACTGTACTGGACAGGCTATGAACTCTGCTATTAGAATCCAGAAGAAGAAAAACAAACAAAGAAGCCCCTTCAGAATCTGATGAACACTATATTTACTTTTTTTTTTTTAGATTTTTCTAAGGCAATGGGGTTAAGTGGCTTTCCCAAGGCCACACAGCTAGGTAATTATTAAGTGTCCGAGGCTGGATTTGAACTCAGGTACTCCTGACTCCAAGGCCAGTACTCTATCCATTGCACCACCTAGCGGCCCCTATATTTACTTTTTAAAAAAATATTTCTTATTACTTCTTTTCCTTAATCTTAATTCCTCATACCAAAAATGACTAATCTGTAAATGTGTTTAACACAAATGTTTATATACATTATTAACTTTATTGCTCGGTTGGAAGGAAATTTTGTAACTTAAAAATATACATAAGCGTAAGCATGAATGTTGAAAACATTCATAAAATATACTTGGAAAGATAAAATATCAAGTAAAAAACTTTTCTATAGTAGACTTTGAAGAAAAATTGCTGATATTCATTGGAAGAAGTTTCCTTAACAAAAGTCCCTGAAATGAATGAAATCACAGACCCTAACAATTCAAATATACACAAATATATGTGCAAATATATGAAACACATGGACCTGTACATATGCATACATGAATCCTTTCATGTACATATCTTCTAATGTCTTGTGCTGGTGAATCATCATGGTGTGGAATTACACAGGTTCTTGAAAGTTATATCAAAAAATTAGTATTTCTGAAAAGTCCTACCACTCTGAAAGGATTTGAAGTATAGACCTGGAGATGGACTATACATTTTCAATCTAAGAATCAGATCAGCTCAGTTTGAAGATACTCATTGGAACTGAGTTCAAATCTTTCCTTAGATTTTTACCTAGCTGTGCCACTCTGGGCAAGTCTTTAACTTCTCTTAGATTCAGTTTCATCATCAGTTAAACAAGGATAACATATAATTATTATTATTATTATTATTAATAATATCTGATAAAAACAAATAAAGATAATACTTCACATTATGAGTATTAAATTGTGCATGTAAAGTTTTTTGGGCAAAACTTAAATCACTATATAACTGCTGACTGGTTAGTACCATATACATGAATCCTTTCATGTACATATCTTCTAATATCCTGTGCTGATGAAACATCATGATGTGGAGTTATCAGAAAGCTAGGAAGTTTTTTTGACCATTCATGAAGATCACTTGCATACTGGGAAGAGTCCACAATTATGGAATGTAGAATCTTAAAATAAAAAAATTAAAGGATCTGCAATTTTGTGTGTTTTAATATATATTAGCTGAATAAATCAATTAATGAATATATATATATATATATATGTCTATGCATATAAACCAGACCTCACTTCAACTCCTGATTCTTGGTTCTACTTCTATTCTCTAAAGCCACACAAAATAAATGAACTGTTCTTTTTGACATGAGAGCTCTTATAATAATGTTGAGGACATTAATCATATATCTCTTTCAGTCATCTTTACTCTAATATGCATCCTATGTATATGTGTAAACTATAAAGGTACAGTATTGAGTATATATAATTTATGTAAATATATATGTATGTGTGTATAAAATATGTATGTTTGTAAAACATGAAGTAAAAACTTGAATCACAAGACATTCCAAAATAGGAATTCCAACATTTTGAGAAATTAATACATAGTGAGAAACAGCGTATAGCAAGCAAGGTTTTGTCAGGAGTTTATTCAGCAGACATTTACTGAACACCTATCATGTGCAAAACCATATTGGAATAATGTAAAATACAATTGGAACTATATTTTTGAAATTTTATTTTATTTTTCCAATTTGCATTTATACATTTGCAAATTCATGAGTTCCACATTTCTCCACCAGCCTCCCTTCCCTCCTCCCTCCCTATGATGGCAAAACAGTCTGTTGTACATGTACATTTGTGTTTAACATATTTACGTATTAATCAAAATTAGAACTATTATATGTGGTTTTAGGGACTAATTAATGGATAGTAAGTTTCGCATCATGGGGGGAAAATCTAAATTTCAGAAAGGTATGAAAGAATAGTTAACAAATTTTCAGGCAATTTGACTCAAGTCATATACACTCAGTGTCAAAGTTAATGAATTCCAATAGGATTGCCAAGACTGTCTCCTTTGAAAACTTTAAAGTGAATTATTATTGCTATTGCTGTTGTTATTAGGCATGTGTCTACTGTGCTTGCCCAAACTTGTTTCTCTCCTGTAGCAACTAATCCACTTAGCCAAAAAATGTACTGCTATTTTTTAGAGGGGGGGGTTAGTTAGGGGAAGTGTACATAGGCACATGAAAAAAAAATCAAACTATGATTATAATTGACTAGGCTATGTCTTGGAGTGTATAATAGGTAATATAAGAGGCAAAAGCAGTTGGGTTCTAGGAAGTCTTATAAAAATAAAAGTTTTCAGGCATATAAGACTTAGTATGTTGTGCCAATTTGTGTCAGGTCATTATTCTTTGTCTCCATGATTCTGCAAAACCAACCAAACAATAGAGATAGATTGCTAAGTCAAAGAAAATTTCATCTTCTATTCATACAAAATACTATATTAACATGCCTACACTCTGTAGCACTGGACTCTTAATTGGTTCTTACTTTTCGAGGTGTATGCAATATAGCCCACCAAGGTAATATGGTAGACAATGGTGCCTTCACTTGTTCATTCATTTACAGCATATTAAATATATTTAAAGTTTACATTGTTTAGTTTAAGCTAATACTCAAGAAGAAAATGTCAGGGTCACTTTCTATAGTCATATAAAAAAAGACTCTAAATGATAATTGATTACAGAAATGTGAATTCAAACATCTCTGTGGTACCACCTCATTTCAAATTGGCTAATATGACAGAAAAGAGAAATGATAACTCTTGGAGGGAATATGAGAAAACTAGGACACTAATCCATTATTGATGGAGTTGGGAACTGATCCAACCATGATAGTGAAAAATTTGGAACTAATCCCCAAAGGGTAATAAAATTGTGCATGCCCTTTGATCTAGACATATGACTACTAGGTCTGTATTCCAAAGAGATCACAAAAATGGGTGAAAAAAAATCCCACATGTACAAGAATATTCATAGCATCTCTTTTTGTGGTGGTAAGGAATAGAAATTGAGGGGATTCATATCAATTGGGAAATGGATGAACAAGTTGTATCATGTAAATAAAAAGGAATATTATTTATTGAAAAATGAGAAGACAGATTTCAGAAAAACCTGGAAAAACTTCCATGAACTGATGCTAAGTGAAGTAAACAGAAGCAGGTGAAAATTGTACACTGTAACAGCAGTTCTGTGTGATGATCAACTATAATAGACTAAGCTCTTCTCAACAATATAGTGAACAAAGATAATTCTAAAAGACCTGCATTGTAAAATGACATCCACATCCAGAGAAAGAACTATGGAATCTGAATGCAGATGAAAGCATATTATTTGACCTTTTTAAATTTGTTGTTTTTTTTTTTTGCTTTTTCCTTCCCATGATTTTTCCCCTTTTTTCCTGGTTCTTCTCTCATAGTGTGACTAATATGAAAATATGAGTAACACAATTGTACATGTAAAATTTATATCAGATTACTTGTTATCCGAGACTGGAAGGAGAGAAGAGTTGGAGAGCAGAAACTTCATAAAAATGAATGTTGAAAATTATCTTTAAATCTAATTGGAAAAATAAATAATTAAAATAAACTGAAAATGACTCACTTTCTAGTGCAAATTCATTGTTTTTGCATTATTAAGTAAAAAAATGGTGATATAAACATATTTGACAAGGAAATGACTGAAAATTTAACATTATCCAGATTATTTGAACTGTAGACATAATACCTATTCTCATTAACAATGGCCCTCAACTTATGTCTATATTGTACCTGGACATATTAGCTAATAGTATTAAAAAACTATCACAATGAACATTTATTTTAAAACTAAAGTTTTTCTGCCAAAATTGTGTGTCATTTACAGAAATTTTCATATCTAAATATTATAAAATTTTTGAAACAGAATTTTCTTTTTAAAGACTTTTGAATAATGAATTTCTCTGAACACAGACGATTTTTTGAAATGCAACATCTGATATATTTACAAGAGCAACCAATCAATAACAGGAATGCTGTCAAGAAAAAAATCCCAAAAATTTTTGCCTAATCGGTGAATGGAGGAAAAATTGAGAGTCACATTTTAGTAAAAAGAGTCAAAGATGATCTACATCTTCCATTTGCATCTAGGCATATTTATGAGCTTTCCCTTCCCTTCTCCAGTTATAATGATCATTAAAAAAGCAAAGCAAACTGAACTTTGAATCTTCAAATCACTATACCTCAAAGTACAAAAAAATTATCACTATTTATGCAGTAGTTTTATGAATATTTGAATATTTGAATTGAACATCCTCCCACACCTCTTTGAACAAATTCTGGGAAATGTAGTATTTGCTATTCTACAATTAATATACTTCCTACCCCAAGAGGACATGGGGTAAGAGATGTGATATCTTTTTTTTTGATAGACCTCATTGTCTGGCTCTGATAGTACCATCAAGATGCAATTTATGAGTAAATGACTAATTTACATAAGATTAACCTTAAAAGTTTAGGGATATGCTTCTCAAATAATAATGTGATCAATCTACAATATAGGAGTTCTAAACCTTTGAGCATCATTCTATCTCCAGCCTGCACAGACTGTGAATAATTAGTTACATCTGTTCTACTTCCCAAAGTACAAAATATATCTAAACAATTAGTACTTCTTTTAATTAGTGCTCTATTATGTGCATTTATCAGTATGTAAAAGTCCTGATAAAAAGCCTAAAATCCAACAATCATTACACTTGACAATAACTATTTATAAAGTTCATACTATTTGCAAAGTACTATCCTAAGAGAAAATTAGCACAGTAGTTAGAGCATTTGGCCTGGAGTCATGAGGATTCATCTTTGTGAGTTTAAATCTGGTCTCAGACACTCACTAGATGTGTAACCATGGACAAGTCATGTAACCTTTTTTGCCTCAGTTTCCTCATTTACAAAATTAGCTGGAGAAGGAAATGGCAAACCATTCTAGTATCTTTATTAAAAAAAACCCAAATGGAGTCTTGAGGAGTCAGTCACAATTGAAACAAATAAGCAACAACAGCAATAAGTCTTACATGATGAAAAGTACTCACAATTGAGTTCAAGTACAGTTCTTGACTTTACTGAGCTTACAATCTAGTTGGCAGATTATTATATCAATAGTGTTAATTAAAATGTTTAATATTAAATGATAAGTGGATTCAAGAAACACTAGAACTCTGAATAATACAATAATAAATTGAGTCCAAAAGACAGAAGATGAAAAATTCCATCCACTATCTGAGCCAGAAAAACAAAACACTTAAATGCAGAATGAGACAAATAGTTTTGGACATAACATCTCTTCAAAAGTGTCTTCAAAAACTATATATATCATTTACCATTTCCTCCCTTGAGTTTCAGTTGCAGATCACCAATTTCATGTTGATCATTTCAAATTGGATATCCTGGAAACACATCAAACCCAACATGTTCAAAGGGATTGATTATTTTTCATCCCAACCAAACCTCCCTACTGCAGTGGAAGGTATCACTACTTTTTTCTATCTCCTAAGCCCATAACCTTAGAATTATCTTTGATTCCTCATTTGCTCTTATGCCACATATCCAGTCTATTGGATATGTCATTTTTACCTCTGCATCTCTCATAAATAAACCCTTCTCTCTACTAACATAACTATCATCTAATATGAGACCCTCATTGTTCCTCAGAGGAATTCATAGGGATACAACAGAAATCTCAATAATTGACATTGGGGGACAAGACTAATACTAATCATACTTTTTACATCAAGGAAGGAAGGAAGGAAGGAAGGAAGGAAGGAAGGAAGGAAGAAGGAAGGGAGGGAAGAAGGAAGGAGTTAGGCTAATGAATTTAAGAACTAAAGGTTTTATATAGAAGGGAAATAATAACCAGGTAGATAAGAGAAGAGTTCATGAAGAATATTGCATTTGAGTTAAGCTTTAAAGCAAGGGAGGAAATCTCCAACCTGCAGGTTGTATTGGTGTGGCATTGCTAAGGCAACCACTGGCAGGACTGGAAATTCAATAGCTCTAGCAGCTTTTTAGGGGTGAATTAATTAACTGTTTTACCAAATCTAGCCTGCTAATGATGTTATCAATATCCAAATGGCCCTTGGCAAAAAAATGTTTCCCTTCCCTACTTTCAAGAGAAGCAAGAAATCCAAAAAATAAAGAAACACAATCTAGACATGAATTTTTTGCTCCACAAAAACATGGATCTAAAAAGTCAGGTAGAGCTTTTTGAACTTTATTTGGAAGGTTGATAAATTTTTGAGTATAATAGTCTCATAATCAAACCTCTTTTTTTCTTTAAAATGATATTTTGATTATCTCAATAGAGGCTGAAAAAGTCTTTGATAAAATACAACATCCATTCCTATTATAAAAACTAGAAAGCTCAGTAATAAATTGAGTTTTCCTTAAAATAACAAGTAGTATCTATCTAAAACCATGATCAAATATTATATGTAATGGGAATAACTCGGATCATTTGCAATAAGATCAAGGATAAAACAAGGATGCCCATTATCATCATTACTATTCAATATAGTATTAGAAATGTTAGGTATATTAATAAGAGAAGAAAACTGAAATTGAAGGAATCAGAATTGACAATGAGGAAGCAAAACTTTCACTCTTTGCAGATGATATGATGAGAACCCAAGAAAATCAAATTAAAAATTCATTGAAATAATTAACAAATTCAGCAAAGCAGCAGGATATAAAATAAACCTACATAAATCAACAGAATTTCTATATATAAACAACAAAGTCCAAGAGTGGGAGATAGAAAGAGAAATTCCATTTAAAATAACTAGACAATATTAAATACTCAGGAATCTACTTATGAAGACAAACAGAAACTGAATGAACACAATTATAAAGCACTTCTCACTCAAATAAAATCAAATGTAAATAATTTGAAAAATATCAATTGCTCAGGGCTAGGTCAAGCTACTACAATAAAAATAACAATTCTACCCAAATTAAATTACTTATTCAGTATAATTTCAAACAAACTACCAAATAATTATTTTTACCAAGCTCAAAAAAAAAAATAGTAACAAAATTCATCTGGGGAAACAAAAGATCAAGAATAGCAAGGGAAGGGGCAGCTAGGTGACTCAGTGGATAGAGTGCCAGCCCTGGAGTCAGGAGGACCTGAGTTCAAATGTGACCTCAGACACTTAATAATTGCCTAGATGTGTGACCTTGAGCA
The DNA here is from genome assembly GCF_037893015.1 of Macrotis lagotis. Taxonomy (NCBI): domain Eukaryota; kingdom Metazoa; phylum Chordata; class Mammalia; order Peramelemorphia; family Peramelidae; genus Macrotis; species Macrotis lagotis. The sequence continues at coordinate 107,528,356 of NC_133663.1, read as the reverse complement.
AGGCACTTAGCCCCATTGACTTAAATTAAAAAAAAAAGAATGAGGGCGGCTAGGTGGCGTAGTGGATAAAGCACCAGCCCTGGAGTCAGGAGTACCTGGGTTCAAATCCGTCCTCAGACACTTAATAATTACCTAGCTGTGTGGCCTTGGACAAACCACTTAACCCCATTTGCCTTGCAAAAACCTAAAAAAGAAAAAAAAAAAAAGAATGGCAAGGGAACTAATGAAAAAATGTAAAGGAAGGTACCCAGCTCCACCAGATCTAAAACTATACTATAAAGCCACCTGGTACTGGCTAAGAAATAGAGTAATGGATCAGTGGATTAGGATAGGTTCAAAAGAAAAAGCAGTAAATGACTAGAGCAATGTACTATTTGACAAACCTAAAGATATAAGCTTCTAGGATAAGAACTCACTATTTGACAAAAAAAAAAATTTTGGGAAAACTGAAAAATAGTAAAGCAAAAACTAGACATAGACCCACATCTCACACCCCATACCAAAATAATGCCTAAATAGGTACAGGATTTAGAAATAAAGGGTGACACCATAGATAAAATAATAGATCCAGAAATTATCTATGGAAAGGGGACAAATTTATGACCAAACAAGAAACAAAATACATTATAAACTACAAAATGAATATTTTGACTATATTAAATTAAGAAGTTTTGTGCTAATAAAATCAATGCTGCCAAAATTAGAAGGGAAGCAGAAAATTGGGAAACAATCTTCACAACTACAAATTCTGATAAAGGTCTCATTTCTAAAAAATATAGAGAATTGCATCAGATTTATAAGGTTACAAGTCATTTCCCAATTCATAAGTGGACAAAGTATTTGAATAGACCATTTTCAGGTGAACTAATTAAAGCTATATACATACATATGTGTATGTATATATATACATATATATAAAATCATATGAAAAATACTCCAAATGATAATTGATTAGAGAAATGCAAATTAAAACAACGCTGAGGTATCACCTCACACATTTCAGTTTGGCTAAAATGACAAAAATGGAAAATTATCAACGTTGGATAAGCTGTGGGAGGATTGGTACACTGATGCAATGCTTGGTGGAGTTCTGAATGGATCCAACCATTTTGGAGAGCAATATGGAACTGTGCTCAAAGAAACAATAAAACTGTTCATACCCTTGAACCCAGAAATTCTAATTCTAGGTCTATATCCAGAAGAAATCATAAGAAATGGGAAAAGTACTACATGTTCCAAAATATTCATAGAATCTTTTTGTAGTGGCAAAGAATTGGAAATTGAGGGGGATACCTATCAAATAGTACAAGTTATATCATATGAATATTATGGAATACTATTGTTCTATAAGAAACTATAAGTGGGTGGACTCCAGGAAAGCATGGGATGACTTACAGGATCTGATGCTGAGTGAAGGGAGCAGAAAGAAAAGAGAATAATGCACACATTAACAACAACATTTTGAGATGATCAACCCTGATGGAAGCAGCTCCTCTCAGCTGTTCAGACAACAAGGACAACCGTATTAAAACAACTATGGACAATGCTATCACCATCCAAAGGAAGAAAAACAAAACAGAACAGAACAAAAAAAGTTATTCAGAATCTGATTAACACTACATTCTTTTAAAAAAAAATATCTCATATATCTCTTTCCCTTAATCCTAATTCCTCATAATAAAAATGACTCTTCTAAAAACATGTTTAACACAAATGTGCATGTATCATATCAACCTGACTGTTAGCCACTGAAGGGATGGGGGGAAGGGAATGGGGGGAAGGAAATTTTGTAACTTAAAAATATACATAAGCATATAGATGGAATGTTGTAAAACTTTCATAAGGTGTATTTGGAAAAATAAAATATCAATTAAAGAAAAAGAAAAGAAATCCCCAAAATATAAAAAAGTTATTCTGAATAAAATATTGAAGGAGGAAAAGATTAGAAGAGTTTCAATGAGCCATTTGGAATAATTAGTCCAGGTAGGTAGCAAAAATAGTACAAGTAGGAGGAGAAATGTATTTTGGGAAAAACAGTGAGTTTAATTTAAGATGTAGTTTGAGTTTTTTAACATGAATTTCAAGGGATCTGAAAAGCAGAGGTATTTATGGAAAGAACGAAGCAGTTAGGAAGAAGTGAAAAAAAAATTCTAGTGTGAGAAGTGGAATGAATCAGGGGCAGCTAGGTGGCGCAGTGGATAGAGTACCAGCCCTGGAGTCAGGAGGACCTGAGTTCAAATCCAGCCTCAGACACTAATTACCTAGTTGTGTGACTTTGTACAAGTCATTTAACCCTTTTACCTTGCCAAAAAATGAAACAAAAAACAAAAAACAAAAAAAAAAAAAGAATCAATCAGGTATGATCTAGGTACCTCATGAAATTATGCTGTTGGCCAAGAATTCATTAATCAGAGAAGACCATAGAATAAAAGTATCTTCAAGGTAAGGAATTCTGCTGGTGACCCAAGAAGTTATATTGGCAAGTTAATCTATAAAAATTGTCTCTTGTAATCGTTTCTATTTCTTTCATTATCATCATCTCTTCCTCTTCTTCCTTATCCTTCTTTTCCCTTTCTTCCTTCTTTTTGGGTATCTAGGACACAACTCTCTCTTGTTTTTCCTCCTACCAATTGACTGTTCCTTCTCTGTCTCCTTTGCTATATCCTCCTCCAGATCATGTCCTCTAATTTTATAAGTCCCATAGAGTTCTATTCAGGGTCATCTTCTCTTTTTCTTGTATATTATCTAATAAACTCCCGTGGATTTAACTAGTGCTGATGATTCTTAAATCTACCTCTTCTACCTTTATTCTATGGACTTCAGATCATGCATCTCCAACTGCCTTTCAGTATATCAAACTTGATATACAGTAGACATCTTAAACTCAGCATGTCCAAAACTGAACTCATATGATATTTCCCTAAAAATCTCCTCCTCAAGAGAGCAATAATATTTTCCCCAATCCCTCAAGCTTGATAACTTAGATGTGTTATCCTCAACTATCATTCACACACTCCCATATCCAATCTGTTTCTAAGGTCTGTCAAGATCACTTTTGTGACATTTCTCAAAAACATCCCAATTTCCCCTTTATATTGCCAAAACCCTTCATCATTTCATACTTTGTAATCGAGTGTTGGTGAGTTTGCCTGCCTTAAGTCTCTGTTCACTCCAATCCATCCTCCATTCAGATGTCAAAGTGATGTTTTTCTAAAGCTCAGGTTTAATCATATTATCTCATCCTCCCAATTTAACACATTCCAGTACTTCTCCTACATCTCTATCAAAAATGATATTTTCTATTTGACATTTGAACTCCTTCATTTCAAGCCCCCCCACACACATGTACACACCTTTCCAGCTTTCTTACACCTTACTTCTCCCCACATATTCTTTGATCCAGTGACATTGACCTCTTTTGTGTTCCATTAAAAATTACACTATATCTTGTTTCTGGATATTTTTTTCTGGATGCCTCCTATGTTTGGAATACCCTCCTCCTTCATTCCCACCTAGTGCTTCCCTAACTTCTTTCAAGTACCAAAAGGCTATCTTTTATAGGAATCATTTCTCAATCCCTCTTAATTCTTATGTCTTCTCTCTTTTGATTATTTCTTACTTTTGTGTACATAGCTTGCTTGTATGTAACTGCTTGCTTTTCTCATTCACCAGACTATGAGCCTTGGTCAGTACTTGGTACAGTATCAGTCCCACAGTATATACAGAATAAATGTTTGATGATTGACTGTCATCTACATCATCATAATCACTACCATCATGGAAACGACAACACATATATGTTCAGTTCTTCATGCTTAAAGAGGACCAAAATTATATTACTATGTTGGGGGTCAAGGTACAATGTGTCCAACTATTGCTAATGAGACCAATATGAGCTCAGAAGGCTCTTCTGCAAGTGGGGCACAAATAATCCATAGAAACATTTGGAGAGATGTCTCCAAATTTGTGCTTCTCACATTTATTTAAAATATGTACAACACTATACTATGTGCTGGGGATACAAAGAACATTAAGATAGGGTACTTGCTCTCCTGGGGCTTATAATCTCAGCAGTGAAATAAGATAGGAAGAAGTGTTGCTGAAAATATTTTAGATGCACAGGTGGATTTGCAGGCTTTGGTTGAAAGAATTATTTGCATATTTTAAAAAATTATGCCTGAATGAGACTCATCTTATTAATCATAATCTCTTTGGCAACTGACTATTCTCAGACATTAACTATTTCTCCTAGTACTCATAAAGCATTAATAACTGTATCAGAAAAATAGAGTTTGCAAATAGTGGGCTTCCTTAATTCAATGTTAAGGTGTTGCCTACAAATGTGAAGTCTTAAAGATTTCCAAATGAGCTGATGCATTATCATGTGAGATTTAAATTAAATATCACATCTTTAGCCTCTATACTTCCAGTAGTTTATAATAATTCATAGTTTTTCTACTTCACAGCTCTCATTAGTCAACTTTTTAGATCCCCTTTAGATAAAAATTCTCGCCTTTCTATAGTCATTTCCTCACTAATTCTATTACAGTTTAGCAAAGACCAAAAATGAGATTCATTAAGACCAAATGCTTTTAGTTTAACAGGAGTATTAGCTTTATCAAGAAAAATGGTGCTCCTTTAAAATTAAAGTGTAAGACATAAATTATTTGAATATCAAATTTAGCCTATATTTTATTTTATTTTCAAAAATTATTTACACTTTGCCAAAAAGGGATGTTTTGATTTGTGTGACTCCCCAGACTTTTCTATATGAATAGAAACATAGAAACAGATATAGAAGAAATCTCAGAGCTCATAAGTTCCTAAATCCAAAGCTGAAAAAAAAACTTCAGAGGATATATAATATAACTATTTCATTTTATAGATGATGAATCAGGCATAAGAAGGGAGAATTAATTTTCCCAATATCACACAAGGAAGAGATGACCAAACTGAGATTTGAGCCAAGCTGTCTCACATTAAATCCAGTGCCTTTTCCACTGTACCAAAATACCTCCTATTGATTAGAATCGTATAGTGAATAAATTACTGAAGTGAACTTATTTGAGCCTGGCCCACAGGATAGACCACTCAATATGAACCCATCAAGATCTTGCTTGGCATCCTAAAATATAAATGCAGCACCCTCCATGACGCTGAACTAAAATAAAAGGTTTGCTTCCTTTGAGTTTATTATTTAAAGTATTCAGAACATAGTACCAGAAACTTTAAGTTTTTAGAAGACTGTCTAAAGGAAGAGGCAGGGCTAAAAGAGACAGAAAATAGAGGAGGGAGGAGGCTGAGCCCAGACACTTTGGCTGTAATACCACCTGTCAAGGAACATTATGCTGCCAGCATATCTCCACCTTCCTTACATTAACATGATGCTTGCAGAGATGAATACGACAAGAGCTGTAGCAGTCATAGATGTTACATTATGATAAGGGTTTAATGGACATGGACATTATAGTCAAGCTCTAATGGGTGACAGCTTCAATTCCTTGCCAGAAAAAAAGCCTTTAATTAAGATTTACAAGAACAGATACTGTAAATTAATATGAAATGAGACTAAGAAATGGTCTAAAATGGAGATGACTGATGGTCCCAGTGGCAATGTTACTAACCCTCACTCTAACCTCTGTGATTAAGGAAAGATACCAAATCTGAATTTTTGCAGCTCTGTCACAGAAGATGGAGCAGTAGAAACCTGGAATAGTTCTTGCCCAGCACAGAAAGCTGACAAGTGTCATGGTCCTTGCCTGGGTGATAAATGTACATATCATAGGGCTCTTTGTCCCACTGGCTTTGGATAATCAGAAGTCATTATTTCCAGGAACAGCAAAACCCAGTGGAGCTTTCATATCTTCTCCTGTAATGCCAAACCTGTTATCTAACCCTATACCTCATGTTCCCTCATCCATAGGCAGGGTCAAAAAATGCTTCTCTGTTTGGCTCATGGGAATAGAACTCTTGTGGGTCCGGGTTAATGCCAGGTTTATTAACTGATCTGGCAACTGGTCCCCACAGACAAGGTTTCAACCTGGGGACGTTGCCAGGGCACTCCCAGCAGCATGGGGGGTAGAATCTCATATCCCTTGGTAGCAGATGCATACAGAGAGAAAATGCCTAACAGGTGTAGCTTTTATAGGTCTGGACTGAGGGTTTCTTCATTTTTCTTTGGCAGAAATCTGTGAATAAAGGGGATAGAATCGAAGACTAGGCATAGTACTGGATAAATAGAAAATATTATATCTGCATATCTTTTACAACTTTCTTTTAATTTTTTTGTCAGTTGCATATGCTCAATCTAAATGAACATATCCCAAATGTCTAAAATCAGGATTTCAAATGATTTTTTTCCCATCAAACATAGAGACTGTCTCCTGAGGTAAAGGAAAAAAATATAGTAATGATAGCAAGCTACAGAAAATCACAATATACCAATTTGAAAAATATCTCAGAGGTTAGTCAGCACAAATGATTAAAATTGTTTTAAAGAAAATGCCCTGACATTATAGAAGGAAAAAATAATTTTAAAACTTTAAAAAATGGGAACCAATCAGATATGAGTGTTTCTGTTGGTAATTACAGAATTAATTATTCTTTTCTTCTAATTAGTCCTATAGTATAGCATGGTGAATAAGAGCTGACCTACTAATCAGAATGATGCAGGTTCAATCCCTGCCTTTAACATATCCTGAGCAATTCATTTAACTTTTCAGTATCCTCGGCAAGACTCTGAGACTATCAACTACAGGGTGGGTGCCGATCTGTGCTGGCAGCAGTTTTCTCACTAATAGTGTCCTAAACCAGTAAAATCTTCAATCCAGTTCAGGCCGTGTGTGTGTGTGTGTGTGTGTGTGTGTGTGTGTGTGTGTGTGTTAAATACAGATATATATATATAAATATATACATACATCTACAATACAGGACCAAATACACATACACATGCACATATAGGTATGTTGTATGTGTTTACATGCATACATGTATTGCTGTAAAATATGTTCTTAACAGAAATTCAGCCTTCCTGAATACTTTATAACCTTGTCAACTCACAAGGATACATTTTGCAGTGATATAATTATGCATTACTTACCTCAGTGGGTTGTTGTAGGGGATATATAAATGTTATAATTTTGACCCATCATCATCAGTATTACTATTGAAATTATTATAGAAGAAATCAGTCATGAATCAAAAAGAAACCATATTAAATAGTGCTCCAAAATTAGTAATGCACAGAAATCATCAAAATCAAAAAGAATAAAATTGAAATATTTTAATGTAATTGTTTTCATTTGGGTATCTTAAATTCCAAAAAAACTAACAATTTTTTCCCTGGTAATTACAGTATTCTATGCAAAATACAATCCATTTTAAAATCTTATACCATGTGGTTTTGTGGCAAGTATCATTGAATGATGTAGAAGGGGACCTTAAATCTGTTGTCTAAGCCCAACATTTTGCAAATGAGGAAACTATGACTCAAAGATACAAGGTAATTTGACCAGTTAATAATCAACATAGGAACAGAATTCTTGGTTGCTAGATCAGGACTTTTTCTTTTAAATCCTAGGATACCTCTCTGAAGTCTCCATCCCAAAGTATGGTATTTTTTCATATCAAAATGGCAACTATGAACTATAGGCTATGAAAAGCAAAGAACCACCTACAGCTCCTTCATTTATAAATGCATTTTAATTTTTTTTTGTGGGACAATGGGATTAAGTGACTTGCCCAAGCACAAATTAGTAAAAATCAAGGATCTGGCTTTGGATTATAAACTCAGGTCCTCCCAGTTCCAGGACCCGTGCTCTAACCACTGTGTTCTTAGCTACCCCAATGCATTTGCCTTAACATTAAGTCAAGTAATCTTTACAGTTGTGAACTATCAGTCTTCTGTAGTTAGGAAGCCTAACTCCATTTTGTAAAGCATAAAAATCCCTACCTCCAAGCTTACCTGAGTCTTCAGTCATTATACAGGTTTTGTTAGATATTACTGACTGTTAATTTTCAAGGCACAATTACCCTGAAAAGTTAGCAATAATAACCACAAATTCATGAACTGTGAAATTGGTGCACTGAAATAAATTGCACTAATTTGCCTCAAGAGTTGAGCACTGCCAACTGAATCCTCCTAACATGAACTACAAGATAATAAAAACACTCATTTGCGATACTGCTAAAAAATATAAGGATTCAGAGTTTGAAAATGGTTCACTTAATCAGAAATATTTGGATATGACAATCAAAAATGCACAGATTTCAAAAAAATAAAGAGGAATTAGGTGATTGGGAAGTTAAGTAAGAGAGCCAGACATCTCAGTAGCAGATCCTTGGCATTCTATGAATAGATATAAAATTTGGTGACCCCCCAAGCATCTCTTTGTGGACTTCCATATGTAAAATGAGCTGAATATTTCAGTTCAGTTAATCCTGGAATGTTGCCCTCATCACAAACAAAGGCCACCTCTCTTGGCTCCGGCTGGTTGTTTTGGAGGGTTGGGCTGATTTACATTGACATTGAAAATGAACTATCTTTTCACTACTCTGAGCTTGTGTTGAAGAGCATTAATGAAGCCAATGAGGGAAAACTTGTTCTGCCATTATTACTGTGTCTGTCTGTTGGAAAAAGGATTACAGTACCTTTGGGTTTGATACCTTTTAGCTCTTTAGGAGTGTTTGCCATTTTCCAAAGGAGCAATGCATTTAGAGAAGAGAATAAAAATGTCACATGTAGATATAGCACATTCTTCCCCCTTTAAAACACATAAAATGTGATACTGAAGCCATCTGTCCCTGCTGCCTTTACTGATTTTAAATCGACTCTAATCCATTCAGTTTCCTCAGATGTTAAATTACCATCTATGACTTCTATTCCTCCATCTTTAATAGCTGGGGTCACAAAAAGGCTATTTTTCTCTTGCTTAAATTGTTATTTACAATATCAATGGCTTACTAAGGTTATACTATATTTTAAAATAAATGTTAAAATATAAATTTACCCAGTTGGAGTTTTGGTGTCCCCAAAAATAAAAAAAAATTCTTATAAGCATGATGAAATTTAGAAGGAAGGAAGGAAGGAAGGAAGGAAGGAAGGAAAGAAAGAAAGAAAGAAAGAAAGAAAGAAAGAAAGAAAGAAAGAAAGAAAGAAAGAAAGGAAGAAAGAAAGGAAGGAAGGAAGGAAGGAAGGAAGGAAGGAAGGAAAAAAGGAAGGAAGGAAAGAAGAAGAAAGAGAGGAGGGAGGGAAGGAGGGAGTATGGAAGGAAGGGAGGGGCAGATGGAAGGAAAAAAGGAAAAAAGAAATGAAGGAAGAAAGGAATGAAGGTAGGAAAAGAGGGAGGAGGGAGGAAGGAAGAGAGAGAAGAAGGAAGGAAGGAAGGAAGGAAGGAAGGAAGGAAGGAAGGAAGGAAGAAAGAAAGAAAGAAAGAAAGAAAGAAAGAAAGAAAGAAAGAAAGAAAGAAAGAAAGAAAGGAAGGAAGAAAGAGGAAGGGAGGGAAACAGAGTAAGAGAGGGGGGAGAGGAAGAAAGAAAGAAAGAGGAAAGAAGGAAGAGAGGGATGAAGGGGGGGAGGGAGGGAAGAAGGAAGGAAGAAAATGGAAGGAAGAACTAAAAAAAGTTAAGGGTGGAGGAAGGAAACAATATGTTAAGGGAAAGCAAACAAATAGCATAACATCCTCTTATAATGTCTGGATTTTCCTCCTTTCTGAGTGTTCTAAGGTACTATAGTAAGATGGACCTTATTGTTACATTTTATGTTCTTGTGGATCTATTAGTTAGTATAGAGGTTGTTTGTCCTTGGTGGAAATGGAGAGAGGCAATGAGCAATTGCAAACGATGCTTAATTCTCAGGGGGGGGGGGGGGGGGAGTTAGCTATATGTCTATTCCAAACAATTCAACAAGATTTTTTAAAAGTAAGGAATAACATTATGAAATTTAAGGTCTAGGCTTCAGCAATTATATTAAGTGCAGTCAAATTAGACCTTTCATATACTCATATCTGTGGTAATTTCAAAAAACCTAATCAAATATAGGAATAGAAAAGAGCAATACAAAAGGTAGAATTATGCAATATATTAGGATTTTTATAGGACCACAGGTGGTTTTAGAGAAATCAAAGAAGAAAGAACATTTGTTAGGTGTATGGTGGGGGAAAGAGGAGAATGAGAAATAGAGTCCATAATCTTTAACTAGCACATCATACAGCATATATTAATGCTTATAATTCTCTATATCATAGGCAATAAACTTTTTTAGTATTATTGACCCCTTCGCTAGTTTTGTGAAACTTATACTTTTTTTAATAATACTTTAAGGAGGGGCGGCTAGGTGGCACAGTGGATAAAAGCACTAGCCCTGGAGTCAAGAGTACCTGGGCTCAAATCCAGCCTCAGACACTTAATAATTACTTAGCTGTGTGGCCTTGGGCAAGTCACTTAATCCCATTTGCCTTGAAAAAAAAAACCTTAGAAAAAATAAACAATAATACTTTAAGGATATAAAATGGGATTAAAAAGAAAACCAATTATATTGAAACAATTATCAAGATTCTCTATTTAAGTTTACAGCCCCTAGGTTAAGTCATAGTCTTAGATAATAGAACAAAATCCTTAGAAAGATAACAGAGACAAAAGAAGTGGTCAAAGCATTTAGAAGTTAATTTTTTTCCATCACCTCATTTTTCAGATGAGAAAGAGTCAGAGAGGGAAAATAACTTGCCCAAGGTCACACAGCTGGATAACAGGAACAAGACTATTCTACAACTTCTGACTACTTAGTCCAATATGTTTTCTACTACATCATTTTGCTTTATTCGAGTTCTTAAGTTGGGCAAAGGTCCTTAAGTTGGTGTTTTTTAATTTGTTTTTTGAAATATTTTGATAACTGGATTTCAATTCATTTCCTTTGTAATCCTATTTTTTCTTTTATTTTATGCTTTTAAGAAATTTATTCTGAAAAGTTCATAGACTTTACCAGAGATAGCTAAATAAAACAGTGGTTAAAGCACTGGGACTAGTCAGGATTGCCTTAGTTCATGATTCCTAGATATGTGATTATAAAACCTAAGTACAAAATTATAAGCAGATGTTATCATTTTACTTTGAATAAAATCGTGCTATCTCTATTTTCTTTGCCATAAAGAAAAAAAGCCTATGTTAATTAATGCAACTAGATCCCTTGAGATCTTCTTAAATTCCCTTTTAAGCTACAAAAGCAAAAAATAACTAAAAGGTTGTTGTGACATTCAATTATTGAGATGGCCTTAAGCCATAAGTGCAAACATGGAAAATTATCTATGATGTCCAAATTCTGGGACAAATCTCTGACATTAACTTGCTGTCTTCACTTGAACAAGTACCTTCCTCTGGAGATCTCAGCTTTCTCATCTATAAAATGAAAGAGATGACAACAAAGGTCAAACAAAAATCCAAAGAAAAGACTTTAAGAGGACATAAGGTAGATTTCTGAGTCGTTTGAGTTGGGTTTTTTAAAAATCATTAAAACCTAAATTCAGAGGAATTGAGAACTGGCAAGTAGCACTGGATCAACAACTACCAAGTTATTAAAAAAACCATGCATGATTTCCCCAATTTTGTATCCTGGAGTAATATCCAATCCCCCCCTCCAAAGCAAAGTTTGAGCAGAGCTTCTGCCAGACTATGCTGATCATATAGTGTGAACTAACCACCTTGATTAAAGTTGTCCATAGACACATAAGAATACAGAGATGAGGCAAAAGAGTGTTTTTGTCTTATTCCCAACATGCACTTAATACTAATAATAATAATAATAATAGCAATAGCTGAAATTAGAAATCAATTCAATTTAGCAAATATTTATTAATTTCTAATAGATGCTAAGCACAGTAGTGGCAATCACTATAAATAAGACATGACTCTAGCCTTTAAGAAGCACAGTTTGCAAAGAGCTCTTCCTTTGATCTCCTAACAACTATGGAAGGTAATCATATAATCCCCACTTTAAAGATGAGGATATTGAAGTATAGAAAGGTTAAAAGACTGGCCCAAGGATCACACAGTTAGAATTTGAGGCTGCATTGAACTCCAGGCCCAATGCTCCATCCACTGAACCTACCATCTAGCTGCCCCAATCATCTTCCCTTTGGGACTCTCAGGAAACTTGTCTGTACCTGGCCTACAGAAGCCCAACATTCAGTGGACCTTAGTAGGGTCATCAAGGACATGTTGAAGGCCATCAAAGTAGATGATAATCAAGCTCAATAAGTCTAATTGACATCAGAAAGTAACTTAAATTCACTTGATTAATTTATATTTTTAAGCATTTCATCAGGAAAAGTACCCTATAATTATTAATACTATTTATAGCATGAATGATCAGTGACTATAATGTGATCTCCTTTAGCTAAAGAGCAAATCCATTCACTGTGTTATTGGAATTAAGGACAATTACACACAGACAGGTGCACTGGAATTATTTCTCTTTTCAATCTTTGAATGTGCTCCAAGGGACCTCAGAAATGATTCATCTTCTGAGGTAAAAGACTAAAATAAATGCGATATTTATCTGTGTGAGAGAAAAGGAGCTTTTATCCACTACATCCATTACAAACCAAACCTTCTATGGTAACCTGGTAGTGGAGTGAGAGCAACAAACTAACCCAAGCTCTGTGAAAACCTAATATCTAGACATCCCATGAATTTATTTACAGATGATATCATTTTTTCAGTTCCTTTGACTCCACCCAATAAACAAAATCTGGGAAATAAATGAAACAAGTTGTTATAGTATTGATTTGTTAAAAATCAAGTGATCGACCATAAATCACAATAAAGCATATTTTAAATTTGTAATGCTTTAGACACTTTCTTAGATCTATACTCAGTTTTATCATTTCTTTCCCTTTATGTAAGATTTATTTAGAATCATAATATTTAAGCTAGACAAGAATTCAGAGATCCCCTAATCCTCTTATTTTAGTTCCAGTCTAGGGCCTTTCTTATAGTTAAAGCAATTATGGTCCCAAGGCAGATAACAGAATAGATTAGAAAGAAAAATTCAGCAAAATTTCATTTACAATAAACATACTTGAAACAGAAAATCACATACAGAGTTAAAATAAGGGACAAGATCTTAATCTATTATGCTTGAGTTGAGGTAAAATTAAAAATAATGCAGAGGTAGTAATCATGACCTCAAAAAAGCAAAAGTAAAACTAGATTTAAGAAAATAAGATAATGACGTAGTGCAGACAATGGAGTAATAATAATAATAATAATAACTATTCATCAAATGGCATAGCACCCAAATTCTTAAAAGAAAAGTACAATGAATTATAGGAGAAAATAGAAATTAAAAGTAAAATAATAATGGAAGACTTCAAATTTCCACTCTCAGAGCTAGTTATAACTAACCATAAAATTAATAAGAAAAAAGACAGATGAACAGAATTTCAGAAAAATTAAATATGACAAATGTCTGGAGAAAACTGAATGGGAATAAAAAGTATATCTTTTTCCCAATTGTACATGGCACTTTTGCAGAAATTGACCATGAATTAGGATATAAAAATTTCACAACCAAATGCAGAAAAAGTAGAAATATTAAATGCAAATATAGTACAAAAAGTCAGACTACAATGCAATAAGAAAATCATTTCGATAAAGATCTTTAATAGAATATATTGAAAATTATTTGGAAATTAAAATAAACTAATCGTAAAGAATGAGAGAGTCAAAGAAAATATAGAAACAATAAATAATTTAATTAAAGGAAATGTAAATAATGAGATAACATACCAAAATTTATGAGATGCAGCCAAAGCAGTACTTAGGTTCCCCTAAAAGTGTACATTAATAAAAGAGATAAAGAACAGTTCAATAAAAAATAGAAATAGAATAAAATTTTAAGTTGCCAACGAAACACCAAAACAGAAATCCTGAAAATCAAAGAAGAAATTAAGAAAATCAAAAGTTAAAAAGGGAGCAAATAAATGGAAGTAGAGTTGATTTCATGAAAAAAAAAATTTAAAAGATGACATAGATTTGAATTTTTTTACAAAAGAAAAAAAAAAAACAAATTACCATCACCAAATATGAAAAGTGAATGTTTCATCCCCAGTGAAGATAAAATTAAACTATTATTAGGATCTGTTTTTCTTGATTATAGACCATTAAAAACTACTAAAACTATCTAAATGAAATGAATAAATATTTATAAAAATATATATCATCTAGATTAACAAAAGAGAACCTCATCTTAGAAGAAGAAATTGAACAAGTCATAAATGGGCTTCCTAAAATAAAAATCCCAGAACCAGATAGATTTAGAAGTGAATTCTAACCAAACATTTAAAGAACAATTGATTTTAATATGATATAAACTATTTGACAGAAAATTTGGTAAAAAAGAAGTCCTACCAAATTCCTCCTAAGATACAAATATGGCTTTGATGCCTAAACCATGGAGAGCAAGAACATAAAAAGCAAATTGTAGACCAATTTCCCTAATGAGTATTGATGCAATTAAAAAAAATTAATAAAGAATTTATAGCAATAAAACTCAAAGATTATACAGCATCACAAGGTGGGATTAATATCAGAAATGTAAAACTGGTTCAATAATAGGAAAACACAATTTAGTACTGAGGAAAAAAGTGTAGTGGATATGTAGAATAGATTAAGCATAGAATACATGCAAAGATCTCAGCTTTTAAGATAAGAATTCAATTTCTTTAAAAAAATAAACATAAATTATAATTTTTTAAATATTCTACTCCCAATAAGATAAATGATTACTCAAGGCCACATAAGTAGGATGTAATACTTCCAGTGTTTTGAAGCAGGAATACAGGCTCCTTGAAGGCAGAGACAGGTTTTGGATTTTGCCTTACTAAAATGCAGCATAAAGCCCAGCACATAGTAGACCCTCAATGAATGTTTTTTTCATTTAATGAATGCTTATAAATTTGGAATAGTTTCCACTGCTTTACATGAATATTTTCTCTATTAATCCGTTTTTATTAATTTCCTTACAGAAATGAAGTTGTCAGCTACTTCAGTGTGGAAACTAGTATGCAGCATGTAAAGGACTATCCAACACAGTTCTTTGCAATTCAGTAAGTGCAAAACGTTTGTGAATTGAAAAGGCAAATTAATAAAATTCTGGTTTTTATCCATTGATAATGAGTCCCAGTCCAAGACCCACTTGATCATTGTTTGGGCCACAGTTGACTCAAAGTAAATGTAAATAACAATTCTTTCTATTCTGGAGAGAAACCCTGAGTGTCTTCTCCTCCCAGACTGTTTTGGGGTTTTTTGACCATGCAAAAGAGGCCATTCTATCCTTCATTTCTTTCTTATCTGCCTTAAGCCTGAATGGGCAAACAGATCTGGGAAAGGCTTTTTGTTTAAAAAGTCAAGTTCTCCCACTGCATCAGATGCCATCTCCAGTCATCTGATCCATATCTGGTCACTGGAACCATATAGTGCAAAGGAGAAAGTGAGGGTGGTGACTTTGAACGATATTCCCCTTACTGAAATCTAATTTATTTGTATGTTGTGGCATCACCTTCCTGATGTCATGGTCATCCTTGACAACCAAGGAAAAACATTATTTTTCTCATCCACTCTACATTATGGTCAATCTGACCAATGTGGTATGTCCTCAACACATTCCATCTCATATCTCCAAATCTTTGTAAAGGGATTCCAAAGGTCAGACATTCTCTCCTTTCTTCAAAGGATATCCAACTTTATCTCAGGCCTAACTCTCAATTGCTAGTACCCTCTCCTTCCATCCCTTCTGGTAATTAGTTTTTATTTATTGTACATAGTTCAGATTTGCCTGGTTGGACTTATTTTGTTTCCTCCTACTGAATACAAATACAGTCTTGAGGGTTAAGTACTATTTCATTTATCTTTGAATCTGTAGGCACCTCTTTCAGGGCCTAGCATATAATAAACACTAACTCAATGAACAAATGAGCAGATACTCCCTCTGCCCCGACAATCTAGTTATAAAAGTTATTTATCAAAAGAATATAGATCAAAGGATAGATAGATAGATAGATAGATAGATAGATAGATAGAAAATAGATAAAAAGATATAGTTTTCAAATGAAGAAATTAAAACTGTATATAATCATATGAAAAAATGTTCCAAATGATAATTGATTGGAGAAATGCAAATTAAACAGCTCTGAGAAATCATCTCACTCAGCTAAGATGACAAAAAGGGAAAAAGATCAATGTCTGAGAGGTTGTGAGAGAATTGGGACATTAATGCATTGCTGGAGTTGTGAATAAATCCAACCATTCTGGAGACTAATATGGAATTATGCCCAAAGGGCAATAAAACTGTTCATACCCTTTGACCCAGCAATTCCAATTCTAGTTCTATATCTGGAAGAAATCATAAAATATGGGGAAAGTCCTACATGTTCCAAAATATTCATAGCAGCTCTTTTTGTAGTGACAAAGAATTGGAAATTGAGGGGATACCCATCAATTGGGGAATAGCTAAGCAATTGATGATAAATGAATATTATGGAATACTATTGTTCTATAAGAACCCATTTATGGTTGGACTCTGGAGAAACATGGAGTGAGTTACAAGTCTGATGCTGAGTGAAGGGAGCAGAACCAAGAGAACAATATACATATCAACAAGAACATTGTGAGATGATCAACCCTGGTGGAAGCAGCTCCTCTCAGCAGTTCAGAGAGTTAGGACAACTGTATTAGACTGGCTATGGATCTATCTCCATCCAGAAGAAGAAAAACAAAACAAAAAAAAATCCTTCAGAATCTGATGAATACTTTATAAGAAATATCTCTTATGTGTTTCTTTCAGGGAATCCTAATTCCTCATACCAAAAATAACATCTATAAATGTTTTTATCAAAAATATGTATCTACAATGTTAACCTGACTTTTCTCCACTGAGGAGAAAGGGGTGGGAAAGAACCATATGTATGTATGGGGAATATTTTCCACTGATCCATATGAATATTTTCTCTATTAATCAGTTTTACTAATTTCCTTACAGAAATGAAATTGTCAACTACTTCAGTGTGGAAACAAGTATGCATCATGAAAAGTGCTCTACGACAGTGCAGATATCCAACACAGTTCTTTGCATTTCAAAAACTTTCATAACATATATTTGGAAAAATAAAATATCAATTAGAAAGATACAGAAAATGGCACCTGAATTATGTTGCATGATGGATCACGATAAAGAGAAAGAATGAATTTAGAAAAAGTAAATGGTGGGGTGGAGGGGATCTTGTTGGTTTTTCTGAATTTGATTTGATAGTGTTCATTAGGCTAGGTGAAGTTGCTTGGGTGACAGAGACAGACAGAGATAAGGAGAGAAAAAGAGACAGTCAGGGAGAGCTGACTTGGCCAGGGAGGGTGGACAGCCAAGGGAAGTTTAGACCAGGTTATTATAGTCTTGTCCATTATTTGGATACTGAGGGCAAAGGGAAAATCCCCCTATTATGTGAAACCAGGTAAAAAAAGTTGGAGATTGGGGGTTAGGAATGAGATGTTACAAATTTTACATTTAACAAAGAAACAATAGGAGAAATTTGCATCTCAGGACCATATAACATTTTACACTTTAACAAAATTTATCAGCATAAAAGATTGCAAAATTTGGGTCCAATTACAAATTTCCTATATTCATCATTCTCTGCATCAATATGACTCAGTTTCCTTTCTGGTATTGATCAACAGATTGGCTATCTGACTGATGAGTACTAGGAACTCATTGTCATATAAAGAAAATCAGTACTAAAATCTTCATCCTCAGATAACTAAATTAGTAACGGGAATTGGTGCCCATGTAAAGATAATGTATCTAAATACTTTTCAATTAAGGAACCCAATGTTTATAACTTACCTACATTCTAGAGAATTAGAATCCTATTTAGTTTGATAAATATTTATTAAGATTCTACTAGATGACAGGTACTATATTAGATACTAAGCAGTATAAATAAGACATGATTTCTAACTTAAAGGAATATACTATGTATATATGTATATGGAAAATTAATATAGATACACAAATCACTATAATACAAATGAGAATGTTAAGATGATATCAAGATCAAGACATAATATATTTACTAAATAAATTCTTACTCCACTTTCTCATCATAGGATGAAAGTGACCTTTGATTTTTCAGTGGCATTACAGTAAAATATTAGCTCTGAGAGATCCTACCAAGTTGGCAAGGCCTTAAAGAAAAAAATATATCTCTTCTGTATGAACACTAGCCCAACCATGTCTAAGGAAACTCAGCACCTTAAACCTGGTCTCTACATGATCACTTTGGGGGGCTCACAATAACTTAGGAAAAGTATATACTAAGGTATGGAGTGATTGTGATCTGTATTAGAGGTGGGAATACCCACACTAGTGAAATATTGAAATACATAGAAAAGATTTCTAATGCTAAAAGGGTTGGACTGAGTCTCTAAGGTCCTTTATGGTTCTAAATATACGATCCTATGAAAATCAGATTTTCACAGATGAGCTAAAATTTGTATTATCACCTGTAGAGAAATGAATTATTTGAAAGTCCTTGCTTAAGGAAAATTGCTTGAAGATAATATTACTAAGATAATAAAAAAAGATTTCTGTTTTAAGAGAATACAACAAAAAATGAGGAAACTGTGCCCTAAAGTATGCCTCAGAAGATTTAGGGGCTACAGGAATATACATCTCTAAATCATATCACCTCATCTTTCCTTATCTAATCATCTGTATCTTTATAATAATATAATGATAAAATAGTCCAAATGCTAAAGCAAAAGAAGATATCTTCCAACTTATTTCATTTTCTCATTTTTGGGCTGTCACTATTCTACTACTCAATAGTTTTTATCAATGATTTGGATGAATACATTAAAGGCATGTCTATCAAATTTGCAGATGATATGAAGCTAAGAACTATATTAACTGTACATTGGAATCAGAACACACATAGAAAAACTTATCAGGCTAGAAAGATGGGCCAAATCTATTTTAATGTTAAATTAATCAGTATTACTAATAAAGAAAGTCATAGCTTGTTTAATACAAAAATGAGCAATATACAGGAAAAAAATGAAGCTTAGTTGAAGTTCATATCAAAAATAAATAACAAAGGTATTTCAGCAAACTGCAAACTCAGTAGGAGAACAACAAGACATGGAAATGCCCAAAATTGTTAATGACATCTTTTCTTTTTCTTTCTCTCTTTGTTTTTCATGAATTATTTCTTCAGTGTACCAAACTTTCTAAAAATTCTTCCTGATATAAGTTGTAGGATATTTGAAGAGACAGCGTCTTTATTTAGAGATCTCTAGATTGATGATATTGCAAAAGAGCATCCTGGGAAGACACTGCCTCTATCAATACAGATCCTCATCTGCTTGCATTTCAAAGGATTAAAGAATTGCCAGGGACATTGAGAGGTAAGTGACTTGTCAAAGGTTATACAAGGAATATAGGTCAGAGGCAAAAATTAAACCAGGGATGCAGTGGAAGCTCCTTCTAAGACTTCAAAGAGAAGTGTTATGAAATTTTCAGTATTTACACCTCAGAAATTACTATAAATCAGAACTTGATTTATTGTTTTGTTATTTGTCTATGGTTAAGAAAATGTTCATAATGCAGAATAAACTTAAATTTGAATGTCCATACATCCCCCATTACTATCTTTGTTGTTAAACCAACATTCCCTGGACTTAAGCCAAAGTCATCTTCTTCATTCCAAAACCAACTCAATCCATGAAAATCCTTTACCTCTCATATTAAAAGAAAAATTCTATAGAGGACAAGGTCAATAATAGTCTCTCTGTATTCTATGCCAAAAAGACCACATCTTGAATGGTAGGTTCAGTTCTAGGCTCTAGTGCTTTAAGATTTACAAATATTTCTATATATATATATATACACATTGTCTCTCATACACACACATACATACACATATATTCTCCTCTTCCTCTCTCTCTCTGTATATATATATATACATATATGTATATGTATTTATACATATGCATACATGTAAACAAATATAAATATATGTATGTTTATACTCATACACATGCATGAAATATATGTGTATATTTAAATCTATTATAAATATGATTATTATTATAAAATACATATAGATAGTTCTTTGTATGTGGTAAGGAAAGTATAAATATATACATTTTAATATACACGTTTCATGCATGTGTATGGGTACATATTTTATATATTCATATGTGTGTATATATAGATATATATATATATGTGTGTGTGTGTGAATATTGTATAAATATAGTTAAATAAACATTGTTAAAAAGTTGTTCAGGATGACAATGCAAAAAAACCTCTGGGGACAGGACCTGAACTTAGGCTTCCTGATTCCAAGTCTTACACACTATTCATTAAGTCATCTAAGAGGGATGTAGCAAACTAGAGCAGTAGTCCCCAAGACATTTTGTTCCCCAAACCCCTTCTATATAAAAAATACTGTTGATAATCAATAGAGTATTTTAATATACTATTTATAATACTTTTAGATTTATTCATTAAGTTCTTACAATAACTCCAAAGATAATTTTTGCCACCCAAAAGCTCCACAATAAATTTTCATCATTTAAACTATAAAACATAAAAATTTATTCTACCTATAATTAAAAAACTAAATATAAAATTATTAAACTATAATTATAAAATAATCATAAATAATCTACCAAGACTTCATATGCTTATTGTTTTCTGAAAGACTTAATATTAAATTTCTTTATTTTATAATTTTCATGGAATGTAGATCACACTTTAATTCAATAAACTAAAACTTAGAAGATTTTTTTCTAATATGACATTCATTTAGAAACTTTATTTCAATATTGGACTTTTTTATTTAAACAAAATTTTGCAATACTTGACTCAACTTCGGAGAACTATTGTCATAAGTTGTGATATGCATTAAATTTATTGCTATATTTTTATTTAAAACAAGAATAAAGTGAAAAATCCTTGCTTACATAACTATGTGATGAAAAATGGTAGAAGCATTTTATAAGCTCTCTTTCTGAGATGGAAATTCTTCATAACCAATTAACAGAAGTAAATAGTTGCAATGTAAAATATTTACTTTCCTAAAGGCTAATGACAAGTGCTATATTAAATAATAAATGTACTTAAAACTGAAGTACATATACTGCTTCATTTTTAACCATGTTTAATATATAAACTAAGGAAAGCATCTCTTCACATATGACTTCCTTCTCTTCTCCCACTGGCACACCAACTACACTTTCACAGAAACTTTTCAGAAAAGATAATCAATATTCAAAACTAGTTAATTTGAAAATCTGTTAGAATGAAGAATGGTATAAGTGGAAGATAAGTTTACATTTTTCTGTACCTTAATACAGCAATGAGAAGCAATAGTATATAAGCTTTGTTTCAGCAGATCATTTATGATGGGGTATGATGGTTACAAGATGGCTTGTGATGCCAGCTCTTCTAGCTATTATGATTTTCAAATAAAATTTATACTATAAGACCTCAACTGCTCACAATATCTTGATCAGATTATTATGTAGCTGATAAGGTACAATTACCTTATCAGGGTAATAGAGGGAAATGAAGAAGCTACCTTGGCATAGTGTATGAAACATAAATAAAGTTATGAACATTCACCTAACCATTTATTGTGAATCATCTGTGTTCAAATGATGAATCCCTATGATGATTTGGAAACAATTGATGACAGATTGAGAAACTACAAGAATCTGTTGCATTTAATCAGAACTTGTCAGAGTATGATGAAGCAATTGTGCTACAGTTACTAAAATCATTGTGCATATGATCATAATGGTTTTGAATTACCGCAGAAACAAACTTGTAATGCTTAAAATATTCTCATTTTTGTTACCATAAAGGAAATATATATATATATATATGTGTGTGTGTATATATATACACACACACATATATATATACAACATAATTAAGCAATTATTTACTGCTTAAAGACCATTAAGAAATTTTAACATAAGCCTCTTGGATCATTGTCAAGAACCTCCAATAAGTATACTAACTGCTATAAAGGAATCTGGGACCTTCTAATGCTGTAATATCCCTCTAACCTGATGGATGGATCCCAGCTCCCAGGGAAAAATTTCTGATGGGTTTCCATTTTGAGAATGCCCATGTCACAGCCATGGAGATGTTTACTGTGTTGCCAACCTGCCAATAAACCAAAGTCCTGATGAATCAGATTGGGAAAAACAGTAAACTTTTTGGTCCTAGTATCTCTTTACAGTCATAAAATTATTGAAGAATTCTCCCCTCTCAAGCTTTTATACTATTCTTATCAATTGATATTTACTGTATTAAAATATTTAAGGAATTTTTTTAACTTGAAGACTACCTGAAAGGCTCTTAAGGACCCTTAGAAGTCTCCAGACCATACTCTGAGAATTACTGGAATAGATTATCATCTTCATGGCACTCACTTCCGCATGGATCATTAATAGACTATATATTCCCTCTATTCATTATTCTTTGCTTAGCAACTCAAAGCCCCCACTCTCCTCCCATCATTGTTGGCATGAGACTTAAAAGAAAAAGATTTCCTTTTATCTGCATAAAATAAGGGAAGGCTACAGAGAAGGAATACCAGAGCTAAGACTTCCAATTGGGGAAAGAAGATCAGCAAAGTAAAGAGGTGGGAAAATATAAAATATATTTGAGGGATGATCAATGGTCCAAAGCATAAAACAGGATAAATAAGTCTATGATAACACAGAAATATTGATGATGAGTTATGCAATACAATAAGGAAATAAATGAATCTGTTTTCATGGTGTGTCTAAACATCAAAACGTGTTTTGTACAAGATAGTTTCAATCACTGGAGATCTGCCAATACAAAATGCTAATTCTCTCTTCTCTAGTCTCCCTCATGCCAGGTTCCTTTAAATGATACAAGGTTAAAAGGACTTGCTAACATAATGGTAGATTTGATTATCATTGGGTATATGAAAAGCTAAGTCTTTTTTTATTGTATAGTTTTTCAGCAACAATAACAGATGGGAACAAGTGGTAACTTGTCAGTGGATATAGTAGGAATGAAATTTCATTGTCATCACCCTCTGTGAATATTTTATTAGCATACATTGCTTTATTTTTATGCCATTATTAAAAAATCCCAAAATCTTATTAAAGTCCCATAAGGCTTTCACCACTAGTATTGCCAAATAGGCTTATGTGACTAATCAAAAGATGTAGAACTCTCATACTAAATTAACCCATATGGACAGTGAAAATAGTTGCCTACTTGACTCTCTAAGAGAAGAGGACTTTATCAGAGTCCTGAGGTTTCTAATAATTGTTTCTCACTGTACTCGCCTGATTTCATCTAAAAGGTATATTAGCCATCAAAGGATTTTGTGATCTCATTGTTTTCATTGCAAGACAATATTGCCAATAACTGCAGTCACTCAAATACTCAGGGAAGACCCACTCAAATACTCAAGGAAAGAGGAGAAAATTTGATATTTATGTCATCCATTTGCATTCACCTAGTGTAAACTAGAAGACTTAGAGTTAAGTATATATATATATATATATATATATGTATATGTAAATGATGCTTTTTCTTTATTCTCAAAGAAGACTATAATCAGAGAAGTGATGTTATGACAGCCATTTGAACTGGATTTGAGTGAGGAGGTACTGTACTAAATAAACAGCCTCACTTTCTCCTCCAGAGTCATCTGGATTCAGTGACCAGATATGAAACAGGACAACTGAAGATGACCTTAGATAAAAGACAATCAGGATGAAATGACTTCTCAAAGTTCCACAGCTAGTTAGAGTCAAATGTCTGAGGTGGGTTTTGAATTCAGGTCCTCCTGATTCAAGGGCTGGTTCTCTTTCCACTGCTTTATCTAGCTATCCATATGTACATATTCATATTTTTATATACATCTAGCCATGAACATAGCCATGTGTGTGAAAACAGCACAGTATCAAAGAGTTTGAGAGTTAGAAGGAGCTATTAGTAACTATTTTATCCAACACATACATGAAAGGAAACTC
Organism: Macrotis lagotis; assembly: GCF_037893015.1. Lineage (NCBI taxonomy): Eukaryota > Metazoa > Chordata > Mammalia > Peramelemorphia > Peramelidae > Macrotis > Macrotis lagotis. Next base: position 107,504,275 of record NC_133663.1, on the reverse strand, counting down.
CACTAAAAGACAACTGACAAATCCAATTAAAGATCTCTAAAGAAAAGTCAGTCACTACCTCTAGAGGCAGTCCATTACTCTTTTTTAGACAACTCTAAGGGATAATAATATTTTTCATGAAATCAAGCTTAAATTGTTCTTTTGTCACTCCATCTATTGTTCCTTATTTAGTATCTGAGGTCAAAGAAATCAAGTCTAATCCTCCTCCCCAGGATACATCTTCAAATATTTGTAGACTGTTATCATGCCTCTCTAGAGTCTCCTCTTCTCCAGGGCAAACACATCCAAAGAAGTTAGCACAAATTGATTTGTAGATGTCCACAAAGGAAATCGTCAATGTAAGGAGATTCAGGCCATACTTTGTTTAAGACCTAGATAAATAATATCTAAAAGGAATAAATAACTCTGAAAGTAAACAAAATTATTTTGATATACTCATGGAGAGAGAACTATTGCTTTACCACCTCAAGGAAAGGAAAGAAAGGAAGTTTAATCTGTTTTTCTTTTTGTTTAGTCATTTACAGTAATGTCCTACTTTTTATGACCTGCATTTGGAGTTTTCTTAGCAAAAATCTGGAGTGATTTGCCATTTTCTTCTATAGTTCATTTCACAGATGAGGAAACTGAAACAAATATGGTTGGGTTGCCCAAGATCACATAGTAAGTGTGTAAGATTTGAACCCAGGTCATTCTTATTGTAGATCTAGTGTTCTATCACCTAGTCACCTAGAAGTTTAATAAACTAATATAATTTATTAAATTAAATGTGCCCTAAAAGTCTTGAAAGAATTGCTACTCCAAAAATACTCCAAAAAGATGCTCTCCTTATAGTAGCAACACTGTCAGTAGACTCAAAGTTTTCAAATTAATTGTATTAAAATACTATATTAATCCTATTGAAATAACCTATATAAAAAGACTTATGCTACCATTAGTGGAAACTGTGGTAAATGCTATGGAAATCTAGGCTTGTAACTCTAGGGTAAGCTTGGTCAAGGCCATTTGGCTCAGGCCTTGAAATCATTAATGTAATGGACTAAAGTATGCGTTTCTTTAATAAAGTAAAGCCTGTAAAGCTATAATATTAAACAATGAAATTATATTTTTGTTAAGACTCTAAACCTTGAGGTAATCCTCTTATTGGTCATATATTTCTTAGGAAATGTGGTGTTCACTCACACAATCAACTTAAAGGATTTAGAACTGAAAGGGACCCTAAAATGAAAGAATCCATCTCAATTTGCCCATAAATTGCCCATAGCAACAAAGGTGGAAAGTAGTAGCAAAGAGTGATTTAAATAAAGGTCTTCTAATTGACAATCCAGCATTTTCACCATTATGTGATATTGCCCCTTTACTGTAAATTGAAAGTAATAGAAGGTAAGCTCCATGAGGGCAGGGACCATCTCACTTGCATTTGTTTCCACAGTACCTAGCATAGCATATCATCCATAGTAAGTGATTAATAGATATTTATCAATTAATGGATTTATTCATTACATACATCAACATAGGTTGACTCCACTCTTTGTTATATACTTTGTGGTTCTTATTTCATTATATTTGACTCTTTCTGACCCCATATAAGGTTTTCTTGGCAAAGATATTTGAGAGGTTGGTCATTTTCTTCTCTGGTGGATTATGGCAAGCAGAGGTTAAATAGCTTGACAAGAGTTAGATAGTGAATGCTTGGGGTAAAATTTGAACTGAGATCTTTTTGACTCCAGGCTCAGTGTTCTATATACTGAACCACCTAACTGCCTCCAAGACGCACAGAGTTAAATGATTTTCCCAGGTTCATGCAGTTAGTAAATGTCTGAGACCAGACCCATCACTCTATACACTGTGTCATGTAACTGCCTCTTGCTGTTTATTAGCCATCAGTATTACTTCAAAGAAAGGATTGTCAACTTGGTTGCCCTCTTACACTCGTTCTTTAGTCAGTTGACATCTATAACATCTGGAAAATTAGAGTGTTAGAGTAGATCACCCCCAGAGTTAACTTCAACCATAAAATTCTATGTTTCAACTATTCTATGACAGAAAATTCAGGTACTGTTGGAAGAGTCAAAAGAAACAAAATTTATCATTTCTAAGAATCCTAGTAAGGACTTGCTAAATAATTTGCATAAATATTATTACATATAAAGATTTCATGGAGCTATAAAGCTTTACAAATAAATAAATCTTAATTGTCACTTTTAAAATCTATTTCTTCAGTTACTATTTTTTTTGCTTTATATCATTATATTCCTTTCAATTGATGGCATTTCTTTGGTATTCAAGCATCTATAATTATGTAGTTTCCATATAAAATATGTATAAAGAGAGGATATAAAAAGAATAGCTAACATTTATTTAGTACTTTCAATTCATAATCATATTTAATTTTTGCAATTATAAAATGTTATTAACCCACTCTTTAAAATAAGAAAACTAATGCGTAGAAAGTTTTAGAGGTACCAAAGGTAAGATTCAAACTCAAGTGTTTACTTAATTTAGAGTTAATGATCTTTCCACCATACCATATTGACTCTGAAAAATAAAGCTGGAAATATCTCATGCTGCAGAATGGGACCTCAAAGATCATCATAAGGAAGTTTGCTTGGAGGTTTGGAGACCTAAACTTGAAACATCTTCTTGAGAATAATAACTATCATTAATCATTCAAAAATCTTTTATTCAGCACTTCCCATGCAAAAAATACTCCTTGCTCTCAAGGAGTCTACATCTATTGGAGAGACAAAATGTACTAACTTAAATATATATGGAATTTATACAAATTCATAAAAATAGCTTAGAAATGGAGGAAAATACAATAGCAGCAGGGAAATTCAGGAAAGGATTCAAGTAGATAATGGTACTTGTCCTTGGTTCTCTAAGAGGACCAATGATAACCAAAGCATGATGTCTTGACTTACCTATGATCTGGATCTAAGTGAGGCAAAACTGTGCAAGGTTGTCAAGGCTCCTAAACTGAATTTGAAGGAAACCATATATTATAAGAGGTGGAAGTGAGGAAGAGACAGTGAATTCCAGTTATGTGAGACAGATTATACAAAATCAAAAAGAAAATGGTGTTTTATGAATACAAAAACAGTTACTAGACTGTTCACAGAGTGTTTGCAGTAATATGTAAGAAGACTAGAATCAAAGGTGGAGATTAACTTGTGTAGATATTTAAATGACAATCTTTCATATTTGATTCTAAAATTGGAGGAATATATGAGAAAGATGAGGAAAAGAGATGATGACATGATCATGTTTTCACATTATAAAAGTAATTTTGGAAGCTATGTGGATGATTTGTTAGAGAGAAACAATTTCAAGCAAGGACTTTATTTAAAATATTAAATAGGGGTGGCTAGGTGGTGCAGTGAATAGAGCACTGGCCCTGGAGTCAGAAGTACCTGAGTTCAAATCTAACCTCAGACACTTAATAATTACCTAGCTGTGTGGTCTTGGGCAAGCTACTTAACCCCACTGCCTTGCAAAAAAAAATAATAAAATAAAATAAAATAAAATAAAATATTAATTAGACCAACCTAGATCTAAAGGATGAGGGTTTGAAATAAAACAATGGCTATGTGAACTGAGAGGAAGAGACATTTAAAAGAAAAGCCAAATAGAAAGAACATTTGGCAAATGACTAAGGTTGGATAATAGAAAGAATTCTGATCCTTTGTACTTGAGTGACAAAAATGGATGATAACAAAAATAAGCAAGTTCAGAAAAGGAGAGGGTTTGGAGAGGAAAGAGATTATGACTTCTGTTTTTAGACATATTTAAATTGATTACATGATATCCAGATCGAATCTCACATGAAGGTTATGATGCAGTAATGTAACTCAAAATAGACACTAGATTGGGGTGTGTGGATGGTTCTGGGAGTCATTTATATAGAAGATATCCAGAGCAAAAGTAGTAGAATTGTCTATAATTCAAACTATGTGTCTCTTTGAAGATGAGAGTGGAACAAGATTACAAAGTGATATAGGGAAAGAAAATTAGTTCTAAAGTCAGAGGAGATGGATTCAGATCCTGCTTCTGGTACTTCCTATTTATGTTATCTTGGACAAATCACTTCTCCTGCATGGATTCTAGCTTTCTCCGTTATAAAATGAAGAAATTGAATTATATGCTCTCTGGATTCCTTCCCAGCTCTATGTCTATGATACTAAGATGTCAAATATTCCCTCAGTGCTGGGTAAGTCACTTCATCTCTCACATTAGTTTCTCTAATTGCCAAATAAAGGTTTTGACATGGATGGTCTCTCTAAGGTCTCTCCTTAATCGAAATTGATTTCCTTAATCACTAAATCTGTGATTTTATGATGTTTTGGGGTTTTTTTAGGTTTTTGCAAGGCAACGGGGTTAAGTGACTTGCCCAAGACCACACAACTAGGTAATTATTAAGTGTCTGAGGCCAGATTTGAACTCAGGTACTCCTGACTCCAGGGCCAGTGCTCTATCCACTATGCCACTATGTTTGACCTAGGAATTTTTTATATTTAACTTAGGAACTTTTAGAAGTTTATTAGATGGAAAAAATTAGAAATGACTTTCAAAACTTCACACACACCCCAATCTTCTCCTGAATCTATAGCATAATTATATTCTGTGATAAACATATATCATTTTATAAATGGATCATTCCTGTTCACAACCTTTATTATCATAGTTTTTCATGTCATGGTTTCATGCAACCAATCAAACATGAGAACTACACTCAACTATCCTGATTTATAGTAAAAAGAATCATAGAAAGAGTCAGGCATCAGATCCATAGACAAAAGAAGAGAAAAAAAATCTCTGGGATAGAGATAGAGATGAAAGTAAGTATGAGAGTGAGAGAGGAAGGAGAATTTTTATTAAGGAAGGAAATAAATATTTATTATAAGTCAGATATTGTGTTACATGATGTAGAAATAATATCTCCTTTGATCCTCCCATCTATCCTGGGAGATATGTGCTGTTGTTTTATCCATTTTGCAATTGAGGAAACTTGAGCATATGGAGACTAAGTGACTGGCTCAGAGTCACCAATCTAATAGGTATCTGAGATGATATTTGAACTCAGGTCTTCTTAACTCCAGATCCATTTCTCTATGCACTACAATGCTTAAATAAAATTTTATTCTTTTCTGGGCACTCTACTAAATACTGGGGATTTAAAAACAGACAAATGAAACATCTCTTCCTCAAGGAGATTTCTTTCTAATGTAGTAGACAAAGAATAAAGGGGAACAAGAAGAGAAGGTGAAGAAGTATATAAAATGGGGAAAACCACAGAGATGTATAGGCCTGGTTCCAGAGAATATAAAATAAAGAGTGATCTATCAAAGCTCAACATCATCCAGGATAGACTTCAAGGTTCTGGTTTGGGAGATGTGGAGGTGCTCAGATCTGGATGGCAGTCAGAGGGTAGGAGGTATGATAGCATGAGAACAGTGAGAGGAAATCACATGAAAATGCTTGCCTGAAAAGGTCAAGAAATTACAAAGGTAAATCAGAGTGTAGAGAAAACAGATGGAAAGAGAGCTGTATTACCTGGAAAATAAGAAGAATCATTGACTAGCTAAGACAAAAAAATGCCTCCAAAAGCTCTTTTATCAGTTAACTTACCAGAGTAAGCCCAGGCTAATCATACCTTCTTCTGCCAGTGAATAGTAACAGGTCTGTCTGAAGTAAGAATGAGAACATTCCATATTGGTAATTATTCATTGTCCAGCCAAGGCAGAATCAAAGAAGGGTAAGGGATTTTAGGGATCACCTTGTGTAAACCCTTCCTTTTGCTTAGAGAGATAGAAACATAGATATATATATATATATAGATAGATAGATACATAGATACATACATATATAGATAAATAGATACATGGATAGATGGATATGTGTATATAGATATATACACATATGCATATGTACATATGTATGTACATGTATTATGCATGTATCCCCACAGTTGAAATAACTTGTCCCAGGTCATATTATTAATAAGTAGGAGAGCTCTTCTGATTCTGACAGTCCTGTGCTATAACCATTTTATTGTTTTTGCCTTTATGCACATTTCCAGAAGAAAAGATATGTCTTAGCTGAGTTGAGACTATATTTTCTCTTCTGCTGGCTGAATGCTGATCAGGAATATTCCTTGATGGAAAGATCACTCTAGGGAAAAAAAAAGTGAGAATAAGGAGTCTCAGCTCAAATTACCATCGGGACCCAGAAAACTTTGGGGTTAATACAACCCTTCAACTCATTTTTAAACACTTTATCTGGTTTTAAATATCTAGGAGAAGAGAGTTTCCATTTTTTAAAGATATGTTAAGAGGTGTCAAGAGGAAATTATCGGTTCTCTAAACAGAATCACAGCCTGATCTATAGGAATCTGCTTTGTAATCAAAAACTTCTGCTTATATAAAATATATTGTATTCTTGCAACAACTTTCCCAACTACTACTTTTTAAATACAGTTATTATTGGGAAAATTAGTTGAATTGTATTAAAGTTTATTTTTGTTGTCATTGTTTTAGAAAGAGGTATTGTACCAGAATGAATAGTGTGTCAGAATTGTAGTTAGGAAAAAGAAGTTAGAAGAAAGACTTGGATTTAAATTTTGTCTCTGATATTTACTATTCATCTGGCCAAAGGCAAGCTTCCTCATTTTTAAATTGGGGGTGTTGTTCAATGGTTTTCCTCATATCTGACCTTGAGATCCCATCTGAGGGTTTTCTTAGCAAATCCATCTGGGGTTTTCTTGGCAAAGATACTAGAGTGGTTTGCCATTTCCTTCTCCAGCTCATTCTACAAAAGTGTATGTGGAGTCTTAAGGGAAGACTAGCATCTCTGGTATGAAAGCTTGCTGATCCCCTTTCAGGAATTCTCATCCTCCTTTTGTACCCACCTAACTCTCACCTTGTGGCTCCAACAAATTATAGAATTCACAGAAGCTATGGCCCAGTAAAACTGTTTCAGCAGATGGTCTAAACCAGATTGAGGGTAATCCAGCAGGTCTCAGATCCATCGGTCAACTGGAGGGGGAAGAGTTGGCTAATCCAAGCATGAGAAGACTTCCCCTGGTAGAATGGGCAGATAAGAACAATTTGTTTCATTGGTCATAAAGGCAAGAGAATCAGGAACTGTATAATGCTTAAACTTTGTTCAGACATAAAAAAAATACCAAAGTCATTCGTTCCATCCAGAGCTGTCTCCCATCATCCTTTCTTTTCTCTTTTCTCTGATCTTCAAAGGCTCTGAAAGAGGGAATGAGGCTGGCCACTATGTGCAAATCTGTCTCACTTGAATTCATTTCACTCACAAACTAAGACATCATCCCATGTTGTCACTGGTCCTCTTCAAAAATCAAAGACAGTAAAACATTTTACAGATGAGAAAACTGAGGCAACTGACTTGCTTAGGAAGACAGAGCTAATAAGGGTATGTCTTCCTGATTCAAGACCCAACCCATTCCCTAGTTGCTCAGAATGGGGACGATGATCCATTACTGCCTACTTTACAGAGCTGTTTATAGTTTCAAATGAAATGATGTTCATAAAGTAACTAGACTAACTTTATGTAAATTACTATTATGAATTCTATAATTTGATACCCTCAAAATTTCCTAAATTCATCCAAACCAATATAACTGGGAACCATTTAACCAAATAAAACTACAACATAGATAATATTCATTTGGGTTTTATATATCAATATGAGGCTTGCAGGGATCTATTTCTATTTGAGTTAGATAGGACTACTCTGAACTATGGAGCAGCAATTATGTCTTATTTTATATTTGTATCCACAGAATCTACAAAAGTGCATTGCCATGATAAGTTGTGCCAAAAAAAATGTTTGAGGAGTTGGATTGAATACAATCTATGAAGTGTTTTTTAATGAAGAATTATGCTATTAAACAAACATGGCTATGGTAGATGGAAATTATTTTCATCCCCAGGAAAAGAGAAACTCAACCCCATTTTGATATATCCTTCTGCTTTCAGATGTAATAACAGTCAATGTTTACATAACACTCTACAGTTTATGCAAGTCCTTTATTTATAAGATCACATTTGATCCTTACAAAAACACTAAGAAGTACATGGTACAAGAATTATTTCCCTTTGATAGATGAAGAACTGCAATATTGCTTTACTCACGATCTCATAGTTAAGAAATGGAAAAATCAAACCAGGTCTTCTAACTATAAACCTAGCTTCTTTCCATTTATGCTAACCAATACCTTATTGGCCCTTACCCACCCACAACAACACACTATTTTCTTATTGGAAAAAGCACCAATTGACCCCCCCAAAAAAAAACTCTGCCAATAAGAACAAGTGGCATATTTGCCATTCTGAAGGGAAGCTCTAATTCCAGCAGTTAAAATTTTATTTTTTTTCCTATTTTCAGGAATTTGCCTATTCCTTATAGAATCACAATGCTGGGTCAGTTCCTCTCTATCACTCTCTCAAACACAAGGACTTATATTCTAAGTGATTCTAAGAAAGTCATATTACTGCCTTAGGTCTCTAAAAGGCTCTTTGCAACTTTGTAAGTGGAATAAGGATTTTACTTCCTTTCTAGACTATATTCAACAGCCTAAAGAGGCAATTCCTAAACTCTAACCATCCCCATCAGGATCATTCAAGGCAGAGGTCATCTTTAGAACTGTCTGAGGAATTTAACAAGCTTCCACAGTACCTCATGATTTCTAAGAGGCTCTGTCTGTCCCCTCATATACAATAAAATATGGTCCAATATAAAAAGGACCCTACCTTCAAATTTAGAAAGTCATGATATATGAATATAATAACAACTAATTCATGTTTTGCTGAAGGAAACAATGACAAGAGATCTGGTTAAAGAACAAAATACAGTAGGAGTCAAAACTTGGGGTCGGGGAAGACATTTTGTTGGTATCACTACCGATCCTATTCTATCCCAATACTTCTCATAGTGGAGTCGTTATCTTTCTTTAATTTCAGCATTTATGCCCCTATTCACAGCAAACACAACTGAGAGACCTCCTTTACCATTGGGGTTTCTAAATCAATCAATCATGTGATAACTAAAACCAAGGTCAGAGAGGCCATGGCTTCATTTTGTCCTTCTTTCTTTAAATATATAAATATATATTTATATATTTATACTATTGCCATTTTGAGGCTTTTCAAATTCTGAATTTAAAGACAGAAATATACACAGGAGGAAAAAATAATAACACAAAATAGCCTTCTGTAGAGTCATCCAATTAAATTCATTCTATAATTATTCACACAATTTACACCTGAGTTAATGCAGAATAAAATACGTGGAGAGTATTAAAATTAGAGACAAAATTACTTTTTTTAATCTATAACTTTTCAAAGGCATGAATATATAATAATAAAATGATGTCAAGTCATGTATAACAAACTTTCATGTCAATCAAAAGCTATGTTATATATAGATCTGACATTAAATCTGTATAACAAGGAATTTGACAGGCATAAAGAGTCATAGTCGACATTAAAAAAAGGCTATTTTTAGCCAATCACAACTTAATTTTTAAAATACACATTAAAGTCAGGACATCATTTGGTTAGAATTATAGAAATCAGAAGCTAAGAATTACATCCTATTCTCAAAGAGAAAGAAAGGAGGAAATGTGAAAAAAAGAAAGACAGCATTCTTTTCATGGGGAGGAGATACTGTGTTTCGTAATGTAAATTATGTCATATCATTGCAATTTAATGGATGTTAGGCAACCAATAGCTATTAATTTCATACATATTAAAGCTATAAATATCTAATGAAGGATGTGATTTAATAGTGTTATCCTTGCTGCTTCATGTTGGACACAAAGGCAAGAATAATGGCAACACTAGATAGCATTTTAGTAGCATTTTAAGATTTGCAGATTATTGGTCTCATTTGATCTTCACAATAACCCTGGGAGATAGGCACAGAGAACTTAGAGACTTGCCAAGGATCATAGAGCAAGTGTCTGAGATCAAATTTGAACTCAAGTCTCCCAGATTCAAGATCCAGTCAGTATTTCAAATACTGTACTACCAAAACAACTTTGATACATACTGGCTGAGTTATCTTGGGCAAATTACTTAACCCTTCAATTCTCCCCAGGCAAATTTCTAAGGCAAAGTAAGTGTCAATCTTTTTGAATACTAGGAGTTTCCTCACTAGAAGTTCCCTAAACACATAGAATGAAATAAAAAAAAAAAAAACATTTACTCATTCTTAAGGCTTTTCCCTCTCAGAATATCCTATGTTGAACATGAATCTCCCCACTGTATCTATGTTCAATGAGAGACACAGACATCCTGGAGGTTGAAGATTCACATAATTTATGAAGGTCTTAGCATAATTAACGGGGTCCAAAGATTCTGAGTTGGGTGGGACAAGAGACACTTTTTTTTAAGGTTTTTGCAAGGCAAATGGGATTAAGTGGCTTGCCCAAGGCCACACAGCTAGGTAATTATTAAGTGTCTTTGGATTTGAACCCAGGTATGCCTGACTCCAGGGCCAGTGCTTTATCTACTGTGCCACCTAGCCGCCCCCAAGAGACACTCTTGACCAATATTTCTAACCTTAATGGAATTTTTGCTATGGAGTCCTTTGTCTCTAGCATACCTAATATCTTTCCCCACCCTCAATTGAGGGTCGTTCCTCCATGGACAAACCAGAAACAGCTTTTGAAGATCCTGCCTACCAAGAGTGAAATTATATACAAATCCTTCTCCAAAACTCCATTTTGAAATCCAGTTTTCTAGATGAGCCTCTATGCATACCTGTATAATCAGCAAACTTAGAGGAATTTTAATAAACCTGTTTGTTAACCTAATTCTGTTGGCTCTTTCTTGAGACATTTGTCTCTTATTAAGACAATTCTGGAGGTTAACACCATGTTTAATTTAATTCTTTACTAAATGGCCAAACTCATGGAGGTCATCACCTGACAGAGTTTTGGGATTTGCCCAAGTGAGCTCTACAGATCAAACTCATTAGCATGTCTTTCCAATTCCATTTTAACTATTAATTAACCAGGAAGCTTCCTGAAGAAACAGTATGCCCTTATTGATGTCAAGGTCTTCTTCAAACAGAGGACAAGCAACAACCAGTTCTTCAATACCTCAAAAAAATCCAAATTATTTTTGTGGGGAGTCTCCTTACCAATACACATCATAAACCCTATTCAATTTAGCTAGTGGTTTTAGGAGTTTTGCTGTGATCAAAATGATTCATCTCTTAAGGACCAAGTCTTGAGATTTGTTGTTGTTCAGGCTTTTTCAGTCCTGTCTGACTCTTAGTGACCCCACTTGAGGTTTTCTTGGCAAAGATAATGGAGTAGATTGCTATTTCCTTCTCCAATGCATTTTATAGATGTAGGAACTAAGACAAACAGGGTTAAGTAATTTGGTCAAGTTCACACAGCTAGTAAGTGTCTTAGGTCAGATTTGAAGTCAGGAAGATTGAGTCTTCTTGTCTCCAAGACTGGCACAATATCCACTAAACCACCTTCATAAGTCTTTAGAAGCCTTAAAATAAATATAAGGTATTCTTTGGATTGTTACTTCCCTTGCTGGAAGACACCAGTTTGTTGTTTTTTGTTTTGTTTTGTTTTGTTTTGTTTAGGCTTACCCAAGAATCCGGCATTGGGCACTAGTAGGTAGATATATATATATATATATATTATATAACAAAGCTTGTTGAATATACATTTCTAAGACCCTAAATTGAAGGGTAGAAAGAGCTAAAAACAGAGACAATGAAAGAGGACTCAGATGTTGAGATCAAAATCCATAATGAGATCAGCAGAGACAAGGACTTTTTCTTCAGGACACAAACTTTCTACTACCTTTCTCCCCAGACCCACAAAATCAGGCAAGTATAACTGACTGGTCACCATAAGTCCCTTACAAGACAATTCAGAACTGAACCAGGGAGAAAAAAACATCAAACATCTCTCACTTTCTGCTCAGAAAGGACAAATCTCAGAGTCAAACTTCTTGCTAATCTGAGGCTAAGGAGCTCTGCCTTTTCTGAAAGAATATTGGTGCACTAGAGCTGAATAGAGCATTATTGGGTTTTATATTTAAGGAGAATATGTTGTAAATATTATTATTGGCATGCTATTTGAACAAATGCTATTCAAAGATCTAATTTATTTTACTGGCTGGTAGTAAATGTGGCACAGTGGTAGGAGTTTAGAAACTAGTCTTTTGGATAGTCATCCAAAAGTTTACTTAACCCTAAAACTTGAGACAGTACTAGGTGTACAAAGTCTCAGTGAAGTGAGAGTTGGTAGATTAGGCCTAGGTAGGATGTTATAAAATAATTAAATACTGATTATGTCCTAACCTGTGGGATAGTGGCTTTAAGTACAAACAAAATACACAAATGAAAAGCTAAGATATTTCTTAGGTATAGGGAAAAAGAATTGAGGTTGGAAATGAGGTTCCTTGCATGTAACCATTTTAATGGATTAAACTGAAATTTTTATAAATATTTTTAGAGAGAATGGAGCTTTCAACTTAATTGATTCAGCTTTATAAATACTTTTGTAGGACATGCCATAATGAAATTAGAGAATTTCATTCCAATTCTACATGTTCAACCTCTAGTGTCACCCAAGTTTTCTAAGAAATCCGGAGTCATTCTTTTACTATCTATCCCCGGCTATCTGTCTCATTTCTGGTGCTGGCTCAGCTGACTTTGAACTAATACCTGTGATGATATCACTACAAGGAAACAGAACTAAAAGACAGCTCTCAAAATAATCCTACCCTATTTTCTTTCCCTTTACCAGCCCCCTCAACTCCACAGAATCTCTCCCTCAGACAGCAAGTCCACAGATTATTATACACTAATGCCTCCACTCTCTTTCTTCTCCACCACAGAAGAGTTGGGTTTCGTTTCTGTAGATTCTCCCGTCAAAACAAATCTCACTTTACCTACTCTCAGAAACCTTTCTCATTGCTTTGTCCTATGACTAAGACAAACAGCATCTTTTCAATCTTCAATTGCTACTACAAGGAGTTAGCTGAAATTATTTCATCTTTTAATTGACAGATGAAATGATAATGTTTCTTCTATAAGGGAAACAAAAGAGGATTCAAGAAAAGAAGTGATAAAGAAAATGTCCTCCAGTCACAACAAGCAGAATAAAAGATCCTAAAAATTGAACAGTATAAAGGGATTCCCTTAAGAAGTTAAAAAGTATATCTGCATTCTATTTTTTTTGACTCTTTCATCTCCATCTCTCATCTCTACAGACTGTCATGAATTTTAATCTTAGCAATGTCTTTACATGTGACCTTCCACTCAGACCTCAGACTCCTTTTTAAATATGGAATAATTCATTTAAATCTAAAAGCATCTCATCTTAACATTTCATTGTCTCTGTCTTAGCCTCTCCCTGTCCATCAACTGAATCTTACCAGTATCATCTCTAATTAACAAAAAACTTATCTACTTAGAAGAATTGCTGAGGTCTATTCTTGGGTCAGATTTAAAAGTAAAAAAATTGTATTGGCCCTCAAGGAGCTTAAAAACTCAATAAATACCCTACATTTGTTTAGGGCTTATTGGCATTAACTTCATGTTGAGGATTTATTAATGCCTTCAGAGGTACTTCGTGCAGAGGATTTATTCCTTACTTTGACTATCAATTATGTTTCAAATGGTCACTAAACAAATCACCATCTACATCATTATCTATTTCTACCTATTAATTAATAATCAACCAATAGTTACAATGCTAATTAACCATGTATTGGGTACTATCCTAGCACAAATGAGAACATGTAATTTTAGAGTACTACTCTATTAGTCTCTAAATTATCAATTAGAATTGAACTTTTATTATTATTTTTTTCTTAAGGGGAGAGACAAAAATAATGGTATGCAAGAGATAAGAAAACAACATTGGGCAACTAGGCAGAGTGGATACAGCCCCTTGAGTCAGGAAGATCTGAGTTCCAATGTATCCTCAGATACTTAATAATTATCTAGCTATGTGATCTTGGCAAGTCATTTAACCCCATTGCCTTACCAAAGATAAATAAAGGAAAAAAAGAAAAAAAAAGAAAAGGAAACTACACATTTTAAAGAAAAGTTGGTATTTAAATAAGATAATGGCATGGACTTAGAGTCAGGAAGAACTGAGTTCAAATTCTACCTCAAATATTTACTAGTGTTAGTTACCATGTGTAAGTCATTTAATCTCAGGCTGCCTCAGTGTCCTCATTTATTAATAAGAACAACTACCATCAGTGGTTGTTGTCAGGGTAAAATGAAATAAATTTTGTAAAATGAAGACTTACAGTTATACATAAATGCTAGCTTTTGTTATTCTTTAGAAACTTGAAGCATTAGGGACTATTCTTCATTATATGGAAAAAATGATAGAAATTTTAGAAAAAGTTTCAAGGAAAGAATAGACAAAATGACATTTTGCTTTTTTGAATGGAAGGTATAATTGAATGTTATCATTTTATTTTAAGAAAAATTTAAAATATGAATAATACATCATTTTTAAGTCAGTGAAAAGGTCAGTAACATATGTGAAGGCTTTGCTTATTGGTAATATCTGTATGCTTCCATCCTAGAATCCAAAGGTGTTCAAATTCCTTACCCCTATACACATATGATAATACAATGATTTTTTTTTGTTCAAAGAACTAGAAGTTATTTGAATACTATCTCATCTATCCTTGCTTGATTCCTATAAAATAGGGATATAGGAAAGTGATGTTATATACATTTAGAGATTAGGAAACCAAGATTTAAGTGATGCAGCAAAGTCAAACACAGTAGCAGATCTGGAAAAGTATTTCAAATTCTGAGAGTCAATAATGAATTCTCTAGAGCAGGTTATTCACTCTCCAATGTTTGTTTATGCTTCTTTGCTGTTTTATTATCACTATTCATTTCATATTATCATAAGAATTTATTTTAGATAAACTGCTTTCCATAAAACAATACTTTATTATATTTTCACACATATTATAATATTTGGTTATGGACCTGACAGCCTTCACATCTGAAACCACTTCAAAACCCATTTGGTCAACAGGTCTTCAGTGCCAGAAAGTAGTATTACCGTTTTGAGCTTAAACTCAGGAAAATTAAATTATTTGTCTAAATAAAATTAAGTAATTCTCTATTTTAAAAAATGTAATCCAATAAGAATAGTGCTTGACTTTCTTGCTTCATAATTCATATTCTCTCCACAGAAATGTTTTCTAAATTGCAATCAAATAACTGCTGGGGATCCACCTACCAAGCTGGGAACTGAGGGTTTAGAGAAAGTCTCATGTGAAAGGAGACATTTGAACTGAGCTTTCTGAATATATCTTGAGTTTTCTGAATATACCTCTACCCAGGGAGATTTTTAAAATAAGTAGAAAAAAATTATTAATACTAATCACAGTGTTTGACAGTATGTGCAAAATTTCACAATAGTCCCTCAGCTCTGCAATGAAGAGGGTAAAGATGCATTTAGGAACCCCATTGTAATAGGACTTAATTACCTCCCAAGTGATTCCCCTAGCCTTTCCACGTTTTACAGTTTTGTCTCATATTCAAATACCACAAGGCTTCCATGTATAATTTCATTTCAGTCACAGAATTACAGGATCCAGAATGTGAGAGTCACAATGGACTTTGCAGAACAATGACCCCTCCATACATGAAAAGAATTCCCATCCTAACCTAAATAACCAATAGTTCTCCAATTCTATCTCTTGCTTAAACACCAAAAATAGAGCCTTCACAGTTTCTTAGGTCAGTCCATTTCCTTGGGTTCAAACAGGATAAATCCACTCCTCCTACAAATGTCATCCTTTAAAGTAATTAAAGGCAGGTATCATGATCCATCTGTGTGTCTTCTAATAAATTGATGTATTCTTAACCAAATAAGATAGAGGCCATTACAAAAGATCAAATGCATAACTATGGGTACATGAAACTAAAATCTTTCTGCACAAACAAAATTGATGCATCAAATTTAAGAACAAAAATTGTGAAATGGGGAAAAATTTTACTTTGGATTTCTCAGATAAGGATTTGATATCCAAGATGTATAGATTAGATAGATAGATGGATGGATAGATAGATAGAGATATAGAGATATAGATATGTGTGTGCACATGTGTGTAGAGTGCATGTGTGTACATATATGAAATTAACATACATAAATTAAATTAAACCCAGCCTTCCTCAATCTCTGATAAAAAGCCAAAAATATTGAAAAATATTTCTCAAAAGAAAAATTGCTTGCCATTAACAACTATATGAAAGAATGCTTCTCATCCCTAACTATAAAAGAGATATAAATTAAACCATCACACCAGTCAATTAGCAAAGATTGCAAAAGATGAGAAAAGTAGCTGGAGGGGCTATGAAAAGTTCATTAATCCAATGTAGATAGAGTACAAATTAGTACAATTTTGAAAAGAAATTTTGAATTATACAAATAAAATGACCTGTATTAAACCTATGCCCCAAAAGGTAGTTGATAAAAATGTCCCCATGGACAGCAATATAGATGTAACTGATTTTTTTTTGTGCTATCAAAGACATGAAAACAAACATCAACTGGTGAAACTAAAGAAATTATTTTGCATAAATGTAATGGAATATCACTTCCCAGTAAAATGATAATTATGATGAATACTGAAAAGCATGAAAAAGCTTACATGAAATGATGCAAAGTGAAGTATAAGAAGAGCCAAGAAAACAATATTCCCAATAGCAACAAATATGTAAAGGGAAGAATAGGCATAAATAATAGAAAAATGAATATTGCAAAATTACAAAGAACCCAAAGAGTAGATATGAGAAATACCTCCTTTTATTCTTTTTTGCAGATATAAAAGATCCACAAGTATAGAACTTTACATATAGTTTAAGAATTTTTTCAATGTGTCAACTGATTTTGCTGATTTTTTTCTTTTTCTTATATTTCTTTTTTTTTAATTGTTTATATGGAATGCCTTTCTGAGAGGGAAAAGAGAGAATAATAGACATTACAATTTACCATTCCTCCCAGATCCTAGAGAGATGTACCCTGGCTCAACATTTTGCACTAATCTTGAGCTTCAAAGATGTCTTTTATTTTTCCATTAAAAATCTGGACTAGAAAGGTATTTCTCCAGTCCTTTCACCTCCTCTAGACAGCAGATGAGTCTTTTTTGTGATAGCTATTTCTTGGGACAGGTAACTATCTCCAGATTATTATAAAATTCCCCATCTCCTCCAGAATTTCTAGAGAGAAAATTCTCAGGATTCTTTTACTTTTCTTGGAAACTCTTACAATTTCTATGTCAAACTTCCTGCTTTTCGTGTCTATCTACATCTCTTTGCTGGGAACTCTTGAGGCATTTTCTTTCAAGGTGACACAAGTTTGCTCTATGCCTAGTTCATATATTATAGAAGATGAGCCTGCGTGGTATAACGGGAAGGGCAATAGTCTTAGAGTAGGAAGGACTAAATTTGTTTTCCTACTTTGACATTTGAACTTATATGACCAAGGAAAAATAATCTCTCTGAGAAACATCTGGAATTTGAGGGTGTCAATATATGTACTTCCCACCTCAGAGTTAATATTTTTATAAATATAATTTATTTTTATCATTATTAGCAGAATCATCACATATAATCCAAAGTGCTTATTATGGTAGGAGCAATATCTTTTCCTCTCTTTCCATACATTCCAAGTTTGCTTTTCCATAAGGGGTATTGAGATTTTATTGACTCAGGTAACTAAGGAAGTGATGTTGACATCACTTCATCAAAAGCATCAAAGGACCTTGGGCAGGGGCAGCTAGTTGGAGCAGCGGATAGAGCACTAGCCCTGGAGTCAGGAGTACCTGAGTTCAAATGTGGCCTCAGACACTTAATAATTACTTAGCTGTATGACCTTGGGCAAGTCACTTAACCCCATTGCCTTAAATAAAAAATTAAATTTATTAAATTAAAAAGGACCTTGGGGAAGGGGAGACAGAGAGTTATCAGAAGTTTGGCTGGGCATCATGAGGAACAATTAGATAATGGAACTTTACTCAACTGAGTCCACTTGAGCTATAGTCAATAAATTTATTTGTATAATATCCTCCTACTATGACTTTATATATTTCCTTTAATGGACTACTGAGTGACCTATAAGTGTCTCATTTTGTCCTGATGTCTAACAAAAATTAACCATGTTTAAACCTCGTCCAGAACATCTGTTAATTCAGCAGATAGATACAGGATTAAAAATTTTTGTTTTTATTCCCAACTCTTTCCAAATCAACAAAGTTTATTAATAGAAATGCCTGGATTTAAAATCTGGAATTTGAAGTAGTATTTCTTTTCAATCTTTGTTAATTTTTTAAAAATATGTACTTTAGAATATACCCAATATGTCTTCATATGTCCTTAAAGAATAAAACTCTTCCCAGTGGCTAGGTGGCGCAGTGAATAAAGCACCAGCCCTGGAGTCAGGAGTACCTGGGTTCAAATCCAGTCTCAAACACTTAATAATTACCTAGCTGTGTGGCCCTGGGCAAGCCACTTAACCCCATTTGCCTTGCCAAAAAAAACTTTAAAAAAAAGAATAAAACACTTCCTATAAACTATCCAACTATTAATAACCTCTTTTTTTCTGAGAACTTGCTTCTTTTTCTATTATAGCAGTGGGATTTGTCTTTCTTTTTTATTCTAGTTTAAATGCTTTCTAAAACAGCCTACTTATTGCAGTTGACTTATTAAGAATCCAGTCTAATTCCCAAGTTTGAAGATAATGAGGTAAACTGAATCATGCATGCATGCAGAAAAAAAATCTTTAAATAAATCATTCCTTAATTGCATGCAATTTCATAGTAAAATAACCTAATTCATTTGAAACTATGAATACATTTGACATAAAAGTGATATATGTATCTATACCATGGTTTAGACTTATCAGAAAGGTATTTTATATAATGTGAAAAAATATGCTAGATCATCAATCATGTAAAAGTAATTCTCAATCTCTATGCTGAGATGGTTTTATTCTGCTGTGACTGTTTCCTCCATTCTCTCTCTTTTCATAAAGATGGCACATAAGCAAAAAATAATTATCAGGTCTATAACCAATGGACAATATTCCAAATCATATTATTATTTGATCTAAAATTATTCTCCCTCTGTTATTTGTCTCAAAAAATCGTTTAAGATAAAACGTAGAGAGAACTTCACTTATATTGATGTGCATTCCCAATAATTAGCATATAATAGGAATCTTAAATATGTGGTGACTGATTTTTTTAAAATCTCTTGCCAAATTGAAAATAAATATTTGAAATGGGCAGCTAGGTGATGCAGTGGAGAGAGTACTGGCTTTGCAGTCAGGAAGATGGGAGTTCAAATGCAGTTTCAGATACTTGACACTTACTGGCTGTGTGACCTTGGGCAATTCACTTCACCCTGATTACCTCACATCCAGGGCCATCTCCAGTTGTCCTGATTCATACCTTGCCAATGGTTCCAGATGGCTCTGGAGGAGAAAATGACTAGTGACTTAGCACAGCACCCCCCTCACTCAAATCTATTTCATGTGCTTGTCATGGCATTACTTCCCTGATAGCATGATCTTCTTAGAGAATGAAGGACAAATATCATCATCATCAAATATTTGAAATAAAGATTACAAATGACTGCATATTTAAGACATTTAAACTGCAACCAATTAATTTTTTTCAAAATGTTTATTTGCTCCACTTTAAATCAAGTTTTTGAGTTGAAAAGTGTTCACTATTGAAATAAATAATAGCAATTAGCCTCCTAATACTTTCTCACTACAGCATCTTGGTTAAAAAGATGATTTTCCCATTATCTGACATAAAAGATAAGAATTCTTCTTGCCATACTCTTCATGAGTTTATAATTGTCTTCCTTTCAAAAAGCAAATTTTCCAAAGTTAATAAATAGGTAAACAATGGCTTATGAGTCTTAAGTCTCTAAAGATTGCTCTTTTTACATAAATTCAATACTATTTGCAAAAATGCCCTTAGGATAATTTCATTTTATATAAAACTACAGCTCTTTTGTCCTTTCATGCATCCCCAACCTGATATGCTTCATTGTTCTTCAAAAAATAAGATGCCATAGAATCATTGACTCATAAGTTATTAGATCTGAAAATTACCCAAGAATATGCTCCTATGGTTTTGGAAGTGAAGACATAGTTTTCTCATCAGGTTTTAGAAATGCCAGAAATGAATTGGGGAGTAATAATAAGTTAAAGTGAAAACCCCTATCAAAAGTATGAGGTTAATGAGTCATCTGGTCACAATAGTTTTCTTCAGAGGAGGCAACTAAATGCAATAATCACAAGAAATGAAATAATAGATTTAGAGTTAGAAGATACCTTAGAGCCTATAGACTCTAAGCCCCAAATTTTACAGATGAGGAAATTGAGATGCAGAGAGAATTAAGCAATGTGTCCAAGGTCTCATAGTAAGTTTCTAAGATTTTCCTGATTCTTAATACGTTATCATTTGGAGTTGGGGGAGGGGAGAGAAAGAAGGAAATCAATACTTAAAGGAGGTAAGAATGGAAAACAAAAAAAATGGGAGTTTACATTCACAGTGTTACAATAATAAAAGCAGAAATGCCTATGCAGCAATCTAACCTATGTTAAGAAAGATTGTGTACAATTGTCAATTTATTGCCCTAGATGAGATTTAATGTGACAGTCAATAGATTACCAGGACATTTGACTGTGCATTTAGTTCCAACATATCCTTGTGTGTGGCTATTATTGCTACATTTACCAGGTCGGGATGGGGGAATTAAGTTATTTTTCAATTAAATCATTTATTTCATACTATGAACTTTTATATTTATTACTTGAAATTAGTGATATGTTTTCTTTTCCTCAAAGTTCAAATAGAAAAGAAATATTACTTTAAAAAATATTAAGAAATATGAAAGGCTATGTGGCAAAGAGCCTAGACAGGTAGGTGATATAATGGATAGAGCACTGAACCTGAAGTGAGAAAGACAAGAATTCAACCCAAGTTCAGACTCTAAGTATGTGTCCCCATGCACCTAGACTTCACTGATTCCAATTTTCTTACCAGTAAAAAGGAAATAATAGTAGCACTTACCCCAAAGGATTATTTTGAGCATAAAATGATGTAATATTTGTAAAATGCTCTATAGAACTTAAAGTGCCATGTAAATGTCAGCTATTATATGAAAAGTCTATGTACTCAGATGAGAAAAATATATATAAATATTGTTTTTACTAACATTTGCTTTCTATGTATTCTATTTTATTCATTAAAAATCATTACTCTGAGAAAAGGCCCATGTATGCATGTATCATGACACACAAAAAATGTAAAAAGAAATTTAAATGAAGCAACAAAAGATCAAGAATATCAAGAGATTGATGAAAAAAAAATACAAAGGAAGGTGACCTAACTGTATCAAATCTAGAACTATACTATAGAGCAACAATCATAAAAAATGCTTGGTATTAGGTCAGAAATACAGACATGGACCCGTGACTTAGGATAGGTACAAAAAGAAATAGTAGTAAATAACTATAGTAATCTACTATTTGACAAACTCAAATGTACAGCATCTGGATTAGAACTCAGTATTCAACAAAAACTATTGGAAAAACTGGAAAATAGTATGGGAAAAATTATGTCTAGACCCACATGTCATACCCTATTCCAAAATATGAGTACAGGACTATGACATAAAAGGTGATACCACAGACCAATCAAGAGAAAAAGACATACTCTATCTGTTGGATCTATAGAGAGGGAAGGAATTTTTGACCAAATAATAAATAGAGAACATTTATAAACAGAAAAATGCATGATTTTGAGTATATTAAAGTAAAAAGGGTTTGCATTAATATAATTTGTACAGTCAAGATTAAAAGGAAAGCAAAAAAACTGGAAAATAATTTTCACAGCTAGTGTTTCTGATAAAGGACTCATTTCTAAAATAAATAGAGAACTGAATCAAATTTATAAGACTATAATATAATATATATGTATATGTATATATATATATATATATATATATATGACTTATAAAACATTCCCCAGTTGAAAAATGGTCAAAGAAAATGAACAGGCATTTTTCAGATGAAAAACTAAGGCTTTTTATAATCATATGAAAAATATTCCAAATCATTGTTGATCAGAGAAATGTAAATTAAATAAACTTTGAGTTATCATTTCACACCTATCAGATAGGCTAAGATGACAATAAAGGAAATTGATCAATGTGGAAGAGAATGGGGAAAAATTAGGGCACTAATGGGAGTGAAGTTGTGAGCTGATCCAGCCATTCTGGAGAACAATCTAGAACTATGTCCAAAAAGCAATAAAACTGATCATAACCTCTGATTTAGCAATAATAATACTAGGTCTAATCCCAAAGAAATCATAAAAAAACAAGAAAAGTCTCACATGTTCAAAAATAGTTATAGTAGTTCTTTTTGTAGTGATAAAGAATGGGAAATTGAGGGGTTATCCATCAATAGGGGAATGACGGAACAAATCATGGTATATGAATATTATGGAGTGCTATTGTTATGTAAAAAAGCCATGAGTGGTCAGACTTTAGAGAAGCAAGGACTGATGCTGAGTGATTGAAGCAGAACCAAATTAACAATGGACACATTAACAGAAACATTGTAAAATAACCAACTGCCATGGATGTAGCACTTCTTGGCAATTCACAGATCTAGGAGACCTATTAGGGTCAATGTCATCCACATTCAGAGAACAAAAACAAAAACAAACGACAGAATCTTTTTTTTCTTTCCTATCCTTTGATTTTCTTTCTTTTCCTTTTGTCTTAATTCCTCATATACAAAATAAATCAAATGCAAATGTACATGTACAACTTTTAACAGACTGTCTACTGCCATGGGGAGGGGGGGCCAGAAGGGAGGGTGATAGAAAAATGTGGAACTCATAAATTTTCATAAATTTCATAATTTCATAAATTGCAAAACTACCATTCATGTAGTAAAATTAAATTTCAATTTCAAACAAAAAATGTTAAAAAAAAATCCTCCTGGACTAGAGGATCTCTCATTACTTTTTTCCACTCTAAATCCCATGATTTGATCAGCCCCTTCCTTCTCACCCACTAGTCATGTTTGCTACAGCAAACTATGCCACCCATTTGAATCTGTTTCTTAATCAGCAAAATGTAGATCATTACATTTGTTTGCTTCACCTCACCAAGCTTCTATAGAGTATGCATTTTACAGGCTGTTCAGATTTATATCACTGTGAGTGACTCGTTACATATTCCAGATCAATGTGGGGATATTAAATTATTTTTCAATTAATTCAATTACTTCATACAATGAATCAGATCAGCTAGACATTTATTATAATTTAGTCACTTACGATTGTCTAAAATATCCAGTCAACTGTTTTTTGATCTGGTATTTTTCATCATAATAGACTTCGTCTTGCTTCAGTTTAATCTTCTATAATGCTTGCCAGTAAATGTGCCCATTCCTATTTTATTATAGACAGGAGATAACAATGTGTACTAGGCAAACACTGGGAGTCCAAATGTGAGCAGTAAAGATGGAATCTGAGCAAAGATCTGTTTCTTAGTTTGACTGACTATTGAATTTTATTCCTACTCATTTGTCATCTATATTGTTTGCTTTCTCCTAGCTTCACTTCCTGTTTAGACCATGTAAAATTCAATATCTTCTTGAAGAGTCCTATAGCTATGATGATAGAACCAACACACTGGACAAGAGCTAGAAAGAAAAGATACTTGCATCCTATATAATGAGATCACAATCAGTTTAAATATAAAGCTCTTTGCCTGAAACCTCCTGACAGAAAAATATTAAAATTATATGCCAAACTAATCTGTCAAGCTGAATTTGGGTTTAACCCTTACTAAAATGTTGCACCCACTTCTGGATGCCATCACAAGGATGTGAATCTTGGAAGATCTTCTCTTTCTCAAAATTTTTTTACTTCTTTTTTTATAATACCTTTATTTAGGTATCTTAATTTAGGTTACAAAATATAGCTCTTAATTAGTCAGTAGTCATTTATTATATTTGTTTCTGTACTATCAATGAGGGCTTACCTTATGTCTCAACTTCTTTGTCTCCTCATACATCTCAGGACAGTGCTAAACATAAAGTAGGGAACTGGAATGAGGCAGTAAAAAGACCTATGTGTTCATAATCAGAGAACAGTTTCTGATTCTAGCTTACCCACTTGTAGCCTTGTGATGGGCAATTCATTTAACTTCTCCCAGCCTCAGTCTCCTCATTTATAAAATGGGAATTATAATAGCATTTATTTCAAAGAATTATTGAGAGGATCCAATGAAATAATATTCATAGAATATTTTGCCAATCTTAAAATGGTATCTGTATGCTAGTTCTTGTCATTATACTAAAGTTTTATGTCAGATGATTGATTGAGAAACTGAAGAAGCGTTAAAGTAAAGGCATCAAGTTGATTGAAGGGCTGAGAAATAACAGGAGAAGAAGTTAAAGACCACATGGCACATTAGGAAGCAAAATATCTTAGAAGCCAGGAGATTAGGTTGAGTAAAAGCCAACTGATTAATGAATTACAAAATTGTTTTAAAGTGACACAATTTAATTTACATAATATTTCAAATATATACAGTAATTTGAACCAGGCTAGCAAAGTTTTTTTGGTTCCTTTTTTTTTTGCTAAGTAAAAGTCCCTCCACAGATACCTTAATGAATAAAGATTACTTTAATTAGCATAACAATTGCATGCTAATTCATTCTCTCAGAGTTTTTGAAAAATTATTAAAATATATTTCTTGCTTCATATAATGGAAATAACGGATTTTAAATCAGAAGAAGTAGGTTTTGATCCTATCTCTATTATTTTTCACAAACATAAATTTGGATAAGTCAATTTAACTCTTTAATGTAAAGGTAAACATAAAAGATAGGGGTCAGACTAGATAACCTCTTAGGTACCTTCTAATTCTAAATTCATAACTATGCAACCTCATTTCCATTACCATCACGTCAATTCATCAGGTATGTTGAATTATAAAATATTTATATCTCAATGCATGTCTTCATGAGTTGTCATGGTCAGAAAGAATTCATCAACTGGAATTTAATGTCCTAGTGACATCCACTTCAGATACTACAGAATCAGGCTAAAAATCTTTCCAGATCATTGGAAATCTAACTTAAATTTCCCACTGGCAAGCTGTTGAGAATCCAAGATAACCTTCACTTAAAATGAGACATGATAGTCTTTCATAGAGGCATGTTATGGATGTCCTTAATAAAGTCATCTGTTATTCAATAGGTAGTTTACAGCCCAGACCATGTCTGAATAACTAGAAATTCTGAAGTACTCAATATTGAAAAAAGGAGATTTTTCTGGGTTGTTAGTCCTTTGTTCTTTAAGAAGACCTTGACTTCAGGAAGGTGATGCCACGACATACGAGTGAATTGGATTTGAGAGAGGAGGCTGAAGTGTAAAGTCACGGGGCCTCACTTTTTCTTCTGTAGTCATCTGGATCCAGTAGTCTAATGAATCAGGATGACTGGAGAAGATTCCAGATGAATCTGTCTCATATTTACTAGTTGTGTGACATGAGCAAGTCACTTAATTATCCTCTCAGTTTCCTTGTCTGTAATATAGGGTTAATAGCTATAAGTCCATCCTCATAGAGATTCAAATGTAAAACTGCATGTAAAAAGCTTTACAAAGTAAAAATTAAAGAAAACAAATACAGTCACCACTTCCCTAATAAGGAAAGACTAATAAAATAGAAATAAATGTAAAGTATATAATCACTGATTTGAGGGAAAGGTTTTTTATACTAAGGAATGTTAGCCTAAGGAGTGTTAACATTGCAAATGTACATTCACTTTCCTTCAAGGTCTTTAAAAGTAGAATAAATTCTCCTTAGTTTAAAATGATTGAGATATGATACTGCCTGAGAGCAAAATAAATAGATAAGATAAGAGTTTCAAAGTTGAACCAAATGTGGCATACTTTGAAAAGATAGCAACTTAACCAATGGCTTCGTCACTTCAAGGTTGTTGCCATGTATTTGCTCCAAGGTGTCATGCCCAGCCATCCCTACCTACACTGGAGAAAAATTGAAAGTCACTTCCACTGCTATCAATGGAGACAGACTTGAAAGTCCCATGACCATTTCTCCCTTTATGGAACAAAAAAATAGTTAACAATGTCTGTATTTCTTGAGAATATTTTAAGTTCTGTAATTCTTCTGAAATTCTTATAGGTAAGTAAACAACTCCTCAGACATTTTTTTCACAACACTTCTAAGTGATGTATTACTGTTTTCAGGCTAAGTCACTATCATTTCCTGTGGCAGAGTTGAAATTTAAATGACCGGAATCTGAATGGGCTAATATCTCAAAGATCCAACAAGCTGTAGTCATCCATTTTCAGAATATGGCTATTGGGAGTTATCTGGCTAAGCACCAGTTCACTATGTTACAAAGCATCATGAGTGAATTGTGCTTATTCACCTCATATTTTTTTATTTCAAAATTTTATTTATTTATTTAAGGCAATGGGGTTAAGTTACTTGCCCCAGGTCACACAGCTAGATTTGAACTCAGTCATGTATGTATATACATACACATACACATACACATACATATTTATATACATGTACATATACATATATATACATATACATATACATATACATATACATATACATATACATATACATATACATATACATATACATATATATGATTCCAGGACTGGAGTTCCATCCACTGTACCATCTAGTTGCCCCAAATTGTGCTTATACATATATTATATTTCAGTAGATGCATAATAAAGTTCCATGTGAAAAAGGAAAAAACGTATATTTTATTTATGAGGGAAAAACTACTTTATCTAAAAGAAATAAATTGGAAAACTTTAACAGGTTGAAAATTCCATGAAAATATCAATGATCAAAACATGATTATCCTGAGCTAATATACATATATAATCATGAAATATATATATATAGTTGTGAAAAGATATACATCTACATTTATGTATATCTATATAATATATTGTGTATATATATATATATATATATATATATATATACATACTATTTTCAAAGCATAATACTTCCTTAATGCCTGTGTCAAAATCAAGCCAAGTAGAAATTGGAACTATAACCTACTCCCACCGAATCTCAGGCTCCCCCTCAACATCAAGATTAAAAAGGGAGGTAATTCTTCCTAAAAAGACTGCAAATCTGATTCTAAGCCTCTTAATCCTATTTTACATCTCCATCAATGTTTCCTCCCATGCCTTGCTCTTCGCTGTTCTGAACATAGAAAAATTGAATAGCTCCTTAGCTGTGACCTGCACATAGAAAAATTGAATTGCTATACCATTACATTTGAATGAAAAGGTAGGCATGGGGGGGAGAGTTAAGAGTTATAATCAATAGAAGCTAAGATATGAAATCAGTTTAGCATCAAGTTATTCTGTAAGGTTTGGTACTTAAATGCTCTCAATCATTCCCACCACCCAAACAAATATAAATTTGGATTTTAAAACACCATATGCCTCTTTTTGACAATCACTCATTTATTTAATCCTTGAATTTTTTCCAAGCCAATGTCTTCTTTAGGCTTCTTCTCAGACTTATGAATTCTAGGACCTCCATCTAAACCCCTACATGCTTTATCCTCACCTTTTCTCTTCCATTTGTTGCATGCAAGTTTTGTACCACCCTATAATGCTTTGCATATAGCAAGCACTTAAAAATACTATATTCATTCATTCTATTCCTCTCTTTCCATTTCTGTTTTTGAGTGCCTTAAAGTTCTTGACCCTTTCTAGCATGTCAATCCAGTAGGCATAAATCATCTAAATATGAGTACATATGTTTTCTCCTGCCCAATTCTGGCCCAGACATATTCATTCATTTATAGAATTATTCATTTATTCAATCTTTCATTCAACAAGAATTTATTGAAAATAGGGCATCATGATTGATTAAAAGCACATATGATTGATTAAAGATTACTAAAACTGATCCATATATTAGTTTGTCCTGATTTGAGTCTCTCATCCGTCTCATGGTCTTTTGCCAAAAGTTAAATCAGACCACGGATTCCTCAAATATACAGTGGGATTAGCTTGGAGAATGTGAAGAGAAAAGAGAAACTTTCTCCTAGGAATCTAAAGACTTCTCCATGTACTTCAAAGGTACCCCTTTCCTTCTGGCTCAGGTTTTGGAGACAAAGGTGCCAAAGTTCCCCAAACATCTTAGAGTTGGGATCCTTTAAGCTTACAACAGACAGCTCATGCCAAGCAATGAGCCAGTTAATAATCACTAGGGCACACTGTTTACTATCCTTTACACACACACACACACACACACACACACACACACACAAAATCTTTATCAGATCAAGTCACCCCCTTTGGATGGCTTTGGAATATTGCTGTCTCCAGTTTTACAGGATTCTCCAGTCACTCCCCACATAACACATTATAATTCAGTTTTCTGGCAAAGCTCTTGTCTGCCTCCTCTCAACCATTTATTTTATCCATTCCAATTCTTTCCAGTGAAGACTTCAACTTCTCCAAACCTTCTCTTGGAGTAGATTCAAGCTTGAATCAGACTACCAAATACACAGAGGCAGAATGACCAAAACTTTATCGAATAGAGCTTTTTCTCACATCCCTGAATTTTAGAGGGCATAAAAAACTTTAAATAGGTACTTTATAAGATTGTTTAATTTTTCTTAATATGTTACATCAGAGGAAGTTAGTATATAGTATATAGATGGCACTGAATTAGAAATCAAGAAGGCCTAGATGTGAATCCTACTTCCTATTCTTACTAGCTGAGTGATTCTGGACAAGTCACTTAAGATGCACTTTGTGCCTCAGTTTCCTTACCTGCAAAATTACAATAATAATAAACTTTACAAGATTTTGTGAAGATAAATGAGATAATACATATTTGTGGATATATGTATTTATACAGGTATATATGGGTTATATATATATATAATATTCTAAATACATTTATAAATTTTTAAATATCATATAAATGTATAAATATATGTCTATCTTCACAAACCTTATATTGTATAGCATTTGTATTGCTATTTATACAGCTATTATTTTGTAAAGAAGGGACCTGCTAAATATAACACCATCAAAACCAACTACCAACTGATTGGCAAGTAAACTCAAGAATATCAGGAATGGGGGCAGCTAGGTGGAGCAGTGGATACAGCATTGTCCCTGGAGTCAGGAGGACCTGAGTTCAAAACTAGCCTCAGACACTTAATAATTGTCTAGCTATGTGACCTTGGAAAAGTCACTTAACCCCATTGCTTTGCAAAAACAAAAAAAATAACTCAGGAATGTTAGTGCCCTACAGACCAGTCACCCTGCTTCCAATATAGTTACTGCAGACCTCATTCAAAAGTATAGTCCTTTTGTGGTTATATTGGGAATTATAGATACAATAGGACATAACAAATGATAGAGCAGGAAGAAAGATTGAATAGTCAAAATGGCTAGAAAGACTGGAAGGATAGTGATGTCATAAAAAGAAAAGGGAAAGTTGAGAAGGTGGAGCCATGTATGCCCCTCCTCTTTTCAGGAAATTGTAGCATGTTCCCTTGATAATATCATTCAATCAGTCAATCAATAAGAATTTGCTAAGTACCCAGGAACTTCGATTAAGCACAAAAAAATGAAGCAATCTCTGTGCAGAAGGAGCTTACATTCTAATGGGGGAGATCAGAGTATATCTCAATTACAGACAGACTAAACATAATGTACTTAAATTTAAGATTGTTTCTGATGGAGACAATCAGAAGCTGGAAAGATCAAGAAATGCTTCATGCAGAAGATGGAGCCTGAGTCCATCTTAGATGCAAAAAAGGCTTCTATAAGATAGAGAAAAGGCGGGAATACATTTCAATCATGTTCAGAGCAGACATGAAAATGGAAAAATGCATACTTATCTTTACTTGTATGTCCAAATAATAATACACCTCCCCTCTACTTCCCAAATTTTCAATGTTGGTATAACTTCTTATAGATAACTTATATTATAAGGCTAGAACAGGGTTTCTTAACCTGAGGCCCATGGATAGAAGGGGCAGGGTATTATCTTTATTTTCACTAAGCTGTAATTGAAACATCTTTCCTTCAGTTATAAATACAGGCAACACTGTGTAGTGTTCCATAGGTTTAAAGAGACAGGCAAAGAGATATAGTAATGAGATAAGAAAAGTCAAAAAACCCTGGGCTAGAGTACCTAGACCTGTTCTAACAACATAAAATTCAAAAAAAGATAAATGAAAAATCTTGTACTTAGCATAAGAGAAACCAACTTTACAAGTAAAAGATGGGGTGGGAACATAAATAATCAGCAAAAAAAAAAGTTCTAAAAAAAGTTGTGGATGTATTAACAATAATAATAGAATTTACATGATGCCTTTAAAATATTATCTCATTTGATCCTCACAACTTCCTATTTGGTGAGGAGGTAGGTGCTATTGCTATCTCCATTTTACAAATGAAGAAACTGAGACTGACAGAAGTTAACCAACTTTGCCCAGGGTCACACAACTAGTAAGTGTGAGGGACTGGATCTGAACCAAAATCTTCTCAATTCCAAGTCCAACATTCTATTTACTGTGACGCCAAGCTCAATATGAGACAGCAGTGTGATGTGAAAACCAAAAGAACTATTGTAAACCTGGATTGCATTGACGGAGTCATAGTTGTCAAGAGTAGGAAGTTGACATTACCTTTGTTCTCTTAACTCATCAGAATTCACTTGAAGCATTGACTCCCAGACCTCCTGGTATAAGGAAGACACAGCTAAACTAGAGAGTATCTAGAAGACTACTAGACTGGTGAAAGGTGTTGAGTCCAGAATATATGAGGATTGCTTGAAGGAACTGGGTAAGAAGAAGAAAAAGGGAAGAAATCATGATACCTTCAAATATTTAGAAAGATTGTCCCATGGATGAGGGGTTTCCCCTGAGAGTACAATCAGGTATAATTTAGGCCAGATGTCAGAGATAAAAAGCAACTCACCAATCAAAGTCATCCAAGAGTGGAGTGGCCTAATTAAGAGTTCAGGGGAAATCTAGACTCTTGATCAGCAATTGATTTTTTTTCTAGCTCCAATAACTCATTAACAAAGAGTCAACTAGGCGACAAAGTACATAGATGCTATACTTGGAGTCAAGAAGACCTAAGATCAAGCCCTGCCTAAGACTGTCTGTTTACTGTCTGTGTGATCCTACTTAATCCTCTTTCAGGCCTCATTTTCCCTGTGAAACATAAAAGTATAAAAAGAGACATACTTTCTGGGTAATTAATCATTTTATTATTCATTGCAAGAGTATAATCAATAAAAGAGGTTAGAGGTACCCTCAAATGCCTAAGACCCTTCATGAAACCTATTCAGTGCTTATATACCCTTGGAAGAGTTGGTATTACTGAGGGTGGCAATCAACTTTTATTGGTTAACAAGTAATGAGAGATGTGATAGGAGATATGATTTTGATAATGTCATTTACTTCTGGACCACTCTCAGTCTTGGTAATCTAGAAAGGATCTACCCCAACCCAAACCTTAATGGAACACAATGATCAGCAATTCACTTTAGATTAAATTCTTTATAGGGTTTTCTAGTTGGGTGGGGGTAATAATCACACTTTTTAATGATGATGGGATAAATTTTGAGACAAATACTTAAAAAGGAAAGAACCCTAGATCTCCCCAATAATTGGTTATTAATAATCACTTATTTCAACCCATTTATCAATTACAAAAATAATAATACCTACCTCATTGTGTATTTTGAAGATCTAATGAGATTACCTATGTAAAGCACTTTGTCAACATTAACATATTATACTTGTTTCTTGTCCTGCTTTCTCGAAGAAGACTATGATATCAGGAAGGTGATGTCATTACATGCAAGTAAATTGTATTTAAGTGAGGAAGGGACCTCAAAGTCACCACTCTCATTTTCTCCTGTGGAGCCAGTAGAGCTGACAGATATGACTCAGGATGACTGGAGATGATGCCAGATGCAGTGAGAGACACCTTGGCCTTTTTAAGCTAATTGTTTCTTTAGGCCCAAACAAAGACCAAGTGGGCCTGGACCTGGGACCTTATGTTGACCAGAGTCAAATGTTTTTCTTTTTCTCTCAAAGACAAGATCACTTAGGGCTAGTTCAACCCTCCTACTTAACAGGTATGGCTGTAATGTGAGACTCAGTTATTTTTATAATATAAAAACAGAAAATTGTTTTGAAAAGGAAAAAATGGAAGCAAATCATGTGGAAGCAAACCCACAGACCTTGAAAGTAATAAAGTAAATATTTTTGAAAAAGAACACTATTGACTGAAATAACTGGAATGTTCAAATGTTCCTACAATATGAAAATTAAAAATCTTCAGGTTTCATTACTGATGTGAGTTAATCTTAGAAGGACATTTTATTTGTTTACAGATAGCATTAATGAAAAAACAAAAAAAAGAAAGAAAAAAAAATGAATTCTACTTCAGGGTCACACTATTTTGCCTCTTACTAAAATTGGAGATTCCTGAAATATGATAAAAAAAAAATGTGATCACATCTTCACTTATTTTAGCCACTTCGGCCACTGTTAAATATTCTGAGCTCCAATTGGCCTCAACTTGCATAACACATTGGAAGTAATTTGCTGTAGAGAAGAGAAAGCATATTATCTCTATCACACAGATCA
Organism: Macrotis lagotis; assembly: GCF_037893015.1. Lineage (NCBI taxonomy): Eukaryota > Metazoa > Chordata > Mammalia > Peramelemorphia > Peramelidae > Macrotis > Macrotis lagotis. The sequence goes on along the minus strand of NC_133663.1, from coordinate 107,471,478 downwards.
GAATAATGAGGTATTCCATTCTCAAATAGACCTAAGATTCCCTATCCTATTGTGTAGGAAGAGAATGAGAAAAATCAACGAAATGCACCTCAGGCAATTCCAAATATGTAACTAACCTAAAGCCACAACTAAGTATTTATCCCTTCAAAGATTTCATAAGTCAAATAGGTCTTGGGGGTTTTTGTGGGTGAGAAAGGAATAAATTTTATTTTCTATCTCCCACCCAAAGTCTAAATGCTAGAAATATGTCTTTCATTTTTCTCAAACTTTGAAGTCAGGAAAACTTTTTTTAAGCAAATGTTGATAAAATAAATTCATTTATAAATTTTCATATCATTATTTCTAAAGTATGAAATAAAAACATTCCTCAAAAAGATTGGATTGACACTTTTATGCTACAAGGCATTTTCTTTTAAGTTGTTAAATTACAAAGGTCTGTACCTTTGAAGGGCACAGATATCCTATGGGTAACTTGAAAATTCATTTAAAAAAAGGAATTCTGCTGATGAAATACTTTTAAATATACAGAGTATTTCTCTTCCTTCAGATTTTATCACAAAAAGAATTTGCATAAAATAGCATCTGTATTTTAAGAGTTCATCTGTTTCTTCTACTTCTTTGCTCAAAATCATAATATTTTGTTTATAATATCATAATCTTCCTACAGATCCCAAATGCAATGTCCCAAAACCCATTATGATTTCAAGTAAGTGATAAGCTAAAACTCTTCCATAAGAAAAGTTTCATTTGTGAGCCTGAAGTGATTCCCTTTTTTAAAAAAATTATTTTATTGGTATCGTTTTTCTTTTTTTTATGTCATGATTATTTCTGAATCTGCCTCAGTTCCACTTCTGGCAAAAATGAATCTTCTCTCCCATATAACAAAGAAAAACAGTTAAGAGGGGAATTCTAATGACTATATCTGACATTGTATAAAATAGTTCCTACCTCTGGGTCAAGAGGAAAGGGAAATATTGCATTATCTATTCCTTCAAGAATTTAATGTCTTCAGTTTTCAGCTTCTGTCAATGATCTTTTCACTTATAATGTGTTGTTCTTTTGGTTCTGTTCATTTTATTCTGCATCAGTGTATACAAATCTTCACATTTTATATGAAATTCATATATCTATAATTGTGTATCATATCTTTCTTAGGGAACAATAATATTCCATAATTTATGCAGCTACTACATAATCAGTGCAATATGTCTCCTATTCTTTGATACCACAAAAAAGTATTCCTATATATTTTAGTGGCAATTGAAACTTTCTTTCCATTTCTTTTATCTCTCTAGCATATATATACATATATGTATATACATATATGTATATATATATGCACAGCATGATTTCAGTGGGTGAAAGGGTATGAATAGTCTTAAATTATTTAAAAATGCTTTCTTAGATCATTTGACCAATACAGAACTCCACCAACAGCCTATGTTTTTCATATCCTCACAGTTTCTCCAAAGAGAATTGTTTTTCCTTTTTAGTTTCTTTCCTAAGGTGAAGGAGCTGAAAGAAAAATCTAAGAATTGCTGCATTTGCATTTCCCTTATATTTATAAAATTAGAATTATTTCATATTGTCTTTAATAGTTTACAATCCTTTCAAAATCAGCTAGATGGCATATCAGAGAGAGTGCTGAGTCTGGATTAAAGGAGATCTGTGTTCAAATTTTCCCTCAGATACTTAACAGCTGGGTGAGCCTCTTCACTTAACTTCTGTCTTCTTCATTTCCTCATCTGTAAAATAGAGATCATAAAAACATCTACTTCACAGGGTTGTTGTGAAGATCAAGAGATAAACATCATAAAGTAATAAGCACATGATGTATTTCTAATAAATGATTGTTCCCTTTCTTTTCTCCTTATGTTTGGCTCTTGATTTTATATGTTTTTGTCTCACATGTCTTTGTTGTTAACAGTGAAATTTGATACAATTTTTGGCTACTCTCCATTTTCTTTTCTTCTTATCTGAATTAATGTTATTTATGCAAAAGTTTAAACATTTTATGCAATTGAAATTTGGTTTATTTTTAGTATGATTGCCTTTTTCCCTTGTTTGATGAAGAACTGTCCCCCTCTACATAGATGTGGAAGATATCTTTTTAGCCACCTATAGCTCTTCAGCAATTGCCTTGCTGGTGCCTGCCTCCTAAATATTTATTCCATCAAGTTCCTGGAAACCTCTTTTGTTACCTAGACCTCCAACCTTGCCTGCATCTGCCTAGGAGGAAAGGTACCTTTTTTAGCTTTCCAAATATCCATTACATCACCATTCTGACACTTTCTCTGTCCAAATACAGCTCCACTGCAGGTACCCTACTCCTGCCAAAATACCCTCCAACAACTATCTCCCACAAATACACTTTGCATCTGTATGTACCTTCTTTATGTTCTGAGACAACTACATTCCTGGGCTTACCTCTTATTGATAATGATAAATTATTGGAACTTATTGCTCCTCAATGATTAACAATGATTCCTCGGTGATTAATTTCACCACTACACTATCTCAGTGATTCTGAATTCACAGTTTCCATAATCCAAACTCCAGTTTCCATTCCCTGTCCTCTTATTTCTGTCCCCCTCAACCCAACCTCCGCACAATATCCCTCTTTAAAGTTACCCAACTCTTCCACCATGCTTTCTGGAATACCTACTTCACAGGTAACAAGTTAGCATTCATCTCAAACCTTTTCCTTTCTTACTAACTCCATATTCTTGCACTCGTGGAGACATTTTCTGATGACCTTTCTAACACTACTTGTATTTTGCTTCAGAGTCCACCTCCACTTCATTGGTCCTGGGAGCTGGAATACTCCTTGTTTTCTATTTCCATTTTCCATTCTCCCTTTACCACCCTTATTCTACAACCTTTCTCCTTTGAGATTCATTCAATCCATATTTGTTATTCAGTCAAGATTCTGGTAGCTTCTATATATTGACCTTTAGGACACTGAATTGAAGGATCACTTGTACATGAAGAGGCATTAGCTTTGTCAAGAGAAAAAACCACATCTTCATGTGATATAGAAATGAAAGAGGAGATAGTGGGGAAAGGCATCTAATATCAAATGAGAAAAAGGTAAATAAAGGAACCTCTCAGCTAATGGCCTCAATTTTCTTCCTCTAAGTGAATTTCATTATTATTCAACTAATTCTATGAAGGATCCCCTTGGTAATGTGATTGGCATAGCACTATATCTGAAAATTAATTTAGGTAAGATTATAATTTTTATGCTGTCCCAGAAGGATCCAATGATATTGGAAAATGAAAACTCTGATGTTATAGAACTGTTTCTTTAGTGGAAATCCAAAAGGAAACCATCTATATAGAGAGGAAAATAATTCCTAATAAAGATAGATTTTTCCTTCAACATAGAGCAGAACTGAACTTTTTTTATTCTATCTAAATAAACTCATTTTTACAATAATAGTTGAAAGACATAGATTACTGTTTTTAGGAAAATTAATTTATGTTTTCTCAGAATATATATATATATATATATATATATATATATATATATATATAGTATCACAACTTGAGTCACTGTATTGATTCTAATATAAACCATACCAAAATGACCATCCCTCTGAAATAAAATCTCTGTGAAATGAAATAAAAAATACATGTGTATGTACATATAAAGTCTCTGAAAAATACACTTATTAAAAAACCACACTAAAATTTTGTATAAGTCAGATTTGGGGAACTAAAAATATGTCTTCTCTTCAGACCAACAGATAAATTATTATTTTTATTAGTCTATAAACATTTTAGTTCCTCCTAAATGTCAGTCACTATCAAGATAAAAGGAATACAAAGACAAAAAATGAAACTTCCCCTTCATTCAAGGAGCTTACTAGTGTATCATTTTTGGTTTATGCTACTCACTATATTTTAAAAATTGTTATTGTTATCCTAATATCACCTAAATTTCTCCCTATATACCTCCCTCTCCGAGAAAATTATTCTATCTTCAGAGAAATAGACTATTCCTTCCCATGCAGATTAGGTTAGTTATTCCTAAAAAGGTATTGAGACATTACTGGAGACTTTGTTGGCTCAGTAGTCTAGAGACTCATTGTTTAAGTACACAAGAAGCTGGAGGGGTTCTCAGATGCTCAGCTGGTGAATACAGATTGGAGCTTCATTCAGTTGAATAAATTCAAAGGACTCCCAATGCCAGTTTTTGTAAAATATCCTTCTGCTATTGCTAGATAAGCAATCTTTTGTTAACTATTGAATGACCTATGAGTGCTTCATTTTGTTCCAGTATCAAACCTTAATCACCACACACTGGATAGAGTTAAGGTCAGGCCATAATACATCTCTCTCATTTTTTTTTCTTTTTATTAATCTATCTTTTTCACTACTTCTCCCCCCTCAATTGAGCAAACAGTAAAGAAAGAAAAATATCTAAATCTCATTACATAGATGTGTAGTCCATACTGCACATCATATGTATGATTGCATCCAACTTGAAACTTTCACCTTTGATACACAGTTTGTTGGGGTTTTGTGTGTGTCTGTGTGTGTGTGTGTGTTTTAACAAGGGTGACATATTCCTTCATTTGCTCTCCAATTAAAAACTAAAATTTTCTTGTAAGACATTTACTAAACATTCACTACTTAAAAACAATAAAAAGTCAGTCACAGGGGATAATTTCTTTATAATAGAAAGATCCCTTTGCAAACATGGGTTCATCCACCTTACTGTCAATGAACTCAAGAAACAGAGCTAACCTAAAACAATACAATCTTGGATATGATAAATCACAAGATCATGAAGGAGTTTACAGTTAGAACAGCTGGTCAAGAAAGCTGTTCTGCCCAAACCTAACTTTTATGCAACTCTAAGACAAGCCTTCTTGGTGCTAAAAGTTGTCATTTGAAAAATATGAATAGCATTATTTGCCACCTGCCTCAAAGAGATATGGAAAATAATAATGAGTTAAGTTTTGTGAAGCCCTTTCAAATATTCAGAAGAAAGAGGACATATCAGCAGAAGGTGTAATTATTATTAAAAATAATAATCATTTTGCTTCAAAAGAAAATGTTTACTACTCTAACATGGGGTATAAGTCCAAAGAATTACTTTCATGTAATTCCATTCAGGTGAATATTTCTTCTAAATGACTTGCAAATAGGCAAAGCTTCTAAAGTTCATCTCAAATTTATGATTTGCTGACATATATAAACACACACGATAGCTGCCATTAGATGACAGCCCTAAACATCTTTTCAAAGTTCCCTGCATACAAATTTGCTCCTGGCAGATAAATAGCATTTGCAGACATTTCTTTGCTAACAGAGACATTGAAGTGCATATTTTGCCATCTTCTATGACTCTATATTAACCAGGTTTTGCATTGGACTTTTTTTTGCTATACCAGTCTGAATCACGATTCTTGGAGTAATGGTCTTAGAAGTGTTTTTGAGATTAGGGGATAATCGATATATACATATATATATATATATATATATATATGTATGTATGTATGTATGTATGTGTGTGTGTAAAATCTCAAAATTTTTAGCTTAGTAACTAAAAAGAGACACCTGATAAAATGAGAAGAAGCACTAGACTTGATAGTCCTAAGAGCTGCATTTGATTCATCTCTTGAAATATTTCCTGATGATATGATCATAGAATAAAAAAACATAATGAAAGAATTAGATTCTAATCTCATAGTTAAAAAGGACTTCAGAAGCCAGCTGGACCAAAAACATTTAAACAAGAACTCCCTCTATAGCATCCACCATTATCAATGGCTTTTGGACAACTTGGTGGCATAATAGACAGCTGGGTCTAATCTGAGTTCAAATCTATCCCCAGACACTTACTAGTCATGTGATCTTTGTCAAGTCAGTTAAGTACTTTACTGCAATTGCCTCAACTTAAAAATATGGATAATAATAGTTCTTGCCTTGCAAAGTTGTTGAAAGAATCAAATGAGTTAATATTTGAAAAAAGAAAGGGAAGAAAAAGTACTTAGTAAAGACCTAAAACATAGTATAAATATATATACATATATAATATATATATATATATATTTTATAGATACTTATTCTCTTTTATTGGACTTTCCCTTAAATCTGTCAAGTATCAGCAAGTAGAATAAACCTAAACTCTCTTCCAGTTGAATGACCTTCAAATGCTTGAAGGACATTTGCCACTCTTTTCTCAATACTTCTCCATTATAAATATCTTTAATTCCTCAATTTTGTGTTATGAACTTGAAGGTCTTTACTATCTTTACTGAATTTATCTAGTAGTTCTGTAGCTCCTCTTCAATGTCTTTCCTAAATTTTCTCACTCCAAATAAGCCCACATCTGTAATCTCTCATTTCAGGCAGATTACAATGGAATTTTCTCCTTATTCCTAGGTGTAACTCTCAATATATCCCTAAATTACATAAGTTTTCTCAGTGTATTTCTTTGTCTCATATTGAAATAAGTTCTTTTTCATTCAAACTGTGGTTTAATTTCATCCTACCCCTATCCTGCATTTGTCAAATTGAAGTTTTTTGTATCATTGTAATTGATATTAAATTCCATCCTCATACAAATAGTGCAGTGCTCTGGCCTTCCAATAACCTTTCAGATCCTGCCTTGCCTCATTAAGTGAATTAGCTATATTTCCATTTTTTGCCATCTATTGATTTCTATAAAGCATACTATCCATACCTCTAGCCAAGTCTTTGATAAAAATGGTTAGTTAGTATCTTAGAGCCTATAAACCTCCTATAAAACTGAATCACTAAAAGTGAGTATTTTTGGTTTATACCATTTACCCACTTCAAACATTTAGATGTATAGTCATATAACTCAGAGATCTCCTTCATATCCAACAGAATAGTATGAGAAATTTTGACAAAATCTAGGTAAACTACATCTATAACATAGTAGGTAAACTACATCTATGAGTGGTAGTTCTGAAACTACCAGTCTAGTAATCCAAGAAAGAAAGAAAGAAAGAAAGAAAGAAAGAAAGAAAGAAAGAAAGAAAGAAAGAAAGAAAGAAAGAAAGGAAGGAAGGAAGGAAGGAAGAAAGGAAGAAAGGAAGGAAGGAAGAAAGGAAGGAAGGAAGGAAGGAAGGAAGGAAGGAAGGAAGAAAGAAAGAAAGAAAGAAAGAAAGAAAGAAAAAAAGAAAGAAAGAAAGAAAGAAAGGGAGAGAGAGAGAGAGAGAGAGAGAGAGAAAGAGAAATTGTTATTCCTACAGGATTGGTTCTTGATGTTGATTCCTTGTGATCATTACTTTCCTTTCTAGATATTATTTTCTGTACCTTTATTAATACATTTAAAAATTTTGACAGGAATTAAATCAAACTCACTGTTCTGTGGTTTACAAATCTCATTCTCTTCCATGTTTTTAAAAATCAATTATATTTGCCCTTTTCTAATACTCTTGTGTCTCTCTCATTCTTTACAATCCTTCAGATATCACTGACAGTGGCTTGGCAATAATCCCTGCCCTTTTAATTATTTGATATGCAATTCATCTGGGCCAGTATAAATTCATCAAAAAGGCAATGAAGTGTTCTTTCATTATCTCCGAACTTATTATAATTAATAATAAAAATAGCATTTATACTGCACATTAAGATTTGCAAAGTGATTTTCAAATATTATTTCATTCTATCCTCCCAACAGTCGTGGAAGGTAAACAATAGTTTCACCATTTTACCAATGAGGACACTGAGGCAGACAGAGAGGCAGAATTTGAACTCAGATTGTCTTGCCCTCAGCACCAACACTCTATGTACTCTGCTATCGAACTGCTTCCATCTTAGGTTTAAACTCTTTATTAGTCATTTTTGCTGTGTCCTTTCAAAGTTAGATTTCTTTGAAAGGGAAAACAGTAACAAATTGAGACTTTAACAGCCTGGCCTCTCTATGGGTCCCTGGTATTTTCCATCAACTACAAGTAGTATTTCTATCCTTTCTTTAATCCTTCTCTTATTCTCAATAGGACTAAAAAACCCCTTTTTAATTTTCCATAATTTTCCTTTCTTGCATTAGCTCATTCTGAGATTGAGCACGTGACTCTATTTTGTCACATCACCTCAATGAAACTCAGTCTCCACATCTGTAAAAAGAGGATAATAATTCTTTCATACCTCATATCTCAAGTCATTGTGAGGAATTTCTATACAAATATGAAAGGAGAAATCCTGAAAAGCTCTTTTGTCTACTGTCACTTACAGAAGCACATTTCCTTAGAAAAGTTCCCTGCAGTAGTGGGAAACTGTCCAACTACTACTCTTAGAAAAAGGTAAAAGACAGAACCAGGCATAACAAGGAAACAATGATGTAGCTTCAAAAAATTTAAAGACCACAAAGCATGTGACTTTTGGGTTAGCTTAGACCCTTTCTGCAACCTTGACATTGTGTCAATAAGCTGGACCATATCTTTGCATTCTTGTTAGATCCTGCTTCAGATCAACATCATTTTCTGCTCTGAGTCTGGTTCCTCAAGAACAAACAGGTTCTGCACAACTTGCATATAACTACAAGGATTATTCAAGCATTCTTGTAATGTATGCTAGTATTACCAGAGGTTCTCACTTTTCCTCTCAATTTATCTTCAAGAAAAGTTAGCACACTCACAAGACTGCCACTATATCCTTCTAGAACACCTATCCAGGGAAGCATTGAAACCAATTCTAACCACAGAATCAATTGTTAAATTTTCAGTGTGAGTATTTTACACCTCAGAAATCAGCAAATGTTACAAATCAGGGCTTGATTTATGGTTTTGTAAATTGTTTAAACTTAAGAAAGTGATAGAGAAAATGTTAATAGTGCATATTAAAATTAAAAGTGAGTTGTGAATTCATTTTTTTCAGAGAACTGAAGAAAATTATTAGCCTACCACTGTCTCTGACATTTCTGTCCACATCCTCTGCAGGAACATTCTAACAGTAACACCTTCTCACTCTGGCCTATGGGTCTTCAGTGTGTCTAGCTTTAAGTCCAAAGCAAGGGCGGACAGGACAGAAACAAGGTCCAGAGAGAGGAAAACATTCTATGAGTCCCTCTCCCCAAAGACAGGAACTTTCTAAAATGTAGGCCATCTTCATTTTCCTACACCAATCAATAGTTAATTAGTGCTCTCCTTCCTGCCCTCATCATTTTGTTTTTTGATTTGTCTGTATTTAATTTTTTCTTCTATTCAAAAATGTTTCATAAACTGGTTAGAGGTAGAAATAATATGATTAAAATTTGTAGTTGATACAACTAATAGGAAACAAAAACAAAAATAAAACAAATCTATACTCTCAAGGAGATTGAGTTCTTTTTTTTTGATTGATTTTACTTTATTTTTCCACTTACATGTTATGAAAGTTTTTCAACATTCATCCACTTGCATATTTATAAGCTGCACATTTTTCTACCACTCTCCCTTCCCAGTCTCCTCCCCTCAGTGGTGAACGGTCTAGTAAAAGTTGGATATGTACTTTTGTGTTTACTATATTTACACAGTCATTTTAAATATAAGGAATTAGGACTAAGAGAAAAGAAAGAAAACCTTGGGATAGGTAGGAAAAGCATAAGAGAAGTTTTATAAAAAAAGTGAACATATTATCCATTCAGATTCTGTGGTGGGTTTTTTCCCCCTCTGAATGTTCATAAAAGGTCTTCCAGGGTTGTTCTAGATCTCTGAGGTGCTGAGAGGGGCTGTCTCCATTATAGTTGAGTAACTCACAATGTGGTTGTTTGTGTATACAATGCTCTCTTGATTCTGCTCTCTTCACTCAGCATCTGTTCATGTAATTCTTTCCATGCTTCTCTAGAGCCCTGCCATTCATGGGTTCTTATAAAATAATAGCACTCCATAACATTATTTATATGTATATATCATAATTATATCATAATTTGTTCAGTCAATCGCCAATTGATGGATATCCCCTAAATTTCCAATTCTCTGTTATGACAAAAAGAACTGTTATAAATATTTTTAACATATGGGAATTTTCCAATTTTTATGATTTCTTTTGGATGTAGGCCTAGTATTAGTATTGCTGAATCAAAGGTTATTATCAGCTTTATTATTTTTTAAGCATAATTCCAGATTGTTCTCCAAAATGTTGGATTAGTTCACAATGCCAGCAACAGTGCATTAATGTCACAATCTTCCCACAACCTCTCCAACATTGATCATTTGACCTTTTCATCATTTTAGCCAATCTGATACATGTGAGTTGGTACCTCATAGTTGTTTTAATTTGTATTTCTCTCATTAATAATTATTTGGAACATTTTTTCATATGACTATAAATAGCTTTATTTTTCATTTGAAATCTACCTGTTCATATCATTTTACCATCAATCAATTGGTGAATGACTTGTAACCTTATGAATATGATTCATTTCTCTATACAATTTAGAAATGAGATCTTTATCAGAACTACTAGTTGTGAAAATTGTTTCCCACCTTTCTGTTTTCCTTCTAATCTTGACTGCATGGTTTTATTAGTGCAAAACCTTTTTTAAATTTTAATGTACTCAAAATCATCCATTTTGCAATTTATTTTGATCTTATTTTACATAATGAAATATACATATATTTCATATAATGAAATACACATATAATGTGTATTTAATTTTGAAACAGAAATCTTATGTGAAATTAATTGCTGTAATTTGTACATTCAGAGCAGTATGAAACTACCAAAAATATATTAAGAATTGTCTATATGTTTGAATCTCACTAACATTAAGCCTGCAGTTGTTTGATAACTAACTTCTCTCTTACAAATTCTTCTGAGGCTAATAAACATTCTATCCTCTGGATTTAATTGTTTGCATTATTTTAAATTAATAAATTAATAAAAATCATAAAGGATAACCCTTCATTCCCACATACTGTCATGATCTTTCCGAATGAAGACTGTTATTATAAAAAAACAACCACAGTGACCATGTTCACTCACTACAGTCTCTCAAATCTTTATGACAGTGTCTGGCTCATAGTCTTTATAACAGCTTGCTAGTTTCCTAATGATCATCCTCTTTCTTCTTTATTTCTTCAAACCCATTTATTTTCAGGTCTGTACTATCTGCCAAGGTCATATGCCCTGTCTCTCTTGGTACAAACAAAAATCTAATAGCAAACTTATAAGAAATAACTTTCAGAGAAGGGGAGATAGTGACACATTCTCACACAATCCTGCTGTCCCTCTCACTTCTAAGAAAATTATCGTGTTTTGCCAACATGACTCCCCAGACCAATGGTCAGGCTTGTACTCATTTAACATGGACAGCAAATGATAGGCCCTTCTTGGAATAGTCATTAGTTCAGGCTTTTGTGCTGTATCTATGCCAGCCACCTGTATATCCCCTCCCAAATATGGTACTATCATCTGTTAGTGTGTATTGATAACATGAAGAAGAAAACCTTTAAAAGAATTCATTCAACAAACTAGGCTCAGGCACTTAAATGACCCTAGTAGTTGTAGACAAACATGTTTTTTTCCCATTGTTATCAATGTCCTGCTCAAACAGTTTCTTATTCATAGATTCCTATTGTACTTTAATGTCATTATTTGCCACAGTCTGACATATATATTGCATCCTTTTATCAGTTGCCATTAAAGGAAACAAAATTTAGAAGTAGATTCAAGGAGTTTCAGAGTGCTAAATTATTCGCCAACATATGATCAATATCGTAATATTTTAGAATTTATCATTCAATTTATCCTTCTATGGTCTCATAGCTAGGGAAGTCCATTTCCTATCTTCTCATCCTGTACAATTGTTCATTTGCCCTCTCATACATTCTCCAATAGAGGAACACTGAATGAATACTGGATGCCTTCCCCTAGATTTCTATACATTTTATGGGTATCACTGCTTCAGATTGTCCACCTATTATGGTTTGATTACTCAGAGTACAGAAAATGGGACATTCATCATTCTCATAATTTTCAAATTGTATAGCTATTTTTTTAGTTTTCATATATTTTATTTTTTCCAAATACATGTTAAAGCAATTTTAATTATTTTTTAAAGTTTTGAATTCCAAATTCTAATCCCTCCTTCTTCTCTCCCCTCACTTTGATAGCAAGCTGTCAGATATAGATTATATATGTGTAATCATGTAAAACGTTTACATATTAGTCATTTTATATTAGAAGAGTCAAATAAAAGAAAAAGAGTGAAAGTGATACATCCTATTTTTCATGACTAAAATTTGATGAAAGATGAAAGTACCATCTACTAAATTCATTGTCTTGAAATTCTATTTTTTAAAAAAGTATCAAGTCAGTAAAGATATTGCTGTCATTTTTATTATTACTGCAACTATTACTGATTTTCTTTTAAAATTTGAAGTGCAGTCTCCATTTTTAGGGACTAATTTTCTAAATTCAAGAAACTTTTTCATTGAGCATGGTACTGTAATCATTTTTTATTTGCATATTAAGAATTTATATTATTTTAAGTACAACCACCTGTACCTTAAGTTTTAACAATAAAAGGTCATTATTTTATACATTGTAACTTAATAATTATAATTAGTATATCATTTGATCCTTACAACTTTGGAAAATAGGTATATTATCTCCATTTTACTGGCAAAGAAATGAAACTGAGAAACGTTATATGACTTGCCCTGATTACACTTCCAAGTAAGTGTCTGAGGCAGGATTCAATTATACATATATTCTCCGATCTTGAAGACCACTATTACAAGCAGATATCCAAATGGAGCTTTTTGTCTCTCTATAAGTACAAGGAATCCAATCTCAAATTACATTGTTGTCAAAGAGTTATTCTATGACATTCACAAAAATGATGACTTGTTTTAGCATGGAAAGGGTAAAGGGAATATTTGAAGCTCTACAGGTCTGAAGTGTGTGACTATCTTGTGGGAATAGTCAATCAGTTTTGGTAGTTTTTGCATGCTCTGCATCAACTATCTACTTTAGATTTGAACAGCCATGATAGTTTTTATCTTTCAATAAATCTCCCTAGAATACATGTGACTTGATAATTAGCTTTTTCTTTCACCTTTTAGGTAAGTAGGGATGATGTTTGCCACTTCATCATTCCTTTAGAAAGTATGAATTGCTTAATATTAAGGGAGACAGTGACACATACTCACACAATGAGAGTCTCATCACTTTTTCAACTCTCAAAATTAGTCTCTCAAATCTAGAATTCATTTGGGGTCCCATATGTGAGAGGAGGCTGTCTCAGATACTACACTGAGAAGTTAAAGTAAGTAGCAAAACTTGGCTCTTCAAAGCTCTGGTCTTTATGGCAGTTACTTGTGTTTCTTGCACAAATCAAGGAATCCAGCTTCTCTAACTAGAAAATTGGGTTCCGGAGCCATTATGCCCTCTCCTTTTTCTAATGAGGCTGTCATTAAGAAAGCCTGACCAATTGGCCTCATGGTTTCATCTGCCTAGAGATGCCTTCTTCCTCCAACTGTCTTCTTCAAATAACTCTCCAGGCCTGGAACCAAGAACCCAAGGTACAGACTTCAAGCCATATAGCTCATAAAATGCCTCAACACAATTTCCCTCTCCAACCCAGAACTCAAATCCACTTCTAGCTTTGCTTCCTTCCTGTCTTAGATAAAAATAAAATGGAAAAAAAGGAAGGAGCTAGGGCAAGGCGGTTTTTCAATCATTTTTCATAGACCATCTCCCTCCTTACCTTTCCAATCTCCTTGCACTTTAATTCCTTCTCCATTCTCTTATGGTTCAGCCATTCTAGCTTATTTATTAATCCTAACATACAATCCCCCAATGCCTTTGCATTGGCTATGTTTATAGCTGGTGATTTTATCCTTTCTCTCTTCACCATTTGGAATCCTTGGCTGCCTTCAAGACTCGTTTAAGTACCACTTTTGCAGGAAGTCCTTCTTGACTTTCACCACCCCTCCAAGCATTCCCCAACCAGGGTTTTCCCTCAAGGATTCTTTGAATCTATTTTGTATATATCTTGTATATACCTGATAAGTACATGCTGTCTTCCCCCATTGAAATGTAAACTCCTTGAGCGCAAAGACTGTTTTCCCTTTTTCTTTGTATCTCCAGCTCTTAGCACAATGTCTGACACATCATAAATTCTTAGTAAGTGCTTTTTAATTTAGAGAGAGAGAGAGAGAGAGAGAGAGAGCCTACAATCTTGTCTCCCTAACTCCAACTTTCTTTTCTGCAAACTCACCTGGTTTTCAATTAATAATGATGCTTAAGAAAGAACACTAGATTATAGCCTTTTCCCTTCTCTAAATACATTTTAGACCTTTGGCTAGCAATTTAAGCTTTTGTAATTTTAATTTTATTCATCTGTACAATGACTAGATGATGTCTAAGCTTCTTTCCAACTTTAAAATTACATGATCCCTTAGGCATGTTTTTCAAATCCCTCCTTATCTTAGTGACATTTCTCCTAATATAATCTAGCTTGCCAATGGACATCTTATAATGTGACATAAAAAGTCCTAATGCTTCAGTTGAAATCTGCCAAAATTTTGTTCTGTATATACCAAATTTCTTTTTGAACAGTCTGAAAATATTCTAGTTTTATTAGCAGTTGCATCAAAGAATTAGTATAAGGAATCATAAGATTACTATTCACAATGTTGCTGGAAAAAATTGGTGTGGTCAATAAAAATTGAGAACTCTTGTGAAAGTGAGAGAATTCACTACTAGTCCTAGAGTTGAAATAATAGTTCAAGGTTTGTTTCATAAGCCTGCAAATTTACCTTAAAACAAGGGACTAGGCAAGGAAAGAGTGAAAGGAGAGCAGTCAGAAGACCTGCCTGGGCTGAGACTCCAGTGAGACCAGCACCATGGAGATGAGGCGTTAAATTTGAGGACAGGAGGACAGGTGAACAACAACATTTTAGATAAGACTGTCTGAAAGTAAGGGAGAAAGGAACAGAATAGAGGTCAGAGTTCTCCAGCAGCCTAGGTGGGAGCATGTGGTTCTAGCTGAGAGAGACAGAGACAGAGAGAGAGATCTAGCTGAGACAGAGACAGAGAGAGAGAGAGAGAGAGAGAGAGAGAGAGAGAGAGAGAGAGAGACAGATAAACAGAGAGGGAGACAGAGAGACAGAGAGATTGCAATTGTTTACAATTACAATATTTCCTGTGCCCATAATTCCCTTCAGTACCTGGAAGGAACTTTAAAAATGATCCAATTGAATCATTTCATTTTATACATTCAGAAATTGAGAGTAACTTATCCAAAATCACAAATGCTAGTCCTTGAACCCAAATCTTCTGATTATAAATTTAATTCTTTCTCTACCATAAAATTTTGCTCTTGTAGTAAATGAAAAACTTTATTTTTCATATCAACGACTGCACAATTTGTATTTTTAATGTAAAAAGAATTTTGTCAAAAGGTTTTTGTTAGATTCCATTTGATCAAAATTTCTTTGAATCATAATTCTTTCATCTTATATATTAATCCTACCTCTAAGCTTTGTGTCAATAAATCTTAATGAATTAAAAAGTTAAAGTATTTTTCTTAATGTCTTCTTACAAAAAGTTAGATGCTCAGGAAAATATAGCTGTCATTAGTATTTACAAGAGACTACCTTGCTATCAAGGAGTGATTTCTGTGATGGTTCATAATGATATAAGCAATATTATCAGAAAATGTGATATCCTCTCTCCCAGGCAGGCTAAGGTTTCTTAGTCCCACCACCCCCCTTTTTGAACTTATCCAGAAAGCAGCCAAGCTATATTATCCCAATGGCACTACCAAGTGGTTGAACTATGGAATTGTCTAACTCAAATTCTTCCACCCTTTTTTAATAGATCAATGATATGCCATGCTTTCTTCTTTTCTCCTATCTTTTACAACTCAAAGTCAAGCAAACTTTACCTCAATCTCTTTATTCCATGAATAAACACAAGGGCATTAATCCTCTTCCTCTTTCTCTTTTTTCAGATTCTTGGCACCTTACTTTCCTCCTCTATAATTTTCTTTTGTCTTCTCTTTAGTTCTCTCCTTTCCTCTAGTTCTTCATTCCATTTCTGAGACTTTCTCATAATGATACTAAATATGAAAACAAGATGGAAAGAAGGAAGGAATAGTGCTAAGGATCCATGTGCATAAGGGAAAGTAAAATTTCACATTTTAAGTGAAATTGGAAGCAAAAATAAAAACTTCCAACACAAAGCCTTCACTACACCAAAGGCTGAATCTATCTCATTTTGAAATAATTAAAGCTTCTTCTTTAAAAATTCTTGTGTTCAGGGTTGAAAAAAATAATCCCTCTATATTTTTTAAGTTTTTGTCTAATTAATAACACTGTAGCAATATTTCTTCCTACTTTTGTCATAGTTAATGGACAGTGAGTAGCACTTTTAGGTAGTAATTAGGATTTTGTGGGTTAGCCTATAAGCCTAGCCAACATTCCCATTATAACAGCCTTTCCTTGGGTGTTCTCATCACAGAATTGGATGTTTCCAAGAAAATATATTTTTAAATTGGGAATTTTCTATACTCATTCTTTTGCTTTATCTATAATCACCAATAGGAGTACCTATATGTTTCATATGTATGACCCACTATGGCAACTTTTCTTAGCTCTGTTATTGTCTTCCATGCTCTAATTTGACTAACTGAAGACAGATTGTTGACATTTAATTGAACATAGATTGTCTGACAATGATACCAAATGCCCTTTCCAAAAAGAAATATAGCAGCCACTTCCAGAATCATAAAAAATTCAAGTTACTTATATGTCAGATGTCAGTCCTTCCTTTAAAATTCCTGTCAGCTACAAATTTCTGTAGATTACTATGTCCAGAAAATCAGCAGTCTATGTATTGTGGTCGAAATGAATAGCAGATGTGAGGTAGCAGCCCTGGGAAATTCAGAACTGTGAGTTTAATATCTAGGGTGATGGTGCCTGATCGTGAAAAGTCAATTCAGGTTATAAAAATTTTAGTAGATAGCCACAAATCCCTAAATGTCCCTTTTGTTTTCTGGTGAAGCAAAAGTAATGGGGCACAGGAGAAAAACAGAGGAAAGAAGCAAAGCATTCCATATTGCTAATTGAAATGGTGGTCCTTAAAATCAATGATTCTATTAAAGGTCAAATTTTCACCCATAGCCTCTAATTTGATGATAGCAAAATTCCATTAGCTGCCAGGTACCTCAGTATTATATGAAGTAACTCAAGGCTATGTCAGACTGAATGAAACCACAAATAAAGCTTCTTGGTGATTATACCCTTGTATATGTAGAAATGAAGGTTAAATTATAAAGAACTAAAACTTTGCCACTCAAGTTGCATTTCAGCCTTCCAGGCCTAATATCATTGATGATAAATTTACTGCAAATAGGATAAACACAGATTCAGCCCATCGGAGAAACAAAATGATAGCTCCCTTTAAATAATAGAACAATGTGATTTCCTGAGAAAATTCTTCTTTGGTCATCTCATTGGCATGTGATTTTTTATGCTTGTCAGATTTTTTTTTGTTACATGAATTTGACTTTACCATGGACTTAAAAGCTTCAATTTCATGTATAATCACAAATAATCATGGTATTATATTGTCAAGTAGTTAACAAAGCCTGGCTTAGATCATAGGATCAAATAAAGTAAGAATATCTGAGAAAAGTTTGATTTTTTTCCCCCATTCCTCTGTAAGGGGATTTACTTAATGGAATTTCCCCATCATCTCCTATCATCTGTTATTTTCTCATAACAATGGAAATTTCTTGTTTAATTATGTCTTTTTTATGCCTGCTGAGACTAAATTTTCCAATGCCCTTTGCCAATTTTATGCCTATTTCTCTCAGGTCACCATTTTGTCTTATTACAAAATTTTATTGGTAAATGAACTTCATTCCACTGAGATCCAATCAGTAAGTGACTGTGCCAGTAAATGGTTGTTTGAAAACTTTAAGTTTCTATTCTAATAGAAATGTAACAACATATATTTGTCAACATAATGTTTCTAGATTTATACAAATAACTAAGATTAGGTATTATTGAGATCAGAATCATAACCTATTAGAATTAAAGAGTATATTTATAGAATCTCAAAGTTGGAGGTCATAGGGTCATGAGACAAACATACAAGACTTCTCTTGCCAATGCTGTTTGTACTGGTGGAAGGCATGTATACCCTCTGCTTCATCCATAAGGAATTTAGAATAGAAAAATGTTATGGACCCTGTTGATCTGTATAAGACTGTGAAGGTCAATGGTCAAGCATCATTTGACTCATAGGCCAGTCTGTCCTCTAACTTTGCATAATTAAATATAAGGTCAGGATTATAAACTTAGAACTAGAAGTGATCTTAGAAGTCCATGGTTTAACCCTATTTTTTTTAGAGGAAAAAAAACTGAAACTCCGTTTCCAAAACAATATAAGTAGTCAATGGTAAAGACAGAATTGAAACAGGTCTTCTGGGTCCAAATCTAGTATGTATTCTACTAAACCCAATTGGTTTCCCTCTGTATCTTAGTAGTATTTTTTAATTGTGATACAGGAACCTGTATTATAATATTTTTCTTCTATTCAATGAAACTTTGAAAAAATTCAGAGTTGATGATGCCCATTACTGAATATCTAGGAGAACTGAACTCATTTTCTTAGAAAGCAATATATCATTACACATAAAAATAGTGGGTAGAGCGTGCTGGCTTTAGGATCAAGAAGGCCACAATTCAAAATTCTACATTAGATTCTTTCTAGTTGTATAAACCAAACAAGTCACTCAATCTATCTCAGGTTCAGTTTCCTCATCTGCAAAATGAGAATGTTAGCACCCACCTCAAAAAGCCATTGTGGAGTGCAGCTAGGTGGCACAGTATATAGAGCTCTGACCCTGGAGTCAGGAGTGCCTGAGTTCAAATCTGACCTCAGACATTTAAAAATTGCCTAGCTGTGTGACCTTGGGCAAGTCACTTAACCCCATTGCCTTAAATAAATAAAACAAATTTAAAAAACTAAAAAGCCATTGTGAGAAGAAATAAGATTATATACATATATATGAATATATATACATTTGTATTATATAAATATGTATATATGTAAATGTGTTTCTCTATTAAATTCTTCATAAACTTTAAAGTAACATATAAAATGTTAGCAATTATTAGAAAAGTTAATGAATGCATTTATTTATACAACTTTCTTGGGTTTTATACCAATATAATTTGCCAGGAAAGCTCATGAAAAGGCCGGTTTTATCTTCTATCAACTATGGTTCCTTAATTGTCCATCTAAAGCACTTTTAATCAAAGTCCAATTTAAAATAGTGGTAAAAGCACTGATCTTAAAGCAAGGAGACACTAGGTTTATCTGACTCTGACACTTTCTAGTTGTCTGACAGTTTCAAAACATAGAATTAAATGTCAAAGATAAAAGAAAATTTCTTGCCTCTTCCTTGCTCCTGTCTCCAGGATTCTTTGGCTTCCTTCAAGAATTAGCTTAAATACGATCTTCTGCAAAAAACTTTTTTTGTCTATCTCCATTGTTAGTATCTTTAAGATTACCTCCAACTCATCTTATATTTATCTTGAATTTATTTAGCAGTTTTCATGTTGTCTCATCCATTGTACTATGTTTTTATTTTTCTTTGTATCCTAGGTTTAGTCTGGCAAGGATACATGTTTAATAAAGCCCTACTGCTGTGGAAAAAGTCTTAATGAGAAATCAGGAATTTTTTCAATGCTAGAATAACATGCAATCTATCTTTGTCTTGTTCAGAAAATTATTGTTGAGTATGAATTTTAATATAAAAACAACCATTTACATGTTGAATTAGTTTTCAAAGAAACAATGCCAAATCTAGTTGGCATCAAAACCAAAAAAATAAAATAAAATTTGTTAAGTCAGAATGGTCTTCCCATTTATATTTTTCAGAATGCATGGATACATGGATCATGTACCTTTTTCCACTATCCATCTACTAGGTCCTAATTTCCTTGAGTACAGCATTCTATATATAGTTTTATCATTATTATAATTGCACACTTCTCTAGAACTCTAAGATTTAGAAAAATTTTTTATCACAACAATAATATGTGAAATACAATGCAAATATTGTCCTAATTTAATAGACTAGGAAACAGGCTAAAAGACTCTTATGTTGCTACTACTAGTAGCAAGAATACTATTCTCACAACAACAATGCCTCCTTGGGGTGACTAGGCACAGGCCCTGGAGTCAGGAGTACCTGAGCTCAAATCCAGTCTCAGACACTTAATAATTACCTAGCTGTGTGGCCTTGGGCAAGCCACTTAAACTCATTGCCTTGCAAAAAACTAAAAAAAAAAAAAAAAAAAAAAGCCCAATGCCTCCTTAACATTTATGATATTTTAACTTGCACAAGATCATAGCAAAGAGAGCATTTGAACCCTGATCTCCTGACTCCAAATTCAACATTCTTTCTATATTTTTGTTCTTGTTCAGTCATAATCTAACTCTTTGAAACCCCCAAAAGACTATATTCTCCATGGAGTATTTTGGCAAGGATACTGGAGGGGTTTGCCATTTCTTCCTTCAATGTATTAACAAGCAATAAGAATATGAGGCTAGGGGACAACTTGGTGGCACAGCAGATAGAGTACCAGCCCTGGAGTCAGGAAGACCTGAGTTCAAATCCAGACTCAGACACTTAATAATTACCTAGCTTGGGCAAGTCACTTAACCCCACTGCCTTGCCGAAAAAAAAAAAATAAAGAATCTGAGTCTAGATTTGAACTCAGGTCCTCCTGGCTCCAGGCTTAGCATTCTATCCACTGAGTCATCTACCTGCCTCCTAGGAAAACAGAGGTTAACTGACTTGCCCAAGTTCTCAGAACTAGTATGAAGTAGGATTCAAACTCAGACTTTCCTGACTCTAGACTCAGTACTCTATCCATTGAGCAATTCAGTTGCTCTGCTCTTTCAATACTAAGTCATATTTCCTTCATATTTTCTTCATTGAAACATTGCTGCTGAATGTCAAATTACAAAATGGTGAAACCAGTGTTCTTTTGAGCTGTTGAACCAGTTCCAGTTTTCATCCTCTATCACATCTAAGGATGCTGACACCTTCCTATTCAAGATAATTCAAAGATTGCTTTAAAAATATCCTGAAATGCTATATAATCATTCAGAGTCAACCTATGAATCTCATATCAGATCTATTTCTCAAATGAGCAAAGAAGAAAACATGATACCTTGTGTGCCAGGATGTTTTTTAATCCAGTTTATTTTCTCTTAAGTTTATGAAAAAATAATTTTCAAGGCTCTTCACTTCTCTTCTATAACTGTCATTTCTCTTTTAGTTTTCTAGATGAGGTAATTAACCTCATACTAATATAAGCTCTTTACTCTCAAATGTTTTTTACTCACACTTTTAGGACTTTGGTATCCTTGACAGAGATAATGTCCATTCTCATGTTCTACACAATACTCATTAGTTTTCTGCAATTATTATTATTAGATAACTGTTAATAAGAATTTATTTAGGTTTTAATTGATGTTAAAATTAATTTTTCAAATATGTCAACTCAAAAAATCAATTTATTACTGACTGGTTCTAAGGCTTCATAGTGATTGAAAGAAAAAAACTTTTATTTCTTAGCTGGAAATCCTAAGAGAGGCTCTGTTAGGTATTAGGTGCTAGAGATATAAAAATTTCATCTTTCCACATCATGATATAGATATAAAATGACTTACAAAATCACAGAATGCTGAATTAGAAGGGACTTCTAGAGCCATTTAGTCCCACCATGACAAAAAAGGAGTGGGATAAATGTATGTGCTTTGTTAGAGTTCACAGATATTCTTAAATTATATCACTTTTTTCAAGAGTACATATTTCTATACACAATTGACTCCCAGAAAATATTGATTTGTTCCTATTTCTTTTGGCATTTTATTTGCACTTTATACTTATTATATTCTAGCTTTTATCATTACTATTAGTGTGTTAACTCTTCTATCCATTAAAGAGTAAACTCTTTGAGAGCAAGATACGAGTCATTTTAATAGAATTTCAGAATCTCAAGGTTGGAAAGGATGTAGGAGGCAGTCTTTACTTGAATATCTACAGTGAAAGGAAGTTATTCTCTCCAAAGGCAACCAGTTGCACTTTTCATAGAATCATGGAACGTCACAGTAGGAAAGGACCTCAGTGTTCATTTAGTCTAAATCATATTTGGAAAAAAGCAAACTCCCTTCAACATGACAAGTTAGTCAAATCTTTAATGAAGACTTCCAATGAGGAAAACCAATTATTTTCTAGAGCAATCAGTTCTATTTGTGGTTTACTCTAATGTTAAAATATTTTTCTCTGTAAGGAGCCAAGATATGCTCCATGTGATTTCCACTTATAGGTTCTAGTTTCATTGTGACCAGGCAAAAAAAGATGTAATTGCTCTAGTTGGCCAACCTTCAAATAATTGAATATAGGTATCGTGTCTCTCCAAAAAACAAATCTTCATTTCTCTTAGCTAACTTTACCCATATTTATTCAACCAATCCTCATGAGAAGGTAGCCTAGTAGCTCACCCCTTGATCCTCTCCAGTTAACTGATCTCTATTGTAGAATGTGGTATTCAGAACTGAAATCAGTGATCCAGATGTGGTCTGACCAGGACAGATTATAGCAGGACAACTTACACCCTTATTCTTCAAAGATTTTCCTCTCATAGCAGCCCAAGTTCATATTAGCTTCTTTGGCCTCTAAAATCCACCAAAAATATGAAAATCATTTGCAATTCAATTTATTGTGTCAACTCTATCATATATGTGTATATGCATGTGTGAAGGTGATTATTCTCTGAAACTAAATACAATACTATACATTTATTTTCATTCCTAATAAATTTTACCATATTAGATGCAGCACATAATTCTTGCTTGACATATTTTTGAATCCTAACTTTCATTTGGTATATCCTTTATAGATTGATGTCATCTGTAAATCTGATAAGCATATCATCTATGCTTTTATTCAGGCTATTAATAAAAACACAAAACAAGTACAGAAATCTGAGATGGTTGCCTGGAGATCTCCATTCAAGATGACATTTAACATTATTAACTATTCTTTGAGTCAACATTTATCTGGTTCCAAAAATCACTTAATGGTACTACCCTCTATCCCACATCTCTATGTTTTTGCACAATTGTAGCCCAGAATACTTTAAAAATGCTTGCTAAAGTCTAAATAAATTACAATCTATCCACAGCATTCTATTAATATACCAATTTAGTAACCCTAAGGGGCAAAGAAGATATAAAGTTAGTTGCTATCAGAGGATAAGATTAGATAAATAGGTTAGGCCCCAACTGATGAAAAACTTTTGACCAAATCTTTACAAAATAGATATAAATAAAAGAAGAACTTCAGTATTCTGTTACTATCTTCTACTTCCACAGTGACAATGTTGGAATAGCTAGAAAAGGTGCTGAGAAGCTAATAATTATACAAGTCCTAGATTAATATTTATAAGCATTAACTAGTAGCGTTTTAAGTATTAAATCTTCGTTCAATGATCAAGCTGATATTACTGACTGCTGGAATTGAATCTCATCCATGTTGTTGTTACTGTAGTTTAATCATTTCAGTTGTGTCCAACCCTTCTTAACCCCATTTGGGGTTTTCTTAGTAAAGGTAGGGAAATGCTCTGCTATTTCCTTCTTCTAGTCATTTTATATATGAGAAAACTGAAGCAAGTAAGGTTAAGTAACAGGTTATACAGGAAGAAAAAGTCTGACACTGTGAATGCAGATGAGGCTTCCTGACCCTAAGTCCAGTATTCTATCCACCATGCCATCTACCTGCCCAAAGTTTATTAACATCCTATAGAAATAATGAGTATTTCGGATAAATTCTGATGATCCAAATATACAGTCAATTGATTCAATTATATAAAAACAATAGGAACATGTATAAAGAATATGCCTGCATCCAAAATCAACAACTTGAAGGGGAATCTTTAGCAGTGTACCCCAGGAGTTTGCTCTTGATTCTTTGCTATTCTATTTTGTTGATTACTTGGATGAAGGCATAGATGACATACTTACTCTACAGAATTTTATAAGTAAACAACCTCTCACCAGAGATCCAGACTATTCTTTCACCATAAAAGACAAGGTCCTTGAACTCTAGATCTGTGTTCAAATTATTGACTGGAATGGAACATTGCTACCTGCAACATGAGGGAACTCAGTCACAAGACCCTACAGAGATTAAGTTCTTGACAGAGAGAATCCAACATGAACTCACTAGTGAGCTAGCAGATGTACTACTCTGCAAATTACTTGCTAAAGTAGCTGGAAAATGGCCAGATCCCGATAACCAGCTTAGGAACACTTTCTCAGCTATGTTTAACAGCTAATGCAGTATAACCACTTTTGGATGGAAGAAACAACTCCCTCCCTTGAAAATAAATTATCAGAATAAGACATGAGAGTTCACGTCCATAAGTTGTACCAAGGGGCATCTAAGTTTGTTTTCCAGCTAAGTACAAACCAGCAGTAGACATGATAGAGCCCTGTTACTATGATGCATTTTCCTTGACACTAGGCACTCTGATATCTTGGAAGGTCTTTTTTTCCCTCAAGGATCATAGTAACATAAGTAGGATGCTTCCTTCTACAACTATCCAGATCCTTTGACCCAATGATGTTCATACAGATGATATAACACCAAAGACAATAAGATCCCACTTTTACCAATATATGCATGGCAACACTGTGGTGGTAGGGGAAAAATGCAAAGTAGGTACCCATCAATTTGTAATGTGACTAAACAAAGTGATATATGAGTGTTAGAGAATACTTCTGTCCTGTAAAAAAGAAAAAGAAAACTTAAGTGAACTGTCATTCATTTAAGTTCATTAAATGAATTGCAAAGGTAAGCAGAATCACAAAATAATATAATTTTCAATAACACTAAAGTTGGTCAAATTTAGACTAATTATAGTGACTAAACATGGTCCTAAAACCTGAAATTTTACCTACCTTTACTCCTAGAAAATAAGTGGAAAGGAAACAAAGGGCATTGAATGGTACAGTATTGTCAAACAAGATTGTTTTGTCAGTTTTGTATTGAATGACAGTTTAAAATAGGAAAAATATAAAGAAATTAGGGCTGGGGATTGGACTTGTGAGTTCATTAGTATAGAGAATTCCCACAACTAATGTAGATTATCATCTTCCAAGAAACTTCTATTCTTATAAAGTTACTTAGAACACTGAATGATTAAGCAGCTTAACAGTCATCATCTATAAGAACCATGGCCTTATCCCCAGATCTTAATGCTGAGACTGGCTTGCCATCCACTCTGCCATGTTGCATCCAGGTTGGGTAATTACAATAAGAAAAAAAAATCAATAAAACTTTGAAAAGCAAAAGTTTTTACTGATAACTCCAGCTCTCATTGCTTTTACTCTCTTCTAAATTCTTTGTATCATTTAGAGCCTGTTCCCAAAAGTTTAACATCATTATATCCTATTTTGGAGGATTGATTGTTTTGTGTGTTAGCCTCCTCTCCCAAAAAACATATTAGCTCCATGAGAATCACTTTTTCCCACCATCTAGGCCCAACATAGTAAGAAAAATTGACAAACCAGAGAGGGTTTAAAGAAAGGTTTTTATGATCCTATGACTTCAAGAACATGGCAAATGGGAATCAGTTGAAGGAACAAAAGTAAGTTTAGCTTAAAGGAGATACTACTTAAGAGGAACAAAACAGTATATTCAACAATTCTGATATATTGAAAACAATTGAATCCAAGAGCCTAGGGATATTAATTTATTTGAAGGGTTGACATTTGAAAGAAATATTAGATATGTTCTTCTAGCCCCTCGAGGGAAGAAGCAAACAGAGTGAATAGAATTTGCCGAGACATAGATTAACTAGATATCAAGATAAACCAGATATTAAGAGAATCTTCCTAACAAAAAATAATTCACAAAAAAAAAGAATGAGAATGACTTTCTCCTCACTAGTTAGTGCTCAAACAAAGCCAGAGTGATCACTTGTCAGGGTATTGTAAAGATATTTTTGGTTCATTTATAGTTTGAACTTAATGGTCTCTATGGTTTCTTTCTAGTTCAAATAATCTATGATTTTGTGCCCCATATTGCATACTACATTGTTTAATCCATTTTAGGTGCTCAATAAATATTTGTCAACTATTTTAGTTATAAATCTTTGAATAGAGAGTGTCAATGCTACATGTTATATAAAGCAATGATGCTTTTAATGTCATTGCAGGGGTATTTGAGAGAGCCAATTGTTACATTTGTCATTGTGAGCAAAGTTACAAATAAGGGCTTCATTGTCTTGGTGATTGTCTAGACTTAAGACAGCAACAGAAAAATGTTAATAATGTAGATTAAATTTGAAAATGTATCATGCATATAGTTTTTTTAGAGTCAATTGCCAAACATTTATCAGTATAGTCCTGAAGAAGCAACTTACCACATAAATTAAGAAGACAGATGACTAAAATCCTAAAACCTCTTGTACAGCAAGATATAACATTTTTGGAGGGGGGATGTCAAAAAAGCCAAAGTTTATTGAATGCTCACCCTCTTCATTTAAAGGAAATATAAGGCAAGATGAAGAATTTGTATTTGCCTGCAGTTTTCAGTATAATATGTGAATGTAATATCTTGGTTCAAAGTCAAAAATATATTCTCTTTATGTAACTGGCAGAGGAATATGAAATGCCATTGTTATCAATGAACCTATGAGACCAACCATACAAAGTGACAACATTCAATTGTGAAGGAAAAATTCTGAATGGCATCTCTTTTGCTAACATACAAAAAGTAGTTGCAAAAGAGGTAAACATACATACATATAAAATATTCTCATATTCTCTATATGGACTCTCATATGTTCTAGATAGATAGATAGATAGATAGATAGATAGATAGATAGATAGATAGATACTCAGTAAAATTCACTGATGGTAAAAAGAATACATAAACCATATAGCATCAGTATTCTTAGATTAGAAAAAAAGAGAGCAAGAAAGAATTCAAAAGTCACACAGATCTGGCATAAAAAATAGCAATTGCTCATAAAGTATTTAATTGCAAAGAAGAGAAGATATAATCTGTGTTCCAATCTGGTGAAATATTAGTTACAACTCTTCCATAACAAACATTAGGTTTCCAAAGTGACTTAGGAAGGAAAATAAATGTTTCAGTTCTTGCCAATACAAGTAGTCTCTAACGAACTTATTGTACCATTTTATGGAATCCTCAATGCATTTGCAGTAGCAAATTTATCAGAAATTCATCCAACATGTATCACTGATGTTGTCTATAGTGCAAACTATAAAATGGAGCATGAGGGATTATTAGTAGTGATTTAGGTTTTTCTCTTCTGTGAAACAATATTAAGGGTATTATGTATAAGCAACTAAATCATTCTGAGAATGCAAACTAAATACTGGGAATTTCATATCTCATTGCCCCAGACCTAGTACCCACTACTCCATGAGGCAGACACTACGCTAGATTCTGAGAATACAAAGAAGAAAACAAAAACAATCTCTGGCTACAAGAATCTTGCATTCTATTAGGGGAAAACATTTACACACCTAAGTAAATACAAAATGAAAGTCCAATAATAATAGCCAATAACCAAATAGGATTCAATAAAAGATTCCTAAAGGAAGTGTTGATCAAGCAAAACATTAAAGGAAACTCAGTATTCAAAAATTTGAGAAGTAAGTTCAAAAGGACCTATGGAGCTGGGTCATTCAGTGCACTAAAAACAGGGAATAGTAAAAGAATTAGTTTGATTAGAATATAGCATGAATGAAGAGAGGAAAATGCAATTAAGTCTGGCAGGGTGGTCCTTAAGGGCTTTAAAATGCTTTAAATGACAAACAAAAGACTTTGTATCTGATCCTTTAAATAGGAGGGACCCTCTGGAGTGTCTTAATAAGGGAAGTGTCATGATCATTGACATGTTTTATAAATATCATTTTGGTGGCAGCATGAAGAAGCCACAGACTTGAGGCAGAAACCAATCAGGAGGCAATTTTAAGAGCCCAGGAAAAGGGTCTTTACCAGCTGAGATCTTTTCCTAGTTCTGCCACTTCCAAGTTATGTTAGCATGGACAATTCATCCCTGTAGGTTCATTTTCTTCCTCAGTCAAAGGAGGAGTTCAAATTTGATAATCTCTAATCTTTCAACTCTAACACAAAAGGACAGTATAAAAGATGAATGTGTGGAAATAGGGCAGAATAGATTAATTTAAGCTTGATGAAAAGCCTAAAGTGGACTCCTACACATGAACTTGTTTGTTTTTTAATCTTTAATTGTTTTTATGATCATCTTTTTTATAATACTCTCAACAAATAAATAAAATGCTGAGAAAATTTCCAAATAAAATCTTAAAATTTTAAATATATTTTTAAAAATAATAATTTGTTTTATGTTCCAACAAAATTTAAATATCTTATTTTTTCTATCCCTATATATTCATAAAGTTTAGTCATTTTTCCCCTAATTTACCTAGAGTAGATATGTGTGTGTATACATACATACATATATATATATATATATATATATATATATATATATGTGGGTCTTATTCTGTTGGACTCATTTTGTGTGATTTCTCATACATCTTTCCACATCTCATCCTCTAAATATTTATCAATTTTATGGTACAATATCCATGAAATTAATTTAGAGGACATGGACTGGGATAAAACCTACAATTTTATTAGTATAGAGTCCTTGAAAGAGGAAATCCTTTTTACCAAAGCAAGATGACATTTCTGCTACTCTCTTAGTTGTGTCAAGCACTGAGAAGTTAAATAACTTGCCCAAGGATACTGCCAGTCTATGTGAGAGACAGGACTTGAAACCAGTTTCAGATTCAAGATTGGCTCTCAATTCACTACAGCAGAGATGTCAAACATGCAGTCACAACACCAGTGCAGACAAATCAGATTAATATGTAACTGGAAAATACTTAAGAAAATAAATAAAAACAATAAAACTTTAGCAACATTAGACCTAAAGAGATCCTTATGTACAGATGAGAGGCACCCTGTTTCTCTTTGAGCTTGATACCATTTCAACATACAACTCTTAAAAACATCTTAAGTTATTAAGCTAAGAGTTCTCTTTTAACACTTACTCTTTATTTCCTGTCAGATGATTTTCTAAGCCATTGACTGAGAGAAATAAAGACAATACTCTATGAAATTGCTCTAACTGCTAGATGTAGTGCCCATTTTGAAGATGTGCTCTAGTTTTCTTTTAATAAGAAACAAAGTGTGATTAGGTGTGAGGTTTACAGATTTATTTTGCCCTGTAAGAAAAAAAATCCTCTAAAATAATTATTGGGTGTTGTGCATTTGAAAAGGTAAATTGAATGTACCCAATTTTAACTTGTTCAATTACCTTTTTCAAAGGCTTTTATGTAAGGCACCTGAGGTGGTGATAGTCGCAGCATGTCTACCAATGCAAACACCCTCCCTAAAAGGTAAAGAATTAACAATGGGAGGTATAAATAGTGCCAAGGATCAGATCATAAAAGAAAAACACACTTATTCATGATGAGTCAACTTAATTAATGCCATCGTTCTCACACTTCATAAATGTTTAGTAATAATGATGTGCCCAATCTATAATAAACTATAAGATGTCCCAACTCCACCCCTAATTTATCTAACAAATTGGCATTCCTGTGACAGGTGAAGGGAATATATTCCAAAATAAATTTCACTATGGAAAGTTACTAGGCTCTAATATGTTTGATTAACCCCAGAAGACCTCATGTTGTATTCTGTTTGTTATGTACTTATCTGTATGCAATCTTATCCCTTTTCAGTTTAAAAACTAGATAAGGGCAGAGACAACAACTTAGCTAAAATCTACATTTCCCTTAGCAGTTGACACAATTCTCTGTGTGTAGTACATGCTAAATAAATCTTACAGGCAGTGCAGAGTGGTAGATAAAGAGCCAAAATCAGAGTAACCAGGACCTGGGATTCTGTTCCGCTTCTTACACAGCTATGTCAGACTAAGGCAGTCACTTAACCTCACTGCTCCCTGGCAGTTATCCAAGGTTACAAATTGCAGCACAATTACAAATCTCATTGTCTGAGGGAGCTCAACACACCAGTGAAATTACAAATCCAGTCCAAAAAGATAAGTGAGATGGGGGGAGGAAGAGGGTCAGAGAAGTATTGAAGTAAGTTATTTTTCTTTCTTCCTTAAAATCTTGTTTCCTCTTGAAAGGACCACCTATTTGGAAAATTCCAGTGAAAGGAATTTTCATTTTGTTATATATTCCCACTCACTCTCTGTACATATCTGTATCTGCATGCATATGTGGGTGTATATAAAATCCATACATAATTATTTAGTGAAGCACTGTGCTTGTACTCAGGACAACCAGTTTAAATCTGGCTCTGACATTTAGCAGCAACAACATGTGAGTCTAGGTGAGTTAAACTTAAAAACTTTATCTTAAGTATATATTTTTTTCAAGAGCTGGTTGTTAAATATTTGCCAGCGCATTTCTTCCTCTCAGAACTACTTTCCCCAATACTACCTTCAACTATCTCAAAAGTACCTTCAAGCTCCTAAATTCAATGACAATATCATATATCACAATTATTTCTCCCTTTCTTTTTGACATCATATCTTCTTCCTATTTTATTATGCATTTAGATAGCATATACCTTTAAGTCCTCTCAGTTGATTTTCATCATTAACTAGTTGCTGGTTGTTTCTTCTATTATTGAATTTTTTCACTGTTCTATTCATATATATATTAGATCAAAACTGCAATTATCAGTTTCTCTTTACTCTCTGTCTTGCTGGCCCGAAATACCTTTTCCATCAAATGCTAGAGTATTGAACCCTAGAATGTTTTATTGGTTTATTCTGTCTCTTTAAAACAAACCATCAACAGGATCCTGTTAACCCCAGATGGAATCATTTGCAAAGAGAGCAACTGTGAGATAATGGCTATATTTTTCTATAACCCAGGCTGGAAGGTCAACTCTCCTGACTTCACAAGAGGTTTTTCTGGAAAACACTCAAACTAACCTCTGAGGTCATTTTTATCACTTTGTAAACAATTCAAACTAAGACTAGAATTAGAGCACCATAATTCTGTCTTAAAGGAACAAGGATATAAATGCTGGCATTTAACTAATCTCCTTTGACATGCCTTTAAAATATAAATGACAAAGTGTTGGATATATATGGTGTGTGTGTGTGATAGAAAACAAGGGTAAGGATGGAAGCAGGTAAGGATCCTGCCTAATTCAAGAAAATCAACTATGTACCTGTCAAAATATTTTGGAGACACAGAGCATAGGATCAGCAAGCAAGATGTGTGCCTAAACTTGCCATAACAACAATCCTTTGTGCTCTGGCTGATCTCACCCTCTGACAAAGTATATTGCTTTGACCAGTACTAGGTGTTCACTGAGGGATTTATGATCTTAGCTCCCCCTATTTCCAAAGGTCCCGAGAATCGACATTCATCACATCTCTTGACTTGCTCACAATCTCTATTCCTTATGACTATTCCAAGTGAACTGACCCAAGTACTCTATTCCTGTTCCTGTCACAGAACTCTAGTTAAGAACCCCACAGAGTTATCATGGTCCCCAAGACTTGAGGCAATCAACTAAAGAAATGTTAATGACTGTTCCCCCAGGACCCAGGAATGCCATGCATGAGACTACCATGGGAACAGCAATTCAACAGTTTTCTCTAAGTTCATGTATTTTGGTGGGGTCAAACTATTTCTTCTAGAGGTGGCCCTCTCTGATAAGGTAATTCATTCTGATGGACAGATGCAGCAATTGTAATCCTTCCAACTCATGAAGCCACATCTTCCAACTAGGTGAATTTAGAATTTAGAATAGAAGTCATCTAAACTCCATTTTACACAAGAGGGAAGTGGGGACATGAGAGGGAAGGGAAGTGGAGGGGAGTGAAAAAGTAGTGTGATATAAGTTGAAGCTGAAATCAGATCCTTATATAATGGGGGTGGTAAGGAGGAGGGGCAGTGTAACAAGAACACTGTCTTTTTCATTAACAAAATGAAAAATATGAAGAATGGGGAGGTGAGATTATATGCTTTACCTGAGGTTACAATTATCCTGTGGCTAGGGCTGAGGGAGAAATAGAATATATACTATGGTTCTTTCTCTAAATCAAATGATTTTCTCACAAAATTCTCCATGCTGAATATGGGACCTTACTGTAAGGAAACTACCAGAATTGTGAAGACTTTAAGTTTTGGTTCCTTTGTTTTAAACAGTTCAGGTAAATAAAGGGGATAGCCCATAGAGAGCACAGCTTGAAATCAATATTGAGCTGTAAGCAGTGATCCCAGAGTTAGGGAAATGTGCAAAGAGGCTCAGGTGTGAAGTCAAATTGAAATCTTTCAGGGAAAATGACTTAGGTCCTCTAGAGTGCATGAAAATCAGGGGAGATGGAATAACTTTTAAAATATACATCCAGGATACATTTTTGTACTTAAAGTTCAGTGAGACATTATGCATCAGTCCTGTTGTGTCACTGCTAACAATGAATGATAGAATTAGAAAAAATTAATTCAAATTAAAATTATATTCATTTAACAAATAAAGTGTTGCTTTATTTGTTTAGCTAGTAGATTTTAATATTTCTACTTGTCAGGAGAAGATGTTATAAATAAACAAGTGTATATATATATATATATATATATATATATGTATAAAATAAATTCCAATTCTAAAATTCTTAGAATTACTAGCTCTCCTCCACAAAGTCCCACTGTGATATTTTATTGTACATGGGGGTGACTGACCCTGGATTCTTCCAAAGTATGCCAATAAATCATAAGCTCTGACAGGCACTACCATGCTGGAAATACAGAGTATGACCCTATTCAC